>NC_133358.1:31990604-32344354 GCF_030506205.2 Paramisgurnus dabryanus | reverse complement strand
GTTACGTTTGTTCAAGAAAAGCAGTTTGTTTATGTTGTTACTGCTGAAACAATCTATATAAAATTAATTGTATATATTGTTTTTACATTTATAGGATGCATTTTATGTAAGGAATAATTGATGACGAGACGGGCTGTTAAATTAATTGAAAATAATGCACACACACGTGTAACATTTCTCAATCAATCAAAATAAAGCATTCAAAGTATAAAACACACCTATTAATAGTATACATGTTATACTATATTATAGTTATAAATATGTGAATGTGTGTTGAGTTTCACCTGCTTTACTCAATGAATGATGGGTTAAACACATTTTTGTAAGAGCTTGTGTCTTTCCTCAGCCTTTGCTCTGTGTATAACTCAAGTCTTTATTTCTTCACCATTTAAGAAACTCGTGGCCCTGAAGGACGTGTAGCCTATATTGTGTCCAGCAGAACTGAACAAAAAACCCAACGTGCAGGAATTGTTTTCTCGCCCCGCAGCAGAATTTCTGACTGCTTTTTATCCTTTGAGAGAGAGATCTCACCCAGCAGCGCCGTCTAATAACAGCACCGGATTCTTCTGTGGCCCTGAATTTCAGCTTTGGCACCCACACACATATTCAAATTGACACATTATTCAGAAGAACTGTGTGGGATTCATTTCATCAGATTTTTAATGATGTTTTATACATTAATAACTTTTACTGTAATCTAGACAAAGTACTCTATGTTACTGTATGTAAGTTGTATTAATTAAATTTCAATGCATTTCTTATTAATTGTCCCTGTTAAACCAGGAAGAGACCTCATGCCTTCAGAACAGCACACACAGCGTGGATGGCTTAAAAGCAGGTACTTTCTCCAGGTATATCATTAGCATAATTGTTTGTTAAGGTTTGTGTTAGACATCACTAAAACGTGTCACTAAACCCAACAAATTATAGTCGCTTTTGTCGATTTGATATGTTCAGTTGACTGGGCAAAATTTAGGATCTGGATTTCAACACTAGATGGTAATCAACACAATACCAGACAAAACAAACCCCCTTTTCACAGACAAGCCTTAAGGTTAGTCCCAGTCTAAAACACATGTTTGAGCTGTCTCAACTAAAAATTACTTTAAAATATGCCTGTGCTATTGATTTGTCTTAGGATACACACCTATATACCATAAACTGAGTAAAAACACAATTTAGCATCTGCAGTCATTTTAAATAATTTATAAGAATGTTTTAACACTTAATGAAAACTAATAAGGAAAACATTTATTTTGAATTTGTCTTATAAAACACCATGTAAACTCTCTCGCTTCAAGCAAACGTCTCACATTGACAGTAAAGTCCAGCGGTCGATGGGTGATCAGATTGGACGGATAGCTGTGGGGTTATCTTAGGACACTAGCTTTTGTCTCTCTCGACTGCAGGGGTGTGCTGTTCTAATGGCCATGATGAAGAACAGTTTGTCACTGAGATAATGGTTTTGTGTTTTACAGGTTGTTTCACACCAAAGCTCTGTAGCCATCATAATGCACATGCAGCCAAACAAAACAAACATCACATACTGTATGGGTCAATGACAAAACAAGCTTATAAACACTTATTTAAAAAAAAATCTTTTAATGGATGTTACACAATTTTTTTAGCGATTTAATTGTTTTTAAAGTATAACAACAATAGACAACCTTGGCTTGCATTTATTAAAACAAAAAATATTAGCTTATTAAAATCATTCAGCTATATAATTTTAATATTTCTTACGGGCATTCATAGCTGCTGCACTCTTTATTTAGCCATAAAGACCACCTAGGCTTCACTGGATGATGTGATATCATGTTTATTGAGAATATCCAAATTGTTGGACAAACGTTTTTCAATTATCCTAAACATCCCAACAACTACTGATATTTGTAAAATTTGTTTATATGAAAGGTTACAAACATAAAATAATGCCAAAGTATCTTATTTAAAAAATGTTTATATCATTTTTAACAGTTGTCTTAAACTGATAATTTGGTTAACAACAGTCTGCCCTAAACAATGTTGAAAGAGTTTATATATTTTGATAAAAGATTACAAAAATAACATCATGGGGTGGTTTCCCTGACAGGGATTAGACTAGTCCTAGACTAAAATTTAAGAGCTGGCCAAACTGAAAACAACTTGCACTGACAAAATACATCAGTGCCCTTTGTTTTGCCTCAAAATGCACACAAGTTTTTTTTTTAGTAAGGCATGTTTGTTAAAACTAGTTATATTTCTTAATTAATCTAAGGCCTAGTCCTGGTTTAAGCTAATCCCTGTTCGGGAATGTCTTTTTAAATAAGCGTTCATATTAAGACCATCAATGTGAATGATTAAAGTACATTAGGTCCATTTTGATTTCACAGTGATCAAACAACACACTTTAAAGATAACGCTGTAATTCGTGGTGCTGGTCCGGTCTGGAATTCCTCCAGGTTTAGTTATGATGTTTGCTGTTGTTAGGGGCCCTGCTAATGGTGTCAGCAGCCCGATGAAGTCACGCTTCTTATCTGCTCACTTGACACTGAAAAGTTACAGAGCCAAAGTCAAATGCCAGTACGATCTCTGACACCAGCGAGACATATCACAAATGACATCATAAAAGGTCCCTCGTGCAGATCCCACGCAAACAACCACGAGAATGTCATTCGCGAGAGAAAGAGCAATCGAGTACCCCGGAGAAGCGCTGAGACAAACACAAAGAGCTAACAAGTGCTGTAATTCAGTTCAGTAACGTGAATTCATTTAACGTTGACATTTTACAATGTTTGCGATTGACATTACAACGTGCAGTGAATTTAACCCCCTCAGCTCCTCAACTTGAATTAAAGTTTACATGATTTCTTTATTTCTAATGATAATTTAATCCCAGTGATATAAAGGGGAAACATTTTGTTATTTGCTTGATCATATTAAAAGCAGCAAAGAATGTATAAATGAGTAAAATGAAACTCCTCTGTTAGGAGTAAAATCACAAGGCAATGCCTTTACCAATGAAGTAATTGTCTCTTTAAACTAAAATCCGGGACTGTACATTTTACTACGAGTAATTCGTCTTGTCCTGTAAGTGGTTAATAGTTTGTCAAGATGCATCCACCCACATCTAAAGGCGCTGGAGATGACAGGCCGACAATTTTAACTGCTGCTGTAGCACAAAGACGTTGCAAAATGATTAAACCTCATTGCCACAACACAAAGAAAGGTCACAGTAAATCAATAAGGCCATTTAAAGTGACAAGATCTTTATTATCAACAATTTATTACTGAATTCTTTAAACCCAATGGGATTATGAAGTGGCTTTAATCTAACCCCACCTCCTCCCCGCAGCTCAATTCCTCCGAGTCTCAGGCCCTGTGTTCTTAATTAGCACAGTAAGTGACCGTAGTGAGTAATGTCATCGGTGAATAGTCACGCTCATCTGATAGATCTTACCTGGTTACCACTGTAGTGTGAGATCAGATACAAACAAATACACAGCAGAGAAATTAAAATAGGATAGCAACGTGTCTTATGTCAAATGTAGATTGTAAATAAGTGGCCTATCAAAACTTTTGGACATTTTTTTTAATATAGACAACAAACGTAATAGTGATTTTTTTTTATTAAAGGAACCATCATTTCAATTAACCTGCCTGTTTAAAATGTTTTAAGCAAAATCCTGTAAAATCTACAATAATTTACTGTAGGTAAAAACAATCAGGGCATATTACAGCCGCGGGAAAAATTTAAGAGACCATTTCAATGGTCCCTTTTTAATAATTGATTACAAAAAAATTGTCCCTTTTAGTTTTGTCTAGATTTACTAGGTAGGTGTTTAAGTAAAATTATCATTTTTGTTCCATTCTGTCCACTACCGACAACATTTCTGACAAATTCTTAATAAAAATCATGTTTTTATTTGCATTTATTTACTGAAAATAAAATGAGGAAAACATGGTGAAAATAACAAAAATAAACAAATCATTTCATAAGCTCATGTCTCAACTACTGCATAATAATAGTTTCATAAAACAAAAAAAATACTGAATACATGTAGTAGTTTAATAGTTTATTATGGTTTGTTCAAATAACTTACAATGCGTTGAATGATTAAGATGCTGCTGACTGTCATCAATTTGTCGCCATAAAAACTGAAACAAGTCAATAAAAAATTCCAATTTAAATAAACCTAACACCAGAGGGACAGTTGTGAAAATTGAAACATCACCTGAAAACGTAAAAAAAAAATGGGTCTATTCAATGTACAAACATTTGATTGACTTTCCCATTGTAAAGATACTGGTATGTCTCTATGCTTTTATATTTGAAGACCCGTCACCCCCGAGCAACAACATATCTTCGTATGATATATCAGGGCACTTCTTAATTCTGTTCTTAAAACACTGGTTCATACATGGCAGGTGTATACCATAATTGTTTAAATCAGTGGTTCCCAAACTGTTCAGCGTGCGGCCCCCCTTATAAACGATGCATTCCTTCGCGGCCCCCCAAAGAAAATTTGTGACAAAAACTGTTCTAAAACTCTAAAATTATACAAAAAAGTAGTGCTTTTGGTTAGTAACCTTATTTTTTTAGGTTTAATTAAACAGAATTCATGATAAATTAATGTATTTCATAAAATGTCATAAAACTGGGGCCCCCCTGGCACCATCTCGCCGCCCCCCTGGGGGCCCTGGGCCCGGTTGCATAAAGCACCTTAAGTTTTTCCCTTAAGTATGACACTTAAGGGGGAAATTCCCCTTTAACTACTGTAAGAGAATAATTAAAGTGTTTTGCATATAATCCCTTAAATGGTATAGGTAAAGGTAATCGTAAAGTGTTGCATGACAGTGACCCCTGTTTGTTGTTATAAAATACTATTGTTGCCATGGAGACGCAACAGAAAAAACTTAAGGGTTTTTCTGCAACACCCTTAATTTTAAGGGAAACATAAGGGTGAACTTAAGGGAAAATTACACTTAAGGTGCTTTATGCAACCGGTCCCTGGCCCCCAGTTCTAAAACCACTGGTTTAAATCATGTTTAATGAGTGCTCCTACTTCACTGTTTTCTACCGGCTGACTATTGAAACTGACGTCTCACACAAAGAAGGGACATACGTCACATCACTTACTTCTGCGTTCGAAAATAAGGTTGATAAATTTCTTTGTTCTGATGACCACAAAGGAAAATATTGTGAGGAATGTTTAAAACCAAACCGATCATGAGCTTCAATGACTTCCATAGGAAAAAATAATACTAAGTGAATGGGGCTCATGAAGGGTTTGGTTTTAAACATTCCTAAATCATTAGTCCTTGCCTTTCCTTTTCTTGGGTCATTGTTGTGTAACACAATAGCAAAGGACAGAACGGTTTTGGGTGTACATGATCAACACATTTTCATCATTTCAGACCTGTATGGAAAGTTCATAATGAAGTCATCCCACAGCTTTATTCTGACTATTATATCTACTTTACCTGATCTGAATTCAGTTTAAATCTGTACTTTTCATTATTCTGCTTATCTATCATGTAAGTAACCTCACATTGAATCTCTTATGTTGTTTTATTGTTGTGGATCTTCATCCGGACACTTCTGCATCACTGGGGACGATACTGCAACATAAATCTGGATTGCGTGCTACAGTATCTCATAAATAGATCTCTGTGTAGCTGTGACGGGTAAGCAGATCTCTGTATTCATATGCTTAAAGAACTAAAAGCTTTGCTTAGCTAAATACAATACAAATCAAGGTTAGATGATAGGTGTTTAGTGACAATAAAGCAGGAGATGAGTTTCTCTGTAATATCAGATGCACATCATTATGTTTCATATCATGTGTTTAGCTGACTGGCAAAATTGAACAGGATTGTTTTTTTTTTCTTTAACAACTACAACAAAAATATGCTTCAATATGCAGTGTGTCAGTTAAAACACTAATTGAGAACCTGCTGGAAAAATGAGCAAAAAGGTGACGTCTGTACTTTCTGTACCATAGAATGGCTATGATGAATTAGATAGGAAACTTTTATGAACAGAATCACAATCTTTAAGCTTTATGGGAGGATTTAACCGAGAGTAACAGTACTTGCTTGCTTATTAAGAAAAGTGCATTATTATGTGATGCTTGATGTGCATTAAAACTGTATAGTTATTTTTTTTAATGATTTTGAATTAGCCTACGCAAACATTTGTGACCTGTGCTGGCAAAATGAGTGGGAATGCGCACAGTCTAATTTTGAGCCACAGGCGAAAGCAAGCATAAATGTTGGTTTTGGTTGAAATTGAGGTTTTCATAAAAATAAGTCCTCGTCTAGCTATTCCAATGCTCTAAAGTGTCATTAAACATCTGAAATTATCCTTATTTGTATGTTTGATGTTTAAAGACTTATTGAGAGATACATTTTTATTTTAAAAGAGTTATTAAGAGTGACAAGACCAGTGACGGCCGGTGACTTCTTTTTTTTGAGGGCACACAATTTGAAGCTTGTTACAATGTATTTAGCCCGTCGTGTGTGGTTCGTAATTTCAAAATATGTGTTAGCCACGTCATGTGAACCATGTGCGTCATGCGTTATGTCAAAATATGTGCATGGTCTCACGGCAAGTCGTGTTTAACGAAAATTTTGATGAATTTATTCGTGTTTGATGACACAAATTTCTGCTTTTTTTCGTGTCTCTGGAGACGAATGTCTTTTTCGTCCTTCCCAGCACGAATTTCTATCAATGGCTGTTTGTATCTTTGGCACGACTTTCTTTATTGTGTCATTTTATATTTTGTTTTCTCATCATTCTTTCCTATTTTTAAATCATTGTCGTTTGGGGTTAGGGTTAGATTCGGGGTTTGATGTAATTTTATGCATTGGTTTCTACATGTTTTTCGTCCGCTTTTAAAACTATTCTCACCTGGAGTTGGGGTTAGGAAGTTGCAGAAAGTGATTCTAACCCAAACCCCAAGCGAAAATGGTCAAAAAATAGAAAACAAAATATAAAATGACACGATAAAGAATGTCGTCCCACAGACACGAACAGCCATTGATAGAAATTCGTGCTGGGAAGGACAAAAAAGACATTCGTCTCCAGAGACACAAAAAACTGGTGAAATTCGTGACATAAAGCATTAATAAATAAATCAAAATGTTTGTTACTATAACACGACTTACCGTGAGACTGGGTTGCACATGCATGTAGTGATAGACCGATATATCGGGCAAAAAAAGCAGCATCGGCTCCAAATATAGGCTCAAGAAAATCGGCAGCCTGTATCGGTCATCGGCTAAGGCTTATGAAACAAAAATCTGTATCGGTATCGGCACTAAAAAAAATCCATATCGGTTGATCCCTAGTCTAAAGGATATATGATAAAAGTGTAATAATCGCATAATCTGGTGTTTAATCAGAGTTTACGGTTAATTGGGTATCTTGTGAGTTTTTTGTGAACGTGAGCGTCTCTTTTAAACCCTTTCAACGCGCGTGCAGCAGGCACTTATTTTGGCATGAAATGTTATGCACATAGGTTACATTGCACAACAAACACATATTTTGACATGATTAGCAACACACACGACACTCTGAAAACGCATTTTGAATTTACGCCCCTCGGCAGAGAAGTCACCAGCCGCCACTGGAAAAGATTCGAAAACGATCTTTCTTCACTGACTGACAGATCCGATTTGTGCACAGACGGTACGGATGCAGTGATTTTGTTTTTGGAACCTTGTTTTTTCTGTCAGTTTCCAACAAATAATACATTGTTTTGAAGGTTTTTTAATCGTGAATGTCAAAATATAAATAACTATTTTTTTTTACCTCATTTTGACTCAATTTGCCAGCATGGGTCACATATGGTACAGTAGTTATTTAGTACTATGGTATACATAAAAATATAATGTTTTCGACATCGATACATCATAAGCACAGTCAATTTCTTTAAGGGTATACATGAGTGGAAGTATTGCAAATCTTCATTTGGTTTCTCAGGTTTACACATTTTGTTGATTGTGTGACCACATGCATTTTGTGTCATTTCACATGTACACCATTGACGGCACGGAGAGAAAATGATCTGAATCATCCGAGAACCCCGCTAGGTAATTTTAAGACGTGATTAAACGTAACAACAGTACTTCACGCCTCACCTCTCTGCCTCGACATTTTACAAATATGAGCAAAACTCATCCACGAGAAGCCTGCTTGAGTTGAGCAGTCACTTGAGTCTGATTTCAGTGGGCGTTCTAATTTCAGAGCATTGCGTTCTCCTCGTCATTAGCGCGTTGCTAGCATGCTAACTGCGCGAGAGTTCTCCTCCGTGATTACAGCGGCCCACTGAACGGCCTGTCAATCAACCCCTCCCCGAACCTTCACCTTCCAGGGAAACAGCGGTCTGCGTGCGTGGGGAAGCAATTAGTGATTAATATACTGATTAGCATTGAAAGGCCGGCTGTTAGCGAGAAGCGGGCGATTGCTGTGGAGCGAGGTGTGGGTGTAGTCTGTCATCATATCTCCATCGCTCTGACAGACGTTTTAGCTACTTGAGGTGCGTCTCACTTTCTCAGTCAAATCCTGAAATCTTCAGTTCAGGGTTGAACCTGTGTCACTCTCAGTCTGTTTGATTGCTTAGATTTTCCTCAATAGGTTTTGGGCTTGCAGTGAGCGAATTTAAGACATCACTTTCAGGTACCGGTTAAAATAATCAGCAGTAATTCCCCTCTCGATAACTTCTCAAGTATTGTGCTGATGTGATGGCATAAAGCTTCAATTCTACAAACACAGGTGCCTTTAACTCAACTCGTGTACTCGGTGTTCCTGAAATCAACTTTGAAACATCCACAGCCCACTTTAGCCGTAGTCACACCAGACTTTCATCATGCAAATGACTATGCAGACCTTGCGTATGTGGGCAGCAACCGGATATATCATCACGCACTAAAGTGTTTTTTAACACTAATTCACATCATGAATTCTGACGTGCTGGCACTGTTACGGTTGCTTTTATTATAATAAAAAATACAAACTGTTGTTCTTTCAACTGAAAAGGTCATGCTTTGACATATCAATCATCTATTAGTCACACGTCTTCACGAATTTGCAGGTCAGATTTTACCAAACTTAACCTTTGGAATGCAGCAAAATGCAAAAAAGCTGCATCCCAATTCGAAGGACGCAGCCTCTGAAGTCCACGAAGCGAACGGAAATGAGATCCTTAGTTGCATCACCTGTTGTTCCTACCCCCTACCCCTGTCAGCGGGACATCTTTCTGACTTTTGAAAAGAAAAATGGAGCCAGAAATGTAATTATTTTTTAGAGATTATGATGCATTGATGTAGATTAAATGCCCAACAATATATCAAATTTACCTTAGTAATATACAAATGTAAAATGCAACATACATAGCCTGGGTGCCAGCCGAATTTAGCCCCGCACACAACATTGTAGGCTTGGGGAAATTCGGTCTGGAGTCGTTCCGTTGTGGTGCTACTATGCTCGAACAAAAACTACCAGACCAATCAAATTGTCAACAGTAACGTTATCAACCACGTCACCAAAGAGCGCTTGTGTTGAATTCGTTTACAACAAAGATGGCTGCCGCTGGAGAATTGAGATATGAATATTCTGTCATCGAATCAGTTCTAGAAGATATCGACAGCGCATTGATTTTAAAAGAGGAAAAGAGAAACGCGATCAATACATTTGTTGATCGGAAAAATGTTTCTCCTCCTCCGGGTTTCTGCAAAGGTTTAATTTATCAGCTGACTCTGATGGTCGCTAAAAAGATGGAACACAATGAAAATTCATCTCGGCATGCACGACAACGTGGATATAACTAACGTAGTTGCCAGCTCCTTTTCAGAAGCCTGTGGATGGAGTTAATCTAACTTATGAATGGTAAGAGATTGTACGACTGTATCATGACTTAGTAAATAACTCACAATGTTGTGATATGAATGAAATGTTGTAAACATTGGAGGTGTCGATGTACGTTCGCTAACTCAGACTTAGTATAATCATTATGTTAGTCTCATTGTAGCAAAATAACTAGCAGTTCGGTCAGACGTCACACCCTTGGTTGCTCTGATTGGTTGTAGGTCTATCCAATTAAGTGCAGAGGCATTTTTTGTCCTGGTTCGGTTTAAACACGCCTTATAATCACAGCCCAACGGAGAGGTTTGTCTAGAATTGAGGATGACAACGTCAGGCTACAACATAAACAGTTTTGCAAAAATATTATTTTAAAACATTATTTTATCATTGTAAAACAGAATATTTTCTCTTCAAATATTACATTAAGTAATGATTATTTTAACATTTCCAGCCAATACAGGTCGTGCAATCATTTTTGAGGTAGCCGATGCTCACATTTCATGTAAAAACAAGAAGCAATTTGAGACATTTTAAGGTTGATTTGAGACAGTCTGCATCATGCTGCGGTGATGTCATTTGCCTTCGAATGTCCCCTTCGGTGCACGCAGCCTTTGATTTGAAATGCAGCCAGACTTTTCACACAAGCTTGCGTTTCCGGTCTGACACATTTGCATGTGTAGAATTGAAAAGTCAATGAATAGATCAATGTTCTGATCAAAATTCCTGTCTGTTTAAAACTAAAATACAGAGACAAAATACGCAAGATTACTTTTTGTATGAGTTGATACTAGACATATGCTTTACATGTCCAGTATATGGTTAAAGACTCATTATTGTGGTTTTAACCATTACCGTCTAGAGATTCACTCCTAATTAACTCCTGCTGGTTTTAACAATCATATACTAATCCACAATGGCTTTGTTCGGCAAAAATCTGACCAACACAAAGAAATGTAATTGTTTGAGAATCACATGAAGTCTGATGTTTACCAACCTGAATCCATTATATTATCATTTTCATAATCCATTTCAGTCTGAATGGTCAGATCACATTTCAGTTTTTTTGACAATTGGGAGCATACCATACAATATAAGCACAAATTTTGAGAAATATATCTGTTTCTTATAATCTTTTATCATGGTGAGATATCAGAACAGACATGAACAGAAGCTACGTTTCCAGCTCTCAGTTTTAGGCGTTGTGTTAATGATCATTACATCACAGTAGATATTGACATCGCTGTCTGATCAAAGGAATCAGATTCATCCAAATGACCGAAATCAGTCCTTAAAGATCAGATTAGTGCCGTGTAAAGGTTTGCACGTTTGCACCTGCCACAGACGTCTGCATGACTTTCGTTCTGTAAAATCTCTATAGCTCAGCTGTCAGTTTCACAGCGGCACAACATTTGGCCTCCACGTGCTGAGTTAATGGGCTCGCCCGAGGGGTCAAACTCAACCTTTAAGAGGGGAGGAGGAGGTCTGTTGTTTCAGCATGCGTCTGTCACATGATACAAACCTAAATGTTTCACCACACACAATGTGTTTTCGGCTTCTTAAAGATGAAAACACACATTCACAATATTTTTAGAGACCCTGTTAGTCTGCCTCTATACACACAAAGTAATGCTGTGCCAGCTAAACAGTTGCTGTGGCTTCAGCTGTCATTTAGACGTAAGCTCATTTTTGCCTTGGTCCTCTCGGTTATGAGTTTGTATATTGTGATGTACATCAAAGTGGAATAAAACCCAATGCTTAATTTAATATTTCTCATCTCTTTAAATGGAAATTTATGCAAGGATGTGCATTGGATTTAATTTATTATTATTATTTTAATATATTTGCTTTAATTAGGTATAAGTATTTTATTTGTTTTCCATCAGAGGCTGATGACAAATGTAGTTTTTTTTTTACACAAACCTGACAATCAACATGATAATCTGGTCAATGAGTAGATTTTTTTAAAATAAATTCGTAATCTTATTCCATAATTTCATTTATTATTTTATTTATATTTAACATATTAAAGACTGCATAAACGCGTCACAGCACATTTGTGTCAGAAAAAAAACAAATGAGTGGATTGTGTTGGATTAATGCTTTCCTGAAACTATTTAGCTATTTATTAAGTCATAAGTAGCACGGGTATATTTGTAGCAATTAGTGGCGGCTGGTGACTGCTCTTCTGAGAAGCACCAATTAAAAATATGTGTTCAGAGTTTCATGTATGTTGCCCGTGTTTTCAAAATATGTGTTTGGCCCATCATGTGAACCATGTGCATCACGTGTCTTGTCAAAATAAGTGCTTGCAGCAAACGCGTTGAAAGGGTTTATAATAAAATAAGACGCTCACGTTCACAAAATACTCGAAAGACACTCCCTTAACAGTAAAATCTGATTACAAATGCGAGCGTCTCTTTTATCAAAAACCCTTTGACACATGTGTTTTGACATGACACGTGATGCACAAAGGTTCACTTGACGTGCCGAAACCCATATTTTTAAATTACAAACCACACACGTCGGGCTACATACATGTTGTGACTAGCTTCGCATCGTGTGCCCTTGAAAAGAAGTCACCGGCCGCCACTGGTAGCAATAACCAACATTACATTGTTTGGGTCAAAATTATTGATTTTTTTATGCCAAGAATAATTAGGATATTAAATAAAGATCCTACCGTAAATATATAAAAATAAATGTGTTCATCATATGTGTTTCTAATTTCTTGCACCCTTCAGATATTCAAATAGTTGCATCTCAGCCAAATATCGTCCTATCCTAACAAATCCTACATCAATGGAAATCTTACTTCTTTCGCTTTCAAAAAAGATGTATAAATCTCAATTTCAAAAAATGTTGGATCACATATCCCTGCTGAAAAAAACAGCATACCAGCAAGACCAGCATATGTTGTGTTTTGGTGCTGGTTTGCTAGTGAACACCAGCTAAACCAGCATCAAACCAGCATTAGCACCAGCTAAACCAGCACCAAACCAGCATTAGCACCAGCTAAACCAGCATTAGCACCAGCATCCCATGCTGGTCATACCAGCATATGTTGTGTTTTGGTGCTGGTATGCTGTGACCACCAGCATAGACCAGCATAATTCCCATGCTGGTTTGATGCTGGTTTTTTCAGCAGGGATATGAAAAAAAATTCAAATGTAAACCTTCTAGACATTATAATTAGCTAACCCCACTATGTTGTAAGTGGAAAACCATTACAGAAAAGTCCAACACACAGACACATGAAGCTTCTACCTCGATATGAATGACTCAGGTGCTTTATAATCCATTATCTTGGCAAACACTAACCATTTGTGTCATCAATGTTGATCAACATATTCACATATAGAAGTGCTTTTTAAGATCTACAATATGGATATAAAGGCACTGCGTTAAAGGTGCAGTGTGATGTAAAAATGTATTTATGTAGGCATAGATGAATAATAAGAGTTCAGTACATGTTAATGACATATCATGAGCCTCAATCACAATTGTTTCCTCCTCCTTATGTAAACCTCGTTCAACCTAAAAAAACAGACCAATCTCAACATAGACTGTGACCTTACAGTCAAGATGTACGCCGCCAACGTTAAATTACTTATAATGTTGTTACAATGCTAAAAACAAAGTTGTGACTGCTGAGTTAGCGCTATATGCTAGTTAATGCTATGCTATATGCTAGTTAATGCTATATGCTGCTATATGCTAGCGTTTAGTCTGAAGTTCTACTATTGACGTTACAGTTACATTTTGCAGGTCCATACTGAAAAAAACACAAACTTACAACTCAGAAACGTCCAGTAACAATCTCCAAACAATTGATTATTCCTCAAAATCTGATACAGACTTAAATCTGTTTACACACACACACAGAGCTACTGAAGGAGAAACAGCCAATCAGAGCAGAGCTCATCATTATTATTCATGACCCTTTCAAATAAGATAATAATAGATCATTTCATTATAAAGACAAATCCTAGGGTTGTAAATGGACATGTAAATCTGACTCTGGATCATTTTTGCACTTAATAAAGTCACAAACCTTCTGTGTAGAAATCAGAGAACAATTTAACAGATTATTAACATGCATTCTTTGGCATTTTTAAGGGAATATTTCATCCAAAAATAAAAGCCACAAATTCGAAATGTTTGTGTAAAAAATATCCATAGCTTCTACATCTAACGTCATCAATGTTTAACTGAAATATGACACGTCAAGATACATATATCCTGTGTGACGAGACGCACGACAATCAATAAAGTTTCAAACCAGCTTTTAGATGAATGATTTCTGAAAGCTGTTCTCAGTCCAGTATTACAGCAGATCTGCTCTCAGTGTGGTCGCTCTGCAGTCTATTTCCTGAGGGCATTATCATTTCTTAATGTGATAAAGAAAAATACAATTGGCTTGAAAACCTATTTGTTATTGTTTTCATTAAATGATGGCCTGTGAATCACTATAATGGTCTGTGTGATTTCCTACAGCTCTGGAGGGCAAAGACAAATGTGCACATGTTAGTTAGTTTATTTGTCTTTTGCTAACTACTGTATTTCACTGCTACAAATCACATTATTTATCAGATGAAATGTAATTTTATGAACTAGCTGGAGATAGTAACTGCACAAACGCACATCCTCTGTCTGTCGTATTAAGATCAAAATCATCAATTTCACTTTTTGGAAGTTCATCCTGATATGCCACGATGTTGAGCACGTTAATAATTTTTGCATTGATTTTCTGGTTTCGGCACAGGGAGAGCGTCGGACCGCCGCGACCCACTTACATTAATCTTGTTTGAGCTTGGCCTTCAACATCGTGTCACTCTCTGCTTCTTGTGAATAAGCGACTGAATGGCGGTGTAATTATTTTCATTGGTTTGGTAAGGTTCACCTCATTCTGAGCTAAATTGGACGCACATCATCTGGACCTTTTTTTTTTGCTTTGGCCTTCCACCTGCCGATCTGGTTTGTTTGCACCGTCTTGTGTCTAAATAGGCCTGGCGTGCAGCGTGCGATTGTGCGGTACAATAGACTTCTGAGAACAATTACTAACAATGGTGCAAGGACAGGTTTGAAAACATGCGAAATGAATGCTTTGGCCTTACTGAATACTGTGCAAACAAGATTCATCCTAATCGCCGTTTTCTGCTGACCACAGACTTCCCAATACGCACACAAATAAACCGAGACAAATTAAAGCACAAGCGCACACATTACTGTACTATTTCTGTCTAGGTTCAGGACGGTGGTATCGATGTTTGCTAGGCAAAAATGTTGTTTAGAAAAGAAATCACACTATTGGATTGTAACAGAACTAAAAGTGTGACGGCTGTGTGCTGTTTTGAGCATTAGCCAGCATAGCACCTGACAGTGGCCAGAATCGATGTGCGTGTGTAATTCAGAATGCATCTGAACAGTTTGCCAATAATAGCCCAACACAAAAGAAACGCTGAAGCGATCTATGAGGTTTTGTGCATGAGGGTACTTCCAAATTCCCAGAATTCTCCTCTAAGTGCATGTAACCTTTATGTCCATATAACCGCACCTTTAACATTGGTATATGGACAGTACTTACTTATGAAAAGAGTTTGTGAGGTGTATTATTGTGCTGTTTTCAGGGACTGCTCCTTTAAAAACTGACAATGTGTATTAGCTTTAAAATTTGCCCAATGTGACTGTGTGCATGGCTGAATCTCACGCTCAGAAGAATGAAGGATAAACACCAGGACACATTTCATCCCAAAAGCAAAGAGATATGAATAAACCTCCCTAAAAATTCTCAGTAACTACATTTAAATTGCACACCAATAATGCGATAATTTCCAAGGACTTAGGATGTTTACATGACTGGGGCTATTAACCTCTTCACCCCTGTATACATGCGTTATTTGAGCTGTTTCTGGATGAAGACCGCTGACAGGGAGCCGTGTTGACAGAGTTCAGGGAAAACTTCCTAATGTCAAGTTTAAAATGAATTTGCGCTGTGCAGTGTGTAATTTTTAGAAGGCTCTCTTGACATGCAAAATAATATACAAAAAACTATATTATCAGTGGTGTATAAACACCTTGAACCGTTATGTTTTTATTACATTCTTATCTACTTACACTGAGGGTCCCCTTACATGGAAGTCGCCATTTTGTGCCGCCATGTTTCTACAGAAAGCCCTTAATGGACAAACTTTTTTTACGAAGTTATCTCAGATGATGAAATGTTTGTCCGGTGGTGGCTATCATAGCTTCTTTATGCATTTCAAAAACGAGGGTTGGGCAGTGGACTGAACTGTTGGTTGCAATTCGCAACCTTACCACTAGATGCCGCTAAAATTTACATACTGCACCTTTAAAAAACACACGTGCGCTTCAGTTAGTGCGGTATAGATGCGATTAAAGCATTTACATGGCCGCATACTGCGATTAAAAACTGCGTACACTGCCTGTTTTAATACGATAATACTTGCTGCGATTATGAGCTTAATCGCATTATTTTTATCAGAGTATTGTGTTTACATGAGGTAAAGTAGAATCGTAATATTTCCAAAATCCCATTATAAACGCATTATGAGTGTGCAAGTAAAAGTGGTAATTTTTTTCATTGTGACATCTTCCTGAAAACGCATTTAATTCTAATTTTCATAAATGCTAAACCATTTTACTTTAAAGTTGGATTTTCAATTATCAGTTTTCTTTATCAATTTTATTACCCGTTAAAAAAAAATTTTAACCCAAAAAAGGACAAACCAAATGTTGAAAATAACCCAGCATTTTTTATAATGTATATTAACCAAAATTACTACTATACATATTAACATCACCATAAATGAGTGTCTCTCATCCAGGGGGCCGGGACCCACAGGGGCCTCAACAGATATCCAAGTGGACCTTTAGATGACTTAAAATTATTAAAAAATAAGACAAAAAAAAACATTAAAATAAAATAAAACCACCAAAAATCTATATATTTCTTATTCGGTTATTCTTGTAATGAATACACGTCTGTCTAGTCATGCCAAGCTCTAGAACATTTATTTGGGTAGAAATAGAGTGAGTCGGGGGTCCTTCAAATATTATTTTGGGCAATAGGGGGGCCTTGAAGTGAAAAAAGTTGATTAAAGATTTGAAGTCACAATGCAAAATAAACTTTGAAAGGCTTTAATAAAAATATTTTGTTCTTTTGATTTTGTTCTTGACAATTTTTGTACAATTTACACCTGCATGGGTTTTTTTAAACGATTAAGCTGCCAGAAACAGTGATGAGAGTATTGAAATATGCATCCGGAGACCCGCAGCGTCATTTCACGCACCGCATGACTATACACAGCGTATTAAAGCGCAGTGGTGTCATGCAATATGAAACATGAATCACACGTCTGTTAAGTTCCTGTTACACAGATGATCACATTATGCAGCTATTATAGCGGCCTGTGCATTACACTAATGGCTCGCTGCATTTTCCCAAATGACAGCACAGGAAGAGGTCATTAGATACGGACCAATGTCCAGTTTACAGTACCGTATTATGGGCTGTTTCACCTCGGTTCTGAGACACGGGTCACCTTAAGTGATCTTCAGTGACACAAGACGGAGAGACACCCCAAATTGAAATGCAATCCTTACAGCATTGCAGAGGTGATTGATGGGTGCAAAGCTACAAATCTTGAATGTTAAATTGTAGCGTTAACCTCTTCTCTGGCACCACCACTTAACTTACTGAGAAATGCTGGACACACGCTGGTTCAAGGACAGTTTAAAACCACTAGCGTATGTGTCGCCGTAACGCGTCATTCGCCATGATAGACCTGTCGGAGAGACATCAGGATTCTTACTGTCTATAAAGATGAATCTTACCCATAAATGATCAGGTCACATTGAGCACAAACTATATTAGATGTTGGATATTTAAAAATTGACTACTAAAAATGCTGTAAATGCGTTGAAGTTTGGAAAAATTGAAACAATATTGCGTTACATTAATTAGACTTAGAGTAATGTTGTATTTATTTCCTGTGAGGTTGTTATAAAATATGACCTTTATCTTTTTATGAGATTCAGTTAACAGAACCTTTACTGCTATGGTTTTGACATGAAATGCAATAATATTGAATATGTATAAGATATGCACAGTGTGTGTGTGTTCAGTACAAACTGTATCAGTGGCACAACACAGTCATTTAAAATGAACTATGATCCATTTGAAGTGTGATTCTAAGTAGACCAGGACACAATAATCAATGAAATGAGATCAAGGGAGCGATTCTACACCAGGGTCCACATTCCCATGAGGTTTCATTCAAAGCTTGGATTAGTAGACGGCCATTCGCTAATGTGCCTTTTTACCTCTGTGCTCATGGATAAAAATGATCCAGTGACTAAACTTAGACTGAGATACAAATCCCCGGACACCATGGGTCGTTTCCAGTAAAGAAGGTGGGCATGAAGGTTACTCATCGAGTGACAGAACGTTCACATTGCTGTAGATACACAACTGTCCTTGAGTGCCTGAATATGAGTCACTTTAACGGGTCATTTTGTGACCGCCCCGGAGGTCAAAGGTCATTAAGCTCTCAATGCCAGTGATAAAAAGGCATTGTTTGGGATTCACAACTACACTGTTAACCCTCATTTTGTTTTAACACAAATAAATGTTTAATGCACAAATTGCATTGATTCAACATCAAGTTTTGGGTTGAATCAATTTACTTTGGCTTATTTAAATCTCTGGATTTGAAAATTTTACCCAGCATGCATAAATGAACTGCTACTGAGTGTTGTTTTGCTGTTTGTTGTCTTTATTTATACTACTGCAGTTGTTTTTTGTTATTATTGTTGCTTTTTCGTGGTGAACTTAAGAGCTCATCTTTTCACTTCATGAGATTTGATTACTGTCACCATTATTGAGACTTGTGTGTTGAGGTTGTGTGTGAAGCTGAAACCTTTGCTTTTCTTGGTTATCTTTGCTTTGCAAGGTGTCTTCTTTATTGAGAGATTGCAGCGTTCTCTTAACATTAAAAGTTTTATAAAACTAACCTATTTCATTGCTAAAAAACAACGCTATTTTGTGTATTTGAATGTGTTTGCATGGTTTATGGTTCAAAAAACACATTATTTTCCACATACCGTAAATTTTTGTAGCTCCAACCTTGTATTCCTCAAACGCTTTGATTTTGTACAAAACTCATCAATTTGGGAAAAAAATGCTGTGTCCCTGATTGGCCAGCTAATTTGTATGTTGTGATTGGCCTGAATGTCTCTGACGTCAGCTGGAAATGTGACGCTCGTTATCATGTTTGAAAGATTTGCTCACAATGGCAAACTTGACATTTTTAGGGCAGCGTGTTTTGAAATCAACTTGTCGGGGCATACTGTGTACGGATCAAGTGACATAAAGGCATGGAAAGTACAACAAACCTATTAATTTAGTATAATATATTGAAGAAAACATGAATGGATTATTTCCTGTATATTTTAAATGCTTTCTTGGAATATAGTTGGTTGAAATAGGTTTGGTTGTAAATATGTTGTAAATAAGGTTGTAAATACGTAAATATAAAGAGTTCTCAGAGTTCATATTTCAAACAAACACATACTGCTTTTCAGTTCCTCATTAACTTTTCTCTATTTCCTGTGTAAAAGAGCTTCTGCTGTTAATCCATTTACAGCTCTGGGGAATGAGAAAAGATCTGCCGACAGCTTGTATAACCCACACGACCCCCGGCAGCTGATAACTGTTTATCATTAGGTCAAACTAGCATTGAACGCATTGTAGACCAACAACACAGCTCATGTAAAGTTTCAAGCATGCATCTGTTAAATGGTTTCAATCTGTGGAGATCTAATGAATCGTGTGTTACATTTGGCTCAGTGACAGAAGAAAATATAAATAAATATATAAAACCATATATTAAAAATGACAGAAACAACAGAAGTGCGTTCCAGAGTTTCTCTACACAGGAACAAAAACGGTCTCAGAAGTGAATAGATGAAGCCATAGGTCACTTGTCACAAATAAATTATGAGTGACAAAACAAATAAGGATTCCAAGGTCACCACTGCTAATACAACACTCAAGCATTACAATCACTGCTTCCCAAAATCAACACCAGAATTTTGTTTGCATTTTTAGAGAGTTGCTGGTTGAGAAATCTTAAAACTGGATCAGCTCAAACAGCAATAGTCTTTTAATCAAAGTGCCACCCTGTCAACTATGGCCAGACTGAAACAATCCCCAGAGATCAGACATCACTAATCGACAAACATGAATGATGACTCCCCGTTCATCATCATTAGAAAGATGGGGCATAGGAGTTTATTATTAACACAGGCCTTTTGAATACATGCAAACTATCAAATCACTGAGAATCATTATATCAGACATTGTTCCCTTTGTTAAGATCATTTCCTCTGTTTGTACACCACAGCACACACCTGGCATTCAGTTCTGCATGAACTACTCTGTGTGTCTTATACACTAAAAGCTTTTTATTTTACATGTGCACGTACAATGTGTCTATTTTCAGTAAAATGTATTTTGATGTCATGTCATATACTGCTGTTTATATTATTGGACTATTCTTAAAACACTATGAGGACACGGTACAAAATATACACTCACATAATCCAAATCAAAATATGATATGAAGATATGGTTTAATATTTGACAATGTACAACATCACTATCAAAATAATAAAAGTTTATTGTAATAAAATTGATAAATTAAATAATGTTACATGAAACAATATATTAAACAATATTTGATGGTGTTGTCGTAGTTCTTTTCGTTTTTCTCATTGAGCTTTTCATTTTTAAATGCAATAATTATTGCTTTTTGCAAACATAAATCTCACCTTACTTTACAACTCTTACTACAGTCGAATTCAGTCTGTGTATATAATAATAGTAATAGACATCTAGTAATAAAACTAATAATATCTGTTGTGTGCGATATTTCAGATGTTCTCGTCTGTTTTTCAGCACCTTGGACAAGAGCGCGAGGATTCCGCGCGCGGCTGGGGCGTTTTGACGTGTGCGCGCTTATAGACAGTGCGGCTCACCGGACGCGATTTCCAGTTTATTTGGATCGCACAAAACCAGTACTGTGGAGACGCGTAAATAAAAGTTAATAAAACACTTAAACTTGACAAGACTTTTTAAAAACACGTAAAGCCGACGTTTTTGTGAACCCAGACTCTATTAAATTATAATTGGTGAGAAAACCGGTCACTGTTTAGTTTTACTGGCGCAATTAAGAAAACGCGTTTATCTTTAAGTGTGAACTTACTTTAACTTCATATATAGCGTAAAACAGACGCGTGTTTACCAACACTAGACCTTCAAAACGCAAAGCAGACTGAACACAAGAACGCGCCCTGGGTAAACGTAAACACCTGTAAACCACATACAGAACAACAGACATCACGTCTGATCTAATCTGATCAAAGATTTGTGTGTTTTAGGCTATATGTACGATATGTTGTGTTATTGTTTATATAAAAACAAAAACCTGATTTTACTTTCAATCGCGTCATTATTAACGCGTATCCATTGCATACTTCTTCAAACAGTCAAAACAACAGAGAATTACTGAAGATTCATATTATTTTGTTGATAATTCAAAAAGCATCACCTTCAGTTCAACCCTTAAGAACGCAGGTTATTTTTAATTATTTTTTAATCTGAGATTTTATATTGCCTAATTAATCCTACACTTTATTAATTCGCTTAAACGTGAAGAGAGCGCCCTGATCATTGAGTGTTATTATATAAAGCATATGCTGTTAACTTTCATTATAGTTTATTTCTATAATAGACTAGTAGCCTACTGAATAAGCAGTAAAGAAGAGAATAACCAGCAATATACAAAAGATTAAAAATAAGCTGGTTTACTTACCTGTGAAACTTCGCTTTATCGTTCAGCTTTGTATTTCAGAGAGTTTCAGTCAGATTTCCTCTGATCAACAGAAAGAGCCACAGTAAAGCCATCGTGAACATCCACACACAGCGTATGATGAAAAACAAAGTGCGCATTTACTGTTCCAAGTTCAGTTTGAAGTGAATCCAGACGTTTATCAGACAGAAAACTGAGTTTAATTCCCTCTTCACATCATGATGAAAATCTCTGTGCCATTGATCCCAGTCACAGACATTGCAGAATCTCCAGCACATGAAGTTATGGCTCTGTGGAAAAGCTGTGCTCTGTCTCTCCAGTAGTGTGCATGTGTGTGACACAGGTCTGAACTGATCTGAGATCAGCAGTCAGATGTTCCGCCTCTTCTTCGGGCACCATCTGCTCCATCCATTCGCTTTAAAACACAGTTTAGGTGAAAAGTATACGATCGAATGAAGCTAAATAAATGTTTTTCAGATCTAAGCTGTGCTTTAGCTTTTTATAATGTAGCTGTATGGAGTGTTTTATATGGAAATTCCTTTAACATTTATATTGTGTTATTTATAGAAGCAAGATTTAGGTTTACCGCATTGATGTGTACATTTTTTATGAAAATTCTTAAGTAGAAATTTTTAAAATTTGTAAACTGAGCTGTAGACTTTTGTCGCCTGTTTAAAGGCATAGCGCACACATAGCCTTACAGTATATGCATATTATGCCTAATGTATGTGCCTAAAAATATGTATGCATTTGACCTAAAATGGAATTAATTGTTTAGCTTATTGTTTTGTTGATCAGAGATGGACATGATTCAAATTTATGTCTGCATATCTATCTATAAAGTTTGAATCGCGTGAATCTTTGTAATATGTACTCGGGACCCCATCTGTCGGTCAGAGTAAAGTGTTGCAGGACTGACGTGAGTGAGCATGCGCACACTCAAACACATCAAGTGCATCTGAATTTTTAATAGGTTTATTCTAGGTATTTATTTGACGCTTTTTTACAATGTTGCATTTTAAAAAAAAATCAGCTTTACATGAAAAGAAAAGAAACCACAGAAAATTAAGGAAATATTAGTGTATATAAAATTAAACATAATAACTAGGCAAACTTCGATACTGACTTCTAGACCAGTGGTTTCCAACAAGGTTTAACGCATGGAGTCTGTGAGTTTCCCGCCAAAGCACATTCTATTAATAGCCTCATTTTTAATATTTACATATGAGTTATTACATATTTTTATATTAGCTTGGCTGTATGTTAACCTTTTGAACAATGATAAAACATATAAAATAAAATAAATCATAAAGTAAAATAAAAAGGTTTTGAGTACATTATATCAAAAAAGCAGCCCTCCAGATTGTTTTATCCTGGACTGAACTCACTATTTAGTACCGGGAAAATAGATTCAACAATCAAAGGAAAGCAATCTGTCGACTTTTATTTGTTATTTCTTTCTCTGACAAGTTATACAATTTATGAGTAAAGAAAAAAATACCCATATGGCAAAAAAAAAAATGATATTTTCACATATAATTTTAAATATTTCAAAATATACAAAAAATTGCCAAAAATATATGTACTGAGATATTTTTTCAAAATAAATGTATTTTATATCAAATATATTTCCAACAGCAAAAATAAGCCTATAATTTTAGATACATGCTATACATATTATAAAACTTTTATATTTTGGCCAGGAAAATATATTTTTTGCCATATGGGTTGTATAATTAAAAATCTATTTGTTGCCCCTAAAATACATTTTCAAATATATGTTAATATATCAAGGGTAAAACTAAATATATTTGGAAATTCAAAACTATACTTAGTTAAGCTTTCCTTTCTACAAGTATTTAGCATATTTTTAAAACATATTTTTGGTCAAAGACATGTATTTTTGCCAAATATAGCATGTCAAATGAAATTAATATAGTAAAATTTAGTTTATGGTTTTGTTTAAGTGATTTGAAACTTCTGGTGTTTATTTTTTTCTTTAGGCTTGTGCACAAACCAAATTACTAAAACTTACAAATTAACCCTGTTGGTTTTATTTTTTATTAATCCATTCGTTTGCTCTGGCTTGTGCCTCGAGCGCGCGCCTGCATTTAGCGCGGAGGAAGTGACGTCACGGCGTCAACATGTAAGATGGCGACGCATCACAGGCAGAATGCAGCGGGGCGCAGGAAAGTGCAGGTGATTATTTCACGCTGTGTTCGCTTGTGTTTGTGTGTGTCATGTTTGTGTTATGATGTGTGTATTTAGATGTCAGTTGTGTGTATTAGGATAGTTTTACCGGCGACTTTGAGTGTTTGTGTGTAGCGCTAAGGCTACTGGAGGCCGGGATGTGTTTTAAAACCTTGTCAGCTGTCTATCAAGTCTTTATGTTTTAAGGGCATCATAAGCACATTTCCATGTAACGGCAACATTAGTAGCATTATGTTTTGGCCATCAGAGACGCCTTCAATTTCAGATGTCACTCATTGCTGCCTACTGAGACAAAAGCAAGATCTGTTCTGTATTTATATGATGGTGGTGAATTGAAATTAGCGTGATTTGATGAATTTGAGATGCTGAAATGTTTGTTTGGGCTCAGGGACATTCATGCATTCGTATAAGATCTGCAAACAGTACACATACATGAACACATGCAGTTACTGAAATCATACGTTTGAAGACATGGCCATATGAATACATGCATGCTGAACATGTGCATTAACATGACTGTAAGATCACGTGCATGCTTAACATGTATAGAAAAATGATCATATGCATACTGCGTATGAAAAACATATGATAATCACACGACCTTATGCATGTACACACATGCTGCATATAAGCACATACAAATTGAAGGCATGTACAATCAACAGGTAATCTAATATCGAAGCATATATAAGAGTATGTACAAAACAATATGTGCTTACATACTGTATAAGCATGTGTTGCTTCATTCAAATTTGACAGAATAATTGAGTCTTGAAATAATCAATTTTGTAACTAATAATAATCTCATTTGAATCTTTTTGGTCAAGTTCCTCATATTGACTCTAAACATGTGTATGATTTAGGTGTCGTATGTCATCCGAGATGAAGTGGAGAAATATAATCGTAATGGAGTCAATGCACTACAGCTGGATCCAGCCCTTAACCGTCTCTTCACTGCTGGTCGGGACTCGATCATCAGGATATGGAGCGTTAACCAGCACAAGGTAACCAACCGGTCATTACTTTACCTGTGAATGTGAAACATTGCATTGACTTCTGTATCTGATCTAGGGCTGGGTATCGATTCAGATTTTCCAGATCGATTCGATTTCGATTCACAAGCTACCAGATCGATTCGATTTCGATTCTCGATTCAATTTTCGATTCTGGTTCTCGGCCCATTTTTTATACTCTATTCAACTTAATGAATATAGATTAAATACAAATACTATATTAATAAAAAGAACAGTGAACAGCAGGTTACAAGTGGGTAAATAATAAAATCGACGAAGCACCTGAAACCGCCATTTTAAGCACTGAATGAATGAATGACAGGCTTGGCTCTTGCTCCTTGGTAACATGCGCTAGACAAAAAAGAGGGTGACATCTAGTGAAGAAGACTAGTAATTCGATTAATGTTAATCTTTCGTTCAATGTTTGCAGAAATGAATATGAAAGAAAAAATCGATTCTGCTCTTTGAGAATCGATTCTGAATCGACCACGTTTTAAAAAACGTTTAATCGAAAATCGATTTTTTTGCCCAGCCCTAATCTGATCACTGGAATAACTTACTGTAGGGCTGCTCGGTTATGGGTAAAAATTGTAATCATGATTATTTAACGTGATTACTCAATGACTTTGAAAACATGCATTTATTTCACCTTTTTATTAGAGATGCCCCAATATAAAAATCATGCTATTCGCTAGGGCTGGGCAAAAAATTGATTTGTCAATTAATCGTTTTCTTTTTTTTACGTTATTGTTTCAAAATTGATTCTCAAAGGCCACAAATAGATTTTTCCCCCTGTATTTATTTCCGCAAACATTGAATGTAAGATTATCGTTAATCTGATTACTATTCTTCTCAACTAGATTACACCCTTTTTTTTGCCTTGCGCGATGTTACCAAGGAGCGATAGGCGAGCCTGTCATTCATTCATTAATTCATTCATTCTTATATAATATAATATTCTATATAATCTATATTTGAAGAGTTTCATTGCAAAACGAGATAACTCCATTTTTTTTTTCTTCAGAAATCTCATTTTTTGGTTGTGCTTTCCAATTAATATCAATTCAACTGTAGTTGGTTTGTTTTGATTTAAACCTTCATAACTTAAAAAATACAGCTAAGTAGCACCATAAAACAAAATAATAAACATATTTTGACAAAAATGTTAAAAACGGATTTATTCTGTTTTGCAACGAAACTCTTCATTTATTGAGTTGAAACTGAGAATTGAGTATAAAAACCGCAGTGAGCACCGGAACCGAAAATCGTACAATCAAAATTGAACCGACACGTTAGCTTGTGAATCGAAATTGAATCGATCTGGAACATCTGAATCGATACACAGCCCTACTATTCGCGCGTAGTTGAACATTTTGCGATTTTGTGTTTCATGCACAGCTTGTGCGTATACTACGGCATTTGGTCAGTAGGAAGTCCTTATCGATCTAAAATCATAACGTGTCGGCGTCGTTTATAACGTGCATTTAAAAAAGCAACACTCGTTAAACAAAATCATTTAAAATATTCTTTATTATCATGAAAATACCTGAAACAATTGGAAGAACAGTGATATAAATATTCCTGTAGACATTTCCTGGAATAGCATTCGTAATGCTACTTCTTCTGTGGCACAAAGGGAGTTTCTGCACGGGAGCGCCCCCTGGTGTTTGGATGTGCCTGGATTTCACTGTAATTCATTCAAATTCATTCATTGAGAAAACGCGCATTTGCACGGTTAATCGTTACACCCCTATTATTCATTCATATAATGACTGTTAACATTGAACATTAAACTAGTGATGTTTCTTTACATTTTCTACACACAGAGCTCAAAATCTTCCTGTTCTCTTTTGATTGACAGACAGTATATATCGGCCATGACTATCGGCTGTTTTTAAACTATCGTCCGATAGTGTGAAAAATAGCTTTTACTGTCCGATAACGATTGTTGGCACTTATATTGTTGCATCTCTACTTTTAATAAGGTAATAGTTGCAATTAGCTACACGTCTCAAAGCAGTGGTGCCTTCAAAGCGCTTTACAAACACATCGGTTCAGCAGCACACAATTTTAAACTTTTTGCCAAATAATTGTTTTACCTCGATTATCTTGTTTTTGTAGTTGTTTAAAAACAAAAATTGAAGTTGAAAATCACAAACGATTAATTGCACAGCCCTAACTTATTAGCAGAGGTCTAAAGTAGTAAAGCATTTTACTTTATTCAAGTATATTTTTCAAGTGTACTTTATTGCGTCTATAAAACAGTACACATATATTGGACCATATAAGACCAATAAAAGCATTTGGATATAATTACATAAACAATCTAGTTCATACACCAAACAACATAGAAACATTTAATGAGTAATGAGATCGTGTGTGTGTGTGTGCGTGTGCGTGTGCGTGTGTGTGTGTGTGTGTGTGTGTGTGTGTGTGTTGCAGCAGGATCCATACATCGCATCAATGGAGCATCACACAGATTGGGTGAATGACATCGTCCTCTGCTGTAATGGGAAAACATGTGAGTTTCACGTACAATGTTTTCATTCTGATACTGTCACGCGCAGTGCTTGAATCTATCTATCAGTCTCTATTTATTTTTATCTTTAGTGTTCCTTCACTTTTTCTTGTGTTCCTGTACTTCTCACATGTTGCCAGTATTGTGCTTATTCGAGTCAAAGCATCAGTGAATGGGTGATTAATAGTGATGACATCACACTACAGGGAGGGGCACTAAGTGAATTATCTGTTTTATTTATCTTCTCGACAAATCACATGAATAAAAGCCATTTATCGGAAGGATAAAGTAAACACTTACCGCAGGGCTTGACATCATGCGGGTAGATTTCAGTGGTGGCGTGTAGGACAGCTACTCCTTCTAGCCACTTTGGTGGGTTGAATATAATTTTGAAATTGTAGTTTTTCTTAAAGGGGACATTTCACAAGAATTTTTTAAGATGTCAAATAAATTTTTGGTGTCCAAAGAGTGCGTACGTGAAGTTCTAGCTCAAAATACCCCACAGATAATTTATTATAAGATGTAAATTGCCACTTTGTAGGTGTGAGCAAAAATGTGCCGTTTTTGGGTGTGTCCTTTAAAATGCAAATGAGCTGAACTCTGCACTAAATGGCAGTGCCGTGGTTGGATAGTGTAGATTAAGGGACTGTATTATTATAATAAGATCCCCTTCTGACATCACAAGGGGAGCCAAATTTCAATTACCTTTTTTTAAACCAAGTTACTGGGTTGATCTTTATCATGTTCTTTAGGTTGATTGAAGCACTGGGGACCCAATTATAGCACTTAAACATGAAGTCAGATTTTCATCATATGTCCCCTTTAAAAGCCATGTGAAATAATAAACAATGCGCGGTGTGACACTATGAAGCTACAACTCCCATGAACACTCCCTGCATATAATTAGCTCAGGGTGTACAGTATCTGAGAGTGCGTGCATCCAGTTTTGTGCAAAAGGCAAATGAAACCGTCCAAGGGATAGAGATTCACCCTTGTGCATCATCATCATCCGTTTTTTTGTCTTTTGCGCTACAATAATGCCCTCTCGACAGTTGTCAGTACCTTACATACTGTATAGTATTAAATCACCGAAACCATTATCAAGCTCATAAAATACAATCTGCATAATCAAGTTGACAGTACAATTCATGTACATGTCTTGATGAGCAGTGTGTGTGTGTTGTTTTAACAGTGATATCGGCCTCCTCTGACACTACAGTAAAGGTTTGGAACGCACACAAGGGCTTCTGTATGTCAACGCTGAGAACACATAAGGTTCGTCAATCAGGTTCCCTGCATTATCATCTTCCTCCTCACAATTGTCCTACACCTTTAACAAGAGAGGGAGATATATTTAATTTTCTCCATTATCAACAAAAAAAGAGAAAATAATAACGGATTACATCTGGAGCATCCGTCTGTTCAGATGCATTCATTTTTTATGTGCTTCCACAGAAATGAAACATGCAGCATGAGATGTTAAAATGCATTCATCCGGTTAATGTCATTTGTTATATACAGTAGAGCAATGATTTCTGTTTTTGATCATGCAGGACTATGTTAAAGCATTAGCGTATGCTAAAGATAAAGAGTTGGTGGCCTCCGCTGGACTTGACCGGCAGATCTTTCTATGGGATGTGAACACGCTTACGGCTTTAACCGCCTCCAATAACACTGTTACTAGTAAGTTACTTTATAATTACAAAATTTCACCTGTCCTGTCCTACTTTAGTTTCACACATAAACGCTTGGTCATGTTTGTTTGTTTGTTCGTGTGCTACAGCATCGTCTCTCAGCGGGAACAAAGACTCAATCTACAGTTTGGCCATGAATCAGATGGGAACCGTTATTGTGTCTGGATCAACTGAGAAGGTTTGGATATTAAGACGTTTACCTGCACATTTTTGGTAGCATAGTTCACTGTGACATGGATTAAGATCATGGACTTGTTTAACAAAGTTTGAGTAGTTGTATTGGATGGTTTTGCTTGCATCAGGTTCTGAGAGTGTGGGACCCGCGGACCTGTGCCAAACTCATGAAACTAAAGGGACACACGGACAATGTGAAATCGCTGCTGTTAAACAGAGACGGGACTCAGGTGAGACACGTTTTGTGTTACACTGAACATCTTCACAAAAGTCAAACAGCACTGCTGATGCACTCCTGCAGTCATGTTCGAAAATTACAGAGACTTTTAAGTCAAAGTTTTATTCAAATAACACTAATGGTGCGTTCACACCAGACGCGAATGTGACGCAGCGCGAATGTGACGCAGCGCGAAGATGGATGTTAAAGTCAGGAGTGTTTCTCTGCTGTAGTTTCTTTTAAAAACGTATTTCTTTAGGACATCCTCTAAATGTGTTTGTGTGTTAAGCTCTTGTGTTTGCTCCTCAGTGTCTTTCAGGCAGTTCGGACGGGACGATTCGGCTGTGGTCATTGGGTCAGCAGAGGTGTATCGCCACGTACCGCGTTCACGATGAGGGCGTCTGGGCTTTACAGGTCAACGAAGCCTTCACGCACGTCTACTCCGGGGGTCGTGACCGTAAGATATACTGCACAGACCTGCGTAACCCAGATATCCGTGTGCTCATATGTGAGGAGAAGGCACCCGTGTTGAAGGTGCGGTGGTGAAGAAATAACTTTATTTAACATTGAGGTATTTTTGTTGGAAATGTATCATTGTTTCAATACTTGTTAGGTCACTTGATTTTAGGCAATTCGAAGTGAAAAATTTTATCAGTGTTTCTCATCATCGCAGTGATTGTCTTCTTTACAAGGAATACATTCAGTGCCATAGATTATAGCCGTGTTGTTGTATATGCATTATGCTTTAATGATGTCCATGTAGGCTCCAGCAGCTGTGGTTTATCACGTGACTCTGAGGTAAGGTAAAGTTGCTGAAGTATGAATGTGTTTTTGACCTCTTTCAGATGGAGTTGGACAGATCAGCTGAACCACATTCTGCCATCTGGGTTTCTACCACCAAGTCTACAGTAAATAAGTGGGTAAGTGCAAGCTGGTATCCGGTGTGACACGCACCTGCCCCGGCTGGTGTGGCCTGATATGCAGATCTGTGTAGCTCCTTTATTTACATATCAGGGCCTTTAATTAATGTCATTTACAAAGTTACATAATTAAAAAAGAAACATGCATCTTAAAGGCATAATATATAAGATTTTTGCTTTAAATATCCAAAATCTACTAGCAGAGTGTGCTTACTTATATGTATCCTAAATGTTTTCACGAATGCTTTAATTCACTTCTGTTCATAACGTGAACCATAGGTATGTTTGACTTCACGTGGCACAGCACAGGCCGATCAGCTTATGGCATCAAGTGTCAGGAGAGGGATTGAAAAGCGGTACTCTCATATGCTGATGTCATACACTGATCAATCTGCGCAGTCCTGCATGCAGAATTTGCCACTTTGTTGTGTTTATGAAGCCATACTGTAGTCTTACATTATAATATTATATATTCACTGCATTATCCATCAACACGATTTGTGGTTCCTGTCAGATTGATTAAAGGTGCAGACTACAACTCTCATTGTTTCATGCACTTTAACAGCATCATCAAGCTGTGACCGTTGATGTTGTTTAGTGACCTCTACTGGCAAAAATTATATTGTGCCTATTATAGATTCATAATATTCAGATAAATCTTTATTAAATCTCTAGACAGAATCTTTTAATTACTTTGCATTACTGTTAGTTGTTATTTAATATTAGTTATTAAAGCAGCGTGTATGTTCTTGTGAATGAGATGATTGTGTTGTTGTTATGAGATGTTATAATATTTCTCTCTTGTTCTACAGTCTCTAAAGGGAATTCATAATTTCCGTGCGTCTGGAGATTATGATAACGACTGTAGCACTCCACTGACGCCTCTGTGTACACAGCCTGAACAGGTTATTAAAGGTACAAACTGCATAAACTTCAGTACAGAATGGGGTAGGGGGGCTGGGGGGGCATTGCCCCCCAGATCTTTTCTCTACCATATTAAAAAATGCTCATTTTCAAGAAAACATGTCAGGTGGTTTGATATGATGGCAGATTTGTGATATTACTGGATGTTTAAGTCTATTGAGTCACATTGATGTCATGTAATGTTTTGTGTTGACCTGTAGGTGGAGCCAGTATAATCCAGTGCCACATTCTGAATGACAAGAGACACATTCTCACCAAAGACACCAACAACAGTGTGGCATACTGGGATGTGCTGAAGGTAGTTTGTTATGCGTGTTGCACAATACGTGATTTGAGATGACTGAAGTTTTCATATGTGTGCTTTGATTCTTTTACAGGCTTGTAAAGTTGAAGACTTGGGCAAGATGGAGTTTGATGAAGAAATCAAAAAACGCTTTAAGATGGTTTATGTGCCCAACTGGTTTTCCGTCGACCTCAAAACAGGGGTATGTTATTTTTTGGTTCATTACTATAGTTTTCACAAAGACATTTATCAGCTGTGTTGGGAATGTTTTGGGTTTTGATTGACAGATGTTGACTATAACATTGGATGAGAGCGACTGTTTTGCCGCTTGGGTTTCGGCTAAAGACGCAGGATTCACGAGCCCCGATGGATCGGATCCCAAACGTGAGAGCAGATGTGATCCACTGATGTTTCTAATGATAATATATGATAAAGATTAAGACGCGTTTGTTTTGTGTTGTGTTGCAGTGAATCTGGGCGGTCTGTTGCTTCAGGCTCTGTTAGAGTTTTGGCCACGGACGCACATCAACCCAATGGATGAGGACACAGAACTGAATCACGCCAGTGGTAATAATCATGATGGTTTCTGTTAATACCCATCTTCGTTCATAAACATCATCTTTCATGTAAATCAAAACCCTTTGTGACCTGCTCATCCTACAATAAATTTTAGTATTAATTTTTACTGACAAAGCAGCGTACAAGTAGTCTAGTGTGTTGTACTGTGGGTTTTCTGCAGATATTCATTAGTTTTGTATGAGGAACAGACGTACATTTAAGTGCTTTGAATGCTGGTCTGTGATATTATTTATATTTTCACTTCCGTTAATGGTAAAGTTGTTTCATAGCATTTTGTAACATTAAGATGAACAATTTCTGGGAATTTTCAAAATTCTGGGAATTTATTTCAAGGCTGAAAACTTTTCACAGGAATTGACCTGAATATATGGGAATTAACCGGAATATATGGGAATTAAACAGAATATATGGGAATTAACCGGAATATATGGGAATTAACCGGAATATATGGGAATGTATGGGAATAAATATGAATAAACTGGGAATTTGAAAAGATTGCAGAGTTGCCTATAAATGTAAGCTAGCACTATTTTATTGAACATTTATGAGGCTAGCTATTATGTATGTTCATCAAGCCTGCATTTATTTGATCAAAGATCTTTCAGAAATCATTCATATAAAATGATTGATTAATTAAATAAATCCACGGCTTGATGAGCGTAAAGATCAGGATTTTTCAAAATCTCTTTTACCTTGCATGCATGTCTGCTTATGACCAAACAGAATGTTAATTTATGTTTGTATATGATATAGTTTGTATAAATTTCCAAATAACTCCCATCAATTCCTGTTAAGTTTACAATTTGGAATATTTCCAAAATTCCCCAGATTAAGATCCCATGGAAAGTTTCCCACCCTTTGCAACCCTAACGATTACTAAGATATCCTTTGAGATGGCATGTGGTATGTTTAATGTGTCTTCACATTGTGATTTGTGCGTTTGCAGTGAACGGTGAACACGAGAGCAGGATACAGAAAGGCAACGGATATTTCCAGGTTCCAGCGCACACTCCGGTCATCTTTGGCGAGGCGGGAGGCAGAACGTTATTCAGGTGTGTGTTTTTATCTTTAATAGTTGTTCTGTAGATGCTGTGGGTCATTAATATGATGATGACATCACTGTGTGTCTGTCACAGGCTGTTGTGTCGTGACTCGGGAGGTGAGACTGAGTCGATGTTACTGAACGAGACCGTCCCGCAGTGGGTCATCGACATCACAGTGGACGTACGTTAGTTAAAACCCTATCGTCAAACACACTTTAATGCAGTTTCATTAACCCCTTAACTGGCGCTGCCCTTTTTAGTGGAGGTTAAAAAGGTGATGTACACCTCCAAATTAATATAACTGGCATGTTTTTGGTCTAGAAGCCTAATCTTGGTCTTGTTTTAAAGAAGTTTTTCACAGAAGTGTCTGGAGGTGAAAATATTAAATAAAAAAATTATTATAGCAGTTTACATTTATTGTAATAATTAAAAAATATATGTTTTATACATAAAATTATCACAAAAATGAGGTTTGTGTCACAGTTTTAGTGATTTTACCAACAACGGCCACTAGGTGTCATCAGTTTGCTGCATACTCCTGTCACAAATTAATAAATTACTGTCACTGCATCTTTATTACTGCTAAAATGTTTTGAAATATGAAAACTACATTCTTATGGGGCGTACACACCAAACACGAATTCAGTTCGCGCCCATCGCATTTAAAGTGCCGCGCTAAACACATCATTCGCGCCGCAAGACCTCCAGACGTGCGTCAACGTATCTTCACATTGACTTAACATTGAAATATCTCGCGTTTGACGCCTCTACCACGGCTGGCGTAAACACACCATAAGACCTTTCCAACAGTAATATATATTTTGTTGTAATAGTTAAAATTTACATGCAGAATATTGAAGCGAACTCAGGTTTCCTGCTCACGGGACACGGGGACAGCGCCAGTTAAGGGTTAAATATGTTGTCAATAATGCTGAAGTATACGTCATCAATTAAGAGTAAGTCTATGTAAAATAACTTAATCCTCTCTCTTTTACAGAAAAACATGCCCAAATTCAACAAAATCCCTTTCTACCTGCAACCCCATTCATCCTCTGGAGCCAAGACATTAAAGAAGTGCGTCTCACACTTAACCTTTACTTTAACCATGGGTTATAATAACCACAATACACAAGTGTCATTCTTGTGAAGTGGTATTGGCATTTAATAAGCTATAAAGCATTTGCACTGTTAACCTGACCTGTTGTCATATAGTGTGAAACAATGCTTGCCTGCCTACATTATATAATAATCACATGTTTTGTCTAGAATAGATTGATGATAAGATGAATGTGTGTTTGTGCAGGGATCGACTGTCGGCCAGTGACATGTTACAGGTGAGGAAGGTGATGGAGCACGTCTATGAGAAGATCATCAATCTGGACAGCGAGTCGCAGACGGGCGGTTCGGCTGCGGAGAAACCCAGCGAGCAGAAGGAGGATGAAGACGTCTCGGTTTTAGCAGAAGAGAAGATTGAGCTGCTGTGTCAAGATCAGGTAGAAAACTTCATGAAGATCTCTGTCCCGCTGTACACGATGACAAAATATGTTTCTCACATTATTCTGTCCGTTCGGTCCTGTAAGGTTTTGGATCCCAACATGGACCTGCGAACGGTGAAGCATTTCATCTGGAAAAGCGGAGGCGACCTGACGCTTCACTACCGGCAGAAGTCCACGTGAGATCGGCCCCTCGTACCGTCGCCATGGAAACTCCATTCGTAACACTTCACATTCAAAGCACACGTTCACCTGCACTTCCTGGTTCTGCGTGATCTTCAGATCATCTTCCTCACACGGACCGCTCGCTCACGCATGTTCATCCGGGTGGGAACGGGAAGATGAGCGAGAACGCTCACGAACGGGCAGTTTACACTTCTCCGGTGTATTTGTGTATGGAAGATGCCACCTGAACGGTTTTCTCTACGATGTTTATTATTTTAATAGCGTTGTAATAACTCGATGGATGCCATATTGGACGTGTCAGACTGCTTGATTTTTCTTCTCGTTTAACATTCCAGTGATGTGTTTGTTGCCAACGACATTGTGAAATCCTTCCCGCAGCATGTTGGGAAAACAGAAAGTCAAAGCGTAAGATTCACGGTCTGGATTTGGGTTTGAAACTATCAGGATGGTAACTAGCGCACGTTTAGGCGTGCACCGAGAAGGCGATTTCCCATGATGCATCTCACTAATGTGCTGTGATCAACTCATTCATTCTGTACATATATTGTAATTATTTTGTAGTCAACTTGGCCTGAGTTTTATTTACTTTTCCTTTTTAAGGAAATATATGGTATCTTCAAAAAGGTGCTTTATCATGTAAAAATGTGATTGACAATTGTGGGAGGTGAAAGAAGTCATAATGTTAAAAGCGCCAATAGAGATGGAGTTTCTTTAAAGGAATCATTCACCAGAAAATTTAACTTTATCATTTACTCGCTCTCATGCCATTTCAAACCAGGTATAACATAAGATATTTGGAAGAAAACTCAGCTGTCAGGCTCCAAAATGCACAATATTACTCTAGGATGAAATCACACTCAGACTCATAACAAAAACTATCAGAGGAGTTTTGGATAGGAGATTTATTGTGCTTTTGGAGACATACAGGTTTGATACAACATTAGGGTGAGTAAACAATGACACGTTTCATTTTCAGATGAACTTTTCCTTTAAATGATCCTAACTAATACTCCTGTAAGAAAATACATGAAAATAAATAACGAAATATGAAAGGTTAGACGTCACCGGGCGCCAAAACTCAGTTCATGTATTTAATTTATGCAAAACAAAAGCTGTGTTCTGCAAACATTTGTCAATCATATGAAGATTTGCACAGTGTTCTAGTAAAATATGTTGATGTATATAATCAGTCTTAGTTTAAAGATAAGACCATAAATCTAGTAATACAAATGAAAGCCCATTGAAATAGTTGTTAACTGTTGAAGGGTGAAGCTCTTGAGAAGGGTTGGAGATGTCCATGAGCCCTGTATTTATGCTTACTGTGTCGATTGTAATTATATTCAGTATATTTTGGGTAAATAACAGCTTAATAAATTAACCGATAATAAACCAATCAGAATGAAGATGTGAAGTTTTTCCAGACAGGGAGATGTTGGTGACTTGGTTTCTTCCAGTAAGTGTGTCTGCTGTTACATGCACATTTGAATATTAATGATTATTTTACATCATTGATCATAAATAACACCAGATTGGAAGTTGAATTATGTCAGACAGTGCCCTGCAATGGTATATATTAACTAAAATATGTTCATATTTTTCTAATACGTGCATCTCTCATGAGCCATTGATCTAGCACTTCTAACAGTTTCATTTTCACAAGTTTATATAAAATAGAAAAATTGAAATGTCATTAAAAAAGTCTCAGAAGCAGTTTGCATAGCTGACATTTATTAAATATTAATCCATATATTATATGACTGTGGTGTGAAGATGTCTCCAGCAGAATTTTCTTGGTCAAATAAGTGTAGGTTGATATTTTTGCAATAGCACTTTAATTTGCAGCTAAACTTTACATTTCACGTTTAATGTATTAATATATAAGGCTTTTTTACAATGTAACATTGTTTCAAAGCAGCTTTACATGAAAAGAAACCACAGAAAATGCGATATACATACAATTAATATAAATAACAGGTGTCACATTAAACACGACATGCCTTTCAATCTTACATGAATATAGTCCTTAAAACAATCGACAGGTTGCCTAAACACTTTTCTGTATGAAACGTCTGTTTATTTGTCATTTTCAGAAGCTGAAAACATTGTTTATAGAAGTCATCATGGTACAGGTAAGTGTTGAGTAAACAGTGTTGGGTAAGTTACTCAAAAAAAGTAATTACTTACTAGTTACTAATCTTGAATTGTTTAATTAGATTACTGTACAAATGAAGTATTTAATTATTTATCACTAATTACTTTTAAATCCTATTTAGTAAATGATACAAAGATAGGCTTGAAACTAATAAATCATATAAAAATACATCAATTATTCTGGTTACACTTTTTTTCAGTCCCATTCTCACTATTAATTACTTTTGGCTCAATATACTCCTATTTACTGTTTATTAATACGTAGTAAAGTAGTTATTAAGTTTTAAGTATTGTAGGATTAAGGATGTAGAATAAGGTTTTGCATAAGCAGGCATTTATTAAATATTAATAAAAAATTTGGATGTTAAATCCACTATTGTGTTATATATCATTGATCTACAGTCCATAAACAGTATTCAGTTACATCACAAGTAACACTAAATATATTACAAGGGAAATAAGAGCAATCCCATACTTTACTTTTTAAGGAAAAAGTAGTTAAATTACAGTAACTAATTACTTAGTAACTTAATAATTACTTAGTAACTAGTTACACCCAACACTGTGATTACAGATCAAATGTGATTGATGGGTGAAATGCAGATGTAAAGTAATGTGTGACAAACATAAACATTTACATGTGAGACAGAGCTTATTTGCTCATCTGTTCATTATTTTGGCTTTAAGCTCCATTGTGTCTAAAATGTCAACTGTCTCCTCCCTGAGAGAGATCACCTTCTTCAGATGTGACATGTGGCTGTGTACATTTACATTTATGCATTTAGCAAACACACTTTATCCAAAGCAACTTACAATGCACTACAAGATATACATTTGTATCAGCAAGTGTCTTCCCTGGGTTCAGGTCTTTTACACTGCTAACACAATACTGAGATGAACAGGAGACCATGTGATAAACTGATAGCTGTGAAAGAGTGAATCTCACAAAACCTTTACACATATTTTGCATAAAGAAAATAAAGCTTTGTGTTTATTATTCTCTGCATCAAGACAAAGCTGGTAGCAAATTGTGACTTACAAAAAAAAGACTTGCAAAATCATCTAAAAGTAAATTTTGTCAATGTAAAGCAAAACACAGATAAGCAACAAGTGTTCACTATTTTGATTTCATGGGTTCCTAAAAGTTTTTTTATGCAAAATATCATTTATTTTCATATCAGGGTGAAAGGTGACCTGGGATGTTTTCATGAGATTCACACTAAAGCAGGTGAATATACAGTTTGCTTGCCAATGCCATTACTCTATAAAATGTCATTATTCTGCGTGCGTGTCAACAAATATAAAGTCACTCTCTGAATGAATACTGCATCATTTTCTGTGTAATGTTGCATTGTCAACACTTTCACGATAAATAAATGCTGCTTTAAGTGTCTTCATTTATCTCTGTCAGTACTTCTTTAACAGATGTTCTGTATGGCCATGCATGTGTAATGATGGTTTCTAGCTGGATTTGATGTCAATGTTGAAATGTTTTAATCTCATTACACCTTTCTTCCATATTTAAAATTACAGGTCCTGTTTCAACACCATAAATCCCAGAGTCATTCATCTGGACGTCTTTTCCCATGTTGAGCGTGCTGTTTTCAGACCGACCTTCATGAGAAATGGTTACAAATGAACCAATAATAAATAAAGAATAAGATGATCTCATGTTTTTAAAAGACTTCTGCTACTTACTCATGACAGATAGATCCTCACTACTGTAAAGTCCAGCATCATCATCATCATCCACTAACAAAGAGCAGGCAGAACGCTCTGTAGAGCACAATGATAAATCCAACACTCCAGAGAGATCTACAGATGTCGTCTCAAACATGTCAGTGACTGTCACAAAACTATATAGATTAGTCCTTCTTAATTTTGTTTTAAATAAAAAATAATTACTTTTTTATAAATTAGACTCACCAGAAGCTTTGTCACATTGTTTCTCCAATACTGTTGAAACTTCAATGTTGGTCTGAAGTCCATCAGAAACGTCCACCAGTGTCTCATCACAGCCAGAAACATCTGAGGAATTCTCTATAAAGGTCTGAAATAGAATTAATACATTTGTGAGAATAACTATAACAATGGTACCAAGGACGACTAGTGCCAAGCTAAAATAAAAAAATGAAACCGGCTCGAAATTAAAGTCATTATAATACGAGAATTAACTAGTAGTTTTTTTTTTTGAGAAAAGTCAAAATAAATAAAATTTCCGTGATAAAGTACTATTTTAAAAATAATGTCAATAAAATGGGAATAAAGTTCACATCACCCCAAACACGTTAATGTAAAAATATTACATTATTCACAAAACATTATGACTTTATTCTTGTTATATTGACTTTATTTTCAAAATATTCTCGAAATACTGCGACTTTATTTTCAAAATACTGCGACTTTATTCTTGAAATCTTGCGACTTTATCCTCGAAATACCGTGACTCCACCTTAGAAATACTGCGACTTCACCCTCGAAACAACGCGACTTCACCCTCGAAACAACGCGACTATTCGCGATATACCGCGACTTTATTCTCGAAATATTGCGGCCTCATCCCATCCGAAATACCGTGACTTTATTATCGAAATATTGCGATTTCATCTCGGGGTATTGCGACTTTATCTCGAAATATTGCGACTTTATTTTCTAAATCTTACAACTTTATTCTCGAAATACTGCAACTGTTTTTTTTTTCAAACGAATAGTTAAATATTGCATAATTATAATGACTTTAATCTCGAGATGTTTTTATTTTAGCTTGACCCGAATCCTCTTTGGTACAATGGTGTAGTAGTATAAATGTGCTTTACCTCTATAGTTTCAGATGTTGTATCAGTGTCCTGTTGTCTTGATGCGAGGGGTCGTGTGGGGATGCGATGAAGGTAGCCGAACCCAATACCACAACCAAGACTGGGAGACACAGGACAACGGGACATGCGTAAGTAAAATGATATGCGGCATGAATATATTAAATTCACGTTTGCCTGACTGTGTAATGATGTGTTTACCTTCCCTCACCGCCCCACGCTCCATTAGGAGTAATGTGAATTTCCCTGCAGCCGTCAGTCTGTGTGTTATACACCAGAAGTTTCAATGGTTTCCCCTCCGACGCCTCTATCAGCGAAAAGAAATCTTCAGACTGTGGGTCAAAAAATGAATAGCTTATGTATCACAGAAAGACATCACTGATGTATTTACATGACATCTTACAAGTACAAATCTTACGTCCTGTAGCACCTGATCCGCACCAACAATATAATCAGAATACGGCTTCAGTCCAGCCAATGCAGCGGGTGAATTCGGTTCCATATCCTAAAAGTCACATTCAAGTCTTATAAAAGACCATATTAGAAATCTTAAAAACAAATATTATAGAATATTAAAGGAATGCACAACAAAGAAATGTTTAAGATTATATGCAATAGACAATTAACGCATTGAATGCACCTAAAAAAGTAATGTACTCACCAAAACATGCCAGACGTTGTGATTTGCTCCATGAAATGTACAGAATCGAACGCTTGCCCCCAGTAATCCCTGACCACCCCACATGTTACTGGGAATGACCTCCAACTCTCTGATCTTCATCATTTTACTGCTGTAGACCTCCAACCTCACAGGCTTCTCAATGTTTGCCTTCAGAAGATCTTTCAGCATATCGCTCTCCTTATTCTGACAACAAACACAAGCTTTTGCTTCTTAAGTTCATGAATACAATTAAAGCAGATCAGATCTCAGTGATCATCATCATCATCTTTATTATTTCTGATTTCTGGTTCTCATTCATCATCTTCAGTGTGATAACATGCTAATTTCAAATGTTTATACAATGAAACTGACCAGCCTTGTGTGTCCAACAGATAAAATGAAATCAAAGAAGGGCTCCAGTCCGGCTCTCTGTGCTGGTGAATTGTCCTGAATCTGATAATTTAAGTTTGAAAGAGATGTAAGCACTCAATACGATAGCCAGATGACGTCAAAGTACCGCGAGAGCAAATAGAAACCATAGGGCGAAGTCTAATTTCGACTCACTCTCGCGGTACTTTGACGTTATCGTCATCACATTGTCAGTTTTTGCAGCGTCGAATGAACTGAAGTCGAACACGCCTACTGTGTACTGCAGTCAGGACATCATGCGCGCCTGTCAGCTTACGGTTATTAATTATAAGTTAACGCTCTAATACAGCAATCGCCAAAAGATCAGAGCACGCGTCTGATAAAATGTCTGATGATTAAATGTGTGATTGATTGACGTACTCACCCCGTGCACGTGATAGCCGGCCTCTGCAGTAAACACGCTCTGAATCAACCCCATCATGAAACTGCGTTTAGCCGCTGACGAGCACCAATCAAACTGCAACGCAGACTCTGCTCATGAATATTTATTAAAACGTTCGCCTTTCAGCCAATCGCGTTGGCACGTTATTTTGCGTAATATATATTTATGAGTCAAAGCTTTCCTTATTTAGAATTCGCAAGATCTCCTCACGAGATTATAAATACAAATGTTTAAAATAATAACAAAATAAAATATATCAGAAATTCGAATGGGAAATAAAATAAAAACAAACAACAAAAGCCCGGATAAATTCGCCCTTATTTGCGTTTCACTGAACAGGCGTGACTAATCAATTGATAAGCGCTGTGAGGGATGTGACTGTGGTCGATTACTTTTTCTGCGCAGGTGTGATCACGGTTACTTAGCAATGATTTCACTCCGTTATTTAAAGTCACAGACATTTCAGTGAACTGATATACAATTATTAAACATGGCAGAAAACGACGCAACATGTTTGGTAAGTTTACAATAGTAATAATTTATGATTATTCTTAACATTTATAACATCATCTGTTGTTCGTTTTAATAAACAGCCCTTAATTATATATCATATGCGGGAGAAGTACTTCAGACACGCCATAAATACAGCTGTGAAATATTTACAACTGTACAACAATGATCCTGTGCTCCTGTTTTTCAAAGCTTTTGGATCTCTAATGGAAGGTAATTAATAAAAGTGATTTATTTCGACTATATGGATGAGAATATAGTTGAAAGGTTATTATAATAACTATGACTGCCATTATTGTGATGCTGGAAGTGATGATGATTATAGTTATGGTGATGATGAATATGATGAAGATTAAAGTGATGGTGTGTATGATGATGAATATGATGAAGATTAAAGTGATGGTGTGTATGATGATGAATATGATAAAGATTATAGTGATGGTGTGTATGATGATGAATATGATAAAGATTATAGTGATGGTGTGTATGATGATTAAATGTGATGAAGATTATAGTGATGGTGATGGTGTGTATGATGATGAATGTGATGAAGATTATAGTTATGGTGGATGATTGTTTCATTAAGATTGTGATGATGAAGAGTCAGAGTAATCATAAATATAATGATGATGAAGATTATAGTGATGGTGTGTATGATGATGATGAAGATTATAGTAATGGTGTGTATGATGATGGTGATGAAGATTATAGGGATGGTGTGCATGATGATTAAATGTGATGAAGATTATAGTGATGGTGTGTATGACGATGATGAAGATTATAGTGATGGTGTGTATGATGATGGTGAGGAAGATTATAGTAATGGTGTGTATAATGATTAAATGTGATGAAGATTATAGTGATGATGTGTATGATGATGATGGTAATAAAGATTATAGTGATGGTGTGTATGATGATAAATGCGATGAAGATTATATGAAGATTATAGTGATGGTGTATATGATGATTAAATGTGATGAAGATTATAGTGATGGTGTGTATGATGATGATGATGGTTATAGTGATAGTGTGTATGATGATGATGATGAAGATTATAGTGATGTTGTGTATAATGATGATGATGAAGATTATAGTGATGGTGTGTATGATGATGATGATGATTATAGTGATGGTGTGTATGATGATGGTGATGAAGATTATAGTGATGGTGTGTATGATGATGATGATGATGATGAAGATTATAGTGATGGTGTGTATGATGATGAAGATTAAAGTGATGGTGTGTATGATGATGATGATGATTATAGTGATGGTGTGTATGATGATGGTGATGAAGATTACAGTGATGTGTGTATGATGATGATGATGATTATAGTGATGGTGTGTAATAAATACGTCACAGGTCACACACAGGAGGCTATGAGAGAGCTTTACCAGCTGAAGGATCAGCGTCACCTCTCATTGTGTTCAACTATAGCTCTCATTAACGCTCACAGACATTGCGAAACTATCGGTAACATGTCTTCTGTACATACACTAAATTGAATGACTGATAAATGGATTATAATAACACAAACACATATTCTGAAATGTTTTTATTAGATGAAGAGGCAGTGAATGAACTGAACTCAGATCTGAAGCTATCAGGATCAACAGCAGGTGACAGGGCGTTGTATTATGCGGCTCTGCTTTACTGGATTCTGGACCGGAACGGAAAAGCCAGAACCTGCATTAACAAAATGCTGAAGCTATCAGATACATCGCCACAGGTTTGTGATTAATAAATAAAGATTAAACTGTTGACACTGTGGTCCAGGCCGCTGTTTCACTGCTGTTCATGATGCAAGTTCATCTTTTTCAATCCTTTCAAAGGGAACATTTTACCTTATTATGAGGCAATTGTTTTGACCTTTTTAGGGACTTATTCTGAAGGGCTGGATTATGTTGACATCTGAGGTAGAAGAGAACAAACTTCAGGCCATCCGCTACTTTAAGGATTCAGGAAATGTTTTTGGACTCATGGGACAGGTGTGACATTGCTCTTTATTTGTTGTCTCTCTTTAGAAATGTCTTGTAAATGACACTGAAATGTTTCTTTGAAACAGGTTGAGTTTCATATGGCCAAACAGAATAAAGAGTGTGCTCTTGACGTTGTGAATCAGATGATCGCTTCTCATCCAGATTTTATCCCAGCACTCAGTCTGAAGATGAAGATCCTGATGTCTCTGCGTGACTGGGAGCAAACCCAAGAAGTCGCCCACAGGTGCTGTTTTACAGATTTGTGTTATAACTGTAAATAAATGAAATCTTTTTATGATGTTTTAATCTGATTCAATGCTTTTGCTTGCAATGTGCAGAATACTGGATAGAGATGAACACAATTTAAAAGCTCTTCAAATGATGGCAGTCAGCGCTGCAGCTAAAGATGGAGACATGAGACGGGTCATTCTCTCTCTTCTCTTTATTTATATTTATGCTCAGTGTAATCTCAAGCAGTGGCGGCTGGTGACTTCTTTTTCTGAGGGCGCACGATGCGAAGTTCGTCACAACATGTATGTAGCCCGTCATGTGTGTGGTACAAAATTTCATAATATGTGTTCTGCACTTTGAGAGATTGTATGTGCATCACGTGTCCTGCCAAAATAAGTGTCTGCTGCAGACGCGTCAAAGGGTTTATGATAAAAGAGACGCTCGCGTTTGCCAGATACTCGCATAATCTCATGCGTAATCAGAGTTTAATGTTAAGGGAGTGTCTTTTGGAACATGAGCGTCTCTTTTATCATAAATGGTTTTGATGCGTGTGCAGCAGGCACTTATTTTGACAAAACACGTGATGCACACATGATCTCTCAACACGCAGGACACATATTTTGGAAAAGGGAACCACACACATGATACTCCGAACACTTATTTTGAATTCGCGCCCCTCGGATGAGGAGTCATGAGCCGCCACTGATCTCAAGCCTAATTGAAAAAATAACAGATAGCACAAATGTTACTCCTATATAGTTTGCACAGCCTTTAAGTTAATTTAAGATAAAAATATGTTTGAATTTGAATAAATGTTTTAGGTAAGAGATCATCTTCAGTGTTTAATAAATGCAGTAGAGATGTCTGAGCTGAATAATAGCCGTCTGTATGTGGAGATGACAGCACCCATCAGTAGACTGGTCAGTATTATTCCTACAATCTTGATTTTATTATGTGTTACTAGGATTACTTTGAGATTGAGATGCTTGTTGTTGACACAGAGATCATGCTGTCGTCCTCACTGGGGTTTTCTATTCCTATGTGTCTGTTTCCATAGTACCTTTATCCCATTGGGTTATTTCAGTTTTTTTTTGTTGGCTGTTGTTTACAGCAGTATGTCTGGTCTTCAAGCAAAACAACACTTATGTATTTATACTTTTTAAAGGTTTTTTTGCTAAAAGTTTAACGTTTTTTTCTGCAGTGTGGATACAACCCAGAGATCTTGCAGATGTTGACTGAATTCATGCAACGCTCACCTGCGACATCTGATGTCATGTGTGAGCTGGGATATCTGCTCAGTCTCCAGAATAAATATAAAGAAGCTCATAAATGTTATTCTGCAGCTCTGAAAACAGATCCAAAATCCACAACGGCTTTAATAGGTACAGATTCTCCTCACATTCATCTCTGTTAGCACCAATGAATGAAACGCTATCAGGGTAAATCATGCTATACTCCAAAATCATAAAAATATGATCAATTTTGTTTTGCATTTAAAAAATATTTTTTATTAGCATTTATGTTTTTGCATTTTGTGACATTATTTTAATGTCATAAGCACATTTATCACCAGAGTTCTTTTCACTTTAATGTTTAGATGCAATATTTTATTTACAGTATATTCAATACATGCATTGACACAACATTTCTTTGCAAATACCGATATTCGATTGCTTAGAATGTCATCTACTGATACTGAGAGATACTGATAGTTTTTCTTTTTACGATTGTTTCAAATGATTATGTCATGAAATCCTAAAAGTGCAGAGTATACAGACTACAATTCTGTTCGATTCAAAATAATCACACAGTATGAGCTCTGATGTGTTTTTCTGCCCCTTTTGATTGACAGGATATAATCTGCCCTGATCATCAGCTGCTTTTAAACAATCATAAAAAACAACAACATTATTTTATCTGCCGATACCGATTATAGGCGATTATATCGGTGCATCTTTAAAGGTATAGCGGAAGATTTTTGTTTTCTGGGTGGATCATCACTGTTATTGGTTATCCCAGATGTCAATCATTCTGATTATATGTTGACGTATAACCGCCGTACGTGCTCGCCTCTACGTTCGCTTTCTGCACATGCGCACTTTCACGTGTATGTATGATGTGCTACGGTTTCAACCATTCATTGAAGGTCGCGTTCTCACTGTGTTTTTTTCAAAATGTCTGAGGGTTGCAAGAGAAAAAGTGTCTACGAATTGTATGACAAGAAGAGAAAGGACTATAAATAAAGAAACAAGACCAGATGTTTATGGGAGACTATTTCACACGCTGGCGTGAGCTAAAAGGACAGGTTGGGCTTCCCACGCGAAGTTTCTACTGGAAAGGTACATTTTGTCATGCTATTTGGAGAAATCCATTTAAAATCACTGCTAGTAAAAGTTGATGTAAGATATGATTTGCGATGCAAGCCCTGGCACAAGTCACGAACCGCACAGACACGGTAAACATGCCGACAGCAACTTGTAAACAGAGCGAAGAGAAGAACTGAGCTCCTGCATGCTCTCTCTCTGTCTCGTGCACGCGTTTAACAGGCGTTTCCTCTTGGGAGCATTTTTTAAAAAATATCGAGGGGCGGTTCTTTTAAATAATTCGGGAAAATCTTCCGCTATACCTTTAATTAAACGGATTCGGACCCAATAGAGGTCTGAATCTTGCTGTGTTATGTAGACTTAAATATATAGTGACAAGTTATTTTAACTCATAGGTCTGATCAGATGTATGCTGATGTGCGATCAGCTGGAGGAAGCCACACAACAGCTGGATTTCTTCAGTGAAGTACAAGAATCTTTGGGAAACGCTGCGGTACAAAGCTGATGATTTTCATTGATATTTGCTAAATTCACTCCTCAGGTTTCACAGCATCAGTTTTGCAGTATTAACTCTTTCCCGGCCAATGATGAGTTTTTACAGCAATCCATATTTCCACTATTATCCACTGGGTCGCGCTCTTACACAACTTATAAAACACTGAAGCATACACTGATCCAAAAACAGTAAAAACTCTGTGGAGTGGTTTCCCAGATAGGATTTATCCTAGTCCCAGACTAAAATGCATGTTTCAGCTGCCTTAATTTATAAATATCTTGTACTGACATATCTTAACATATATCAGGGTCATTGTTTTGTCTCAAGATACACCTGTATTGTTTTTGTAAGGTATGTTTGTAAAAACTACTTTAATGTCCTAATATAACATTAAATGTTTGTGAAAACCCTAGCTGGAAACGTTTTTTTAAAAACGCTGGAGGGGAAAGAGTTAAGTACTGACATATGACATGAAATGAAGCAGTAAAGTGTGTGCAGTTCTGTCAGTTATATTTAGATTTATAATAGTTAAGCAACAGTAATATAAAGGTAAACTGAAGATGTGATGTTATATAAAGCTGTAATTTGTGTTGGGTTTAACAGGAGGTTCTTCTACTGAAAGCCGTGTCTGTCAGAAAGCAGCGAGAAGATGAAGAGATGGTGGTTGATTTGCTGAAGGACGCAGCTGAACGTCATCTCTCTTCTCTTCATGGACTCAGTTATGGTGTTGAATACTTGCGGATTCTGGATGTAAATTTTCTCCTGCAGATTGTTTGTATGCACATGGAGCTGAATCGGGTATTTTACCCCTAATATTTATGACCCTGTCTGTGAAATCTAATGATGAAATGAGGAGCGTTAGAGTTGACATGATCTTTCTCATATTTAATTTTTTATTTATTTAGATAGGACAATGCATATTAATGAACGTACAATCCATAAATAGGTTGAATTTAGCACAATGCTAATTTCCATCCATAGTCCCATTTCCATTCGTAGACCCATATCAAGGTTATATTTTCACAGAATGTTCTTTACATTATGGGATGATTTTATAAAGAAAACAGAAAATCATGACTTTAGCTGAGTTTAAAAACATGTGAAACAGTATTTATAAGATCGATGTAGATGTGTTCTGTTAAATAGAGTGCCAGGGATGAGGGATTTTTGTTGGCCAACCCAAGATTTTGCAGGACACTGGTTTCTTCGGCAAAAAAGCCATTTATTGTTCCCATAAACTTTTGGATTATTGAAAAACAAACTGAAATGACATGAAAAACTGACTCTGGATCATTTTTGCTCTTAATAAAGCCACAGACCTTCTATGTAGATATCAGAAAATAATTTAACAGCATATTAACATGCATTCTTTGGCACCTTTAAAGTTGGTTTAAAGCAACTTGTAAGCAACCGGCCTTTTAAAGACACTTTAAAGCTTTACTGGGACATTACTGGTGTGTTTTATGTCTTAGAATAAAACATGAAAATATCTTTGACTTATGTTAACCCAAGATCTTATTTAAGGAGTTTAACCAAAACCCAATGCAAAAACCCAATGACTTTGAGACGATTGAACCAGAAGTGCTAAAATGCTCGCTTCTGGGTTTTGCCTACAAACATATGTCATCCCTGTGGCACTATATAAATAAAAAGATCTCTTACATGTCTATACTGTGACATATTTTAATTTAGAACAGGAGAAATGTATTCAACAGGATATAAAAAAAGTAAAATAGGACTTGATTTTATTCCTGTCAATCAGAAACATGTATTAAGTGTTGTTTTCTGATCATGTTGATTTAATCTTTTATAGGATCTTAATCCGAGAGTCACCGGACAAACTCAGCTATTGTGGCTGAAACATTCCAGTATGATTTTGGAAACGGTCATCAGAGCTGCACCTGGGATATCAATGAGCTGTTATTATATGGCCTATGTCAAATTTCTCTCAGGTAAGTGTGTTTAGATGTCTCTTTCACCCTGCTCTTTAGTTTGGTTGTGTATTTATTACTCGTATATCTGTTAAGGTGATCACAGAGCAGCTCAGCATCTCTTAGACCGGTGCATGGAGAAAGAGCCAAAGATGAGCGAGCTTTATCTTCTGAAGGCTCGACTCCTCCTGTATACTGAAGATCACAGCGGAGCTCTCAGCTGCCTGGAAGCTGCTCTCAGTGTCAACTTTCAGGTAAATGAAATCATTCAAGCAAATATAGCAAACAAATGAAGTACTGTATTTTATCATGGTATTTTTGCAAGTGGATGAGTGAAGTTTTTTGCATGTCTATTTAATGCTATCTGTAGTCAAACACATATTAAGGGCCATTCACACTTTGACGTGTAATATATGTTTAACTATAATGATAACTATATTAGCGTACGAAAACAATAACTTTGTTCATTCGCTCAATCACTTACCTTCAGTAGCATTTACTAATATTGCATATTTTTTTAAATAAAAACTTTTGCAATTGTTTCTGTGTCACTGAATGTGTAAATAAGCTGTATTTGTTGCATTTACGCAGCGTGTATATCCAGCAGATGTCCGCTGTGTTTGCATATCTCTTTACAATGAATCTAGCAGTTTGTGTAATCTAATATTTTACCTTTTGGCTTAGTCAGTGCAGTCGAATAAAAAGCATTATGTAGTGAATTTCACAGCAACTGCATCAGCACTGAATACCTGAGATACTTTTATGTTATAGACCTCAGCAATGAGCTTCTCCACACTGTCGTCTGTCCGTTTAAATGCTCATGCACTTGGAGTTCAAATAGATTTGATTGGCTGTCAATGGTTTATCGTTCATCAGTTGGAAAAATCACACAGAGAGTGATCTCAATGATATCGTTTCTTGTATCTTTATGGTTATAGTTTTTTCCTAGCGATTAATTGCAATTAATGGATTGCAGAATAAAAGTTTTTGTTTACATCATATATGTGGGTGTACTGTGTACACTGCAAAAATGACTTTCTAACTTAGTATAAGTATTGAATTAAGATGCATTTTCTTTATGAGCAAAATGACCTAAAACATAAATCTAGTTTTTAGACTAAAAAAAGAAATACAATTTAATTTACAAAAAATTACAATTTAAAAACAAGCAAAAAAATCTGCCAATGGGGTAAGAAAAAATCTTAAAATACGTTTTTTTTCTCTTAAACACTTAATTCAAGAAAAAGTCAAGAAATTTTTTTCTTACCCCACACTTACAAAAAATTATTTTCAAGAAATTTTCTTTTAGTATTTTGTCTTGTTTCCAGACAATAAGAAAATAAGTCTAGTTTTTAGACCAAAATATCCCATTTAAGTGAATTTTGTGCATAAAACAAGTAAAACAATCTGCCAATGGGGTAAGCAAATTTTTTTTGCATTTTTCTTGAATTTAGTGTTTAAGAATAATGTTCAAGATTTTTTTGCTTGTTTTATGCACAAAATCACTTCAATTTGATATTTTTGGTCTTATTTTCTTAAGTGATTTTGCTCATCAAGAAAAGGCATCTTAATTTAAGAGTTTTTAGATATTTTTACGGAAAACAAGACAAAAACACTAAGAATTTTTTTCTTGAAAATTTTTGCAGTGCATTGGCAGATTTTTTATTTATCTTTTTGCTTGTTTTAAGCTCAAATTCACTTAAACTTGAAATTTTTGTCTAAAAACTAGAATTATTTTCTTAGGTCATTTTGGTCATTTTTTATACATGTATATTTTTAAGAAAAATATATTTGTATATAATAAATATTTATATATAGTATAAATAATATATAAATATAAACATGTAGACACATGCCAATATTTCTTAAATATATGCATTGTGTGTGTGCATTTATACATAATTATTAGCCACGACTACAGTAATTGTTAGGGATCCCCATTATAGTTGTGATGTGAACTCACCTATTCTCTTTAATATAAAACCATTTTTAAAACTATATTTTTATAGATATAGTTATTGTTATAATGTGAACTTTATTTGTGTGATAATGTTTGCAGGTTAGAGATCGGGTTGAGTTTAATCTGCTGAAAGCTCGAGCTCTTCTGAGGTCTGGAGATATGAAGAGCGTCATCCAGTGTCTGAACACGACTATAAACATGCCAGGTGTCCGCGGGTCTACAGATGAGCTGCGGTCTTCTGTCTCCGTAAGCGAGCGAGTTTCTGTTTATCTGGAGCTCACAGAGGCTTTGAGACTAAACGGTGAACAGGTGCAGTGCCTGCTTTTTGTCTTACAAATGTGCTTCTTAAACCAGGAGACTTTCTGATGAATAGAGAATTTATATCTCAGATGACATTTAGATTTTTATTGCCTTTCAATACTGGACGATTCCAAAATAGCTTTGAACAAACTTTGTCTTTGATTAGCACGAGGCTACAAAAGTCCTACAGGAGGCCATTGTGCAGTTTAAAGGAACTGCTGAGGAATCCGTCATCACGCTGGCCAATGTTGATCTTGCTTTGGCGAGAGATGATGTGGATGCTGCTGTGGTCCTTCTGAAGAAAATTCAACCCCATGAGTCCGCTTACATCCAAGCCAGAGAGAAAATGGCTCACATTTACTTAAAGAAAAACAACAACAAGATGCTTTACATTGCATGCTACAGGTGAGAATAATATTGAATTGTTTTATTAAAACTAACTCAATGCATTATTTAACTTAAAAGTAGGGTGAATTTCATGAGAACATGTGCGTCATATTTCAACCCAACAATAAAGTTTGATTTCACTAAAGACCGGTTTTGAGGACCATTAAGATTTGAATTTGTATTGTTTTGTATGCCAGTTATTCCTGTTTTCACCATTAAAGTCTCAATATGTCATATAATAAACATAAATGGTATATATCCTGGTAATTTTGTCATGTTTATTAAGTTTAAATGAATACATTTGTTTTTTAATGTTTTTAGAGAAATGACTGAGCAGCTACCTGGAGTTCATACTTTATTCCTGCTCGCTGAAGCCTTTATGAAGATACATCAGGTATATTAAATGTTTATGAAATAAATGAAATGAAAAAGACTTATAGCTTTTATATTTTGTTTTTAAAGCCAGACGAAGCTGTCAAAATCTATCAGGCAACAGAGAGGACGGCTCATAAAGACATCACCTTAGCTAAAAGAATAGGCCATGCTTTAGTTAAAGCTCATGAATATGACAAGGTAAGCATTTCTTTACATTATAATTGATGTCACGTACAGAAACCCCAATAAAAAGTCTCACTTAAACATATCTGAATATAATAACATTACATAAATATCAAAGCAGCTGTCAATCTAAAAACAAATGATGTTTTTTTCTCAAAACTGTTTTTTGTGGATATGAATATTTGTCTAAATACTACTGTAAAATAAAATAAGAGTTTGTATGTTGTATGTGATCTTTCAGGCTGTAAGCGTCTATGAATCGGCTTTGGATGTTGATACACGGGATTGTCTCTTGAGTCTGGAGTTTGCTGATCTTCTCTTTAAACTCCAGGAGTTTGAGAAAGCTCAGCGAGTCCTACAGAAGACACTGGATCATGAACACAGTACTGAATCATTGATCATTCACTGTTAAATAAACACAAATACAGTAAGACAGGTGGACTTGCTATCTAAACCTCATTCTGTTGCTCCTGCAGGTTCTTCATTGATGATTTTGATGAATGATGTGAAGATTTTAAGAATGTTGGTGAAAGTTCTGCGTGCGATGGACGAATCGACTCTGGATGCTGTGCAAAAGGTCTGTGAGCATTTCTAAAGTCTTTTCTTAAAGGGGACATATCATGCAAATCTGACTTCATGTTTAAATGCTATAATTGGGTCCCCAGTGCTTCTATCAACCTAGAAAATGTAAAAAAGATCAACCCAGTAACTTAGTTTTGGTAAACCATTCTCTGCAAGCATGTGAAAAAATAGATCATTGAAATTTGGCTCCCCTTGTGATGTCAGAAAGGATCTTATTATAATAATACCGCACCTTAATCTGCACTATCCAACCACGGCACTGCCAATTGGTGCAGAGAGAAAAAATAATTAACAGCACAATTGAGTTTCAATTTCAACAAACCACCATTATGGTGATCAGTGTTTGCATTATCATCTCATTTGCATTTTAAAGAGCACATTTTGGCTTTCACACTCTGAGGACACCAAATATTTATTTGACGTCTTGTAAAATGTCCCGTTTAACACACAGCGACCTCACACATTCTTGATTGAATCTGGTTGATATTATGTTAGGCCCATGATGTTCAACAGAAGATCATTAAGTGGATTACAGCTGAGCAGCCGGATCAGTTAGAAGATCAGATGAAGATGATGGCAAACATCTGCTGTGATTGGGCTCATGAGTTTCATCTCAAACACGATCTGGAGATGGCCAGACATCATTATACAGACGCTTTAAACTACAGCCCAGATAAAGAGGAGGTCAGACTCATTGTCAATGTCCTCATGAAGATGAAGATGAAGAAAAGGTTTTATAACATCTCTGTGATTCTGTCTAAATACAGATCATCCTTTATCTTGCTCGCTTATATTATGAGCATCAAAAGCTGGACCATTGTGAAGAAATGTGTCTTCAGATTCTGCAGCTACATCAACATCATACAGATGCAGCCATGGTGTGAAGCATTACATTGTTTTACATTAAAAAACACAATGAGAAGGATATAATGATGTTCACAACATGTCTGTATGATTTTCTCCTCAGCTGTTAGCTGATACATTATTTTGGAAAAACCAAAAGGATGAAGCACTTAAAATGTATACAGATATTATGGAGCGATATCCAGGTGTGGAATGATTCAATATTTCAGTATTTTGAGACTTTTATGTTTAAATGACTGTAGAAGAAATTGTGAGCTCTTCTCTTTGTACCCATAGACAACTTTCATGTCATGGTTAAGTTTCTTGATGTTCAGCGCAGACTGGGGAATCTGGACGCTATGCAGTCTGTATTTAAATCCTGTGAAAACTTCTGTCCGCTCTCGGTTAGAGAAGCAGGTTATCATTACTGCAAAGGTCTTCACTTCTGGTCAGTAAACATTCGCATCTTCAGCATCTCATTTCTCATATAAATGTCAATTTGGTTTAAAGGAGAAATTTAATAGTTTTTGTCATGAATTTAACTATTAAAGCCACAATGTGTAAGATTTTTGTAATAAATTATCCAAAAACAGTTGCACAGTGTGATATTTCATACAGTGCATTATCCCAAAAAAATCCCAAGGATTTGTAAATCCAGAGAAATTCCTGTTTTAAGTAATGGCTCTTCTCTTGTCTCCCATGTAATTGACGCCCTTTTATTAACTTAATATCCACGCTATCCTCAGTTTTCGAGTTGTAGAAATGATGGCAACACAAGTAGACAAACACATAAGTGGTGGTTATACAGCATCTAACACGCATCTGTTGTGCCTTGCAGCTAATTCATTACGATGGCATAAAATAATCTGATTAAACACTGCAAAAAATTCTTAGTATTTTGGTCTTGTTTTCAGTAAAAATATCTAAAAATTCTTAAATTAAGATGCTTTTTCTTGAGGCGCAAAACGACCCAAGAAAAAAAGTCTAGTTTTTAGACCGAACATATCAAATTTAAGTGATTTTGTGCATAAAACAAGCAAAAAATCTGCCAATGGGGTAGGCAAAAAATCTTTCTGAAACACTAAATTCAAGAAAAATTCAAGAAATATTTTTCATCTCCAATTTTCTTATTTTCTTGTGTCATTTTGCTCATCAAGAAAAAGCATTTTAATTTAAGAATTTTTAGATATTTTAACTGAAAACAAGACCAAAATACTAAGAATTTTTTTCTTGAAAATGTCTTAGTATTTCTGAATGTTTTCTAATATAAATATCTACAAATTCTTACATTAAGATGCATTTACTTAGTAAGCAATTGCTTAAGATAATAAGTCTTGTTTTTTTTTTTTTTACAAATGATGAAAATCAAGAGTTTTTTCAAAGTCAAAATATCTTCCAGTGCAGTAAGAAAAATGAACTTAAATTAAGTTTGTTATATTAAGTTGAAACTGGAATTAAATTTTAATTTTTCTTACTCCATGGCAGATATTTCGACTTATTTTAAGTTAAAAAACTCTTGATTTTCATCATTTATTTCAATAAACAAGAATAATATCTTAAGCCACTTGCTTACCAAGATCATGTATCTCAATTTAAGAATTTTCAGATATTTATATTAGAAAACAAGACAAAAATAAGACATCCATTTTTTTGCGGTGCATCATTCAACTCTCCTTCTCGTCATTAAGCTTTGTCTTTTTTATGATGTTATTGTGTAATTGCGACCTCTAGTGGTGAAAATCCTACATATTGTGCCTTTAATGAGTGAATGTAAATGTATGAAGAAATGTTAATCAAAAGAAAACTATTTATTTTGAAGACAATACAGTGATGTTAGAGGACCATCAAATGTCTTATCTTTATCATGTGGTCATTGTGGTTTCTCTTCAGGTGTTTGTATCGGGTAACTGAAGCTCTGAATCATCTGAATAAAGCCCGAGGTGATTCTCAATGGGGTGAGAGAGCGGTCCAGCTGATGGTCCAAATCTCTCTTAACCCTGACAAAGAGGTGTTTGGAGGAGAAGTTTTAGATAAAAGACAAACAAACGTCAGGTGCAATGAATGCTTTTCATCTGTGAACATGAAGGAATATTTGAGTTTGCAGTCTGTTGTGATGTTTGTGAAGATTTAATCGTCTGATTGTTTTTAGTGAATTTGAGAATCAGATTGGGATCGACACGGCTCAGAATCTACTGATGAAGTTTCATCCTCGCTCCAAATCTGAGGAAGAGAAAGTCAGACTGCTTGATAATCTGTGTCTGATCTACAGTAAAGACGCTAAACAGGTGGAGAAAGCCACGCTGGATCTCACAGATATGCTGTCAAGAAACGTAAGACACTTTTGATACAAGATTATCAGTTTGTCATGAACTTCGTATTACTCAGGAAGTAAAATATAGCATTAATAAAATCGAGATCAATTAGTTACATATTTTTTTAAAGACCATGTGAATAAATTGTAAAGAAGATCGTTCAATAGATGTTGTCATACATTGATGGTCCTAGCCAGTATGGATGTCAAGGACAAGGTTTGATCAATGTTGAATAATCAAAACTGAACAAACAACCGACATTATTTCAACCAAATTTCAACGTTAAGCATTTTATGAACCTTTTGCAACCGTTTAGCATTAACTGTTCTATTAATGTTAAAAACAAGAACTGACATTATTTCAACGTTGAAGATCGGTCATATAAAAGAAATAACTTCATTACTGTTTAGTGTATGTGTCTCATCTACTATTTCATATCAAAATGACTAAAGTCAGATATCTGCTGATCTCTGAACTGTACTGTAGGTGATGTTGGAGGCATCTTTGCTTGTGGCAGCTCAAGGTCTCCTTCAGTTAAAGCAGATTCCCAGAGCCAGAAACCTCCTGAAACGTCTCATTAACATGGATTGGAATGATGTTAATGCGGATTATCTGGAGAACGCCTCTCTGCTCATGGCTGATATGTATATAAAGATGAGAAAATACTCACACGTGGACAAACTACTGGATAACTGCATACGACACAATAAGGTCTGTCTGTCTGTGTGTGTGTGTGTGTGTGTCTGAACACATTCATCATCTTGATGTAAGGACTTGAGTTGAATGAAGTTTCTGTCTGATTCAGTCATGCAGTAAAGCGTATGAGTATCAGGGCTTTATAATGGAGAATGAACAGAGATATGAGGAAGCATCACTGCAGTATGAACTCGCATGGAAATACACAAACAGAGTCGATCCTGCTGTCGGTGAGACTTTCTTATCATAATCACTCTGAAACTTTAAAGGGGACATTTCACAAGACTTCATTTAAGATGTCAAATAAATCTTTGGCGTCCCCAGAGTACATATGTGAAGTTTTAGGTCAAAATACCCCACAGATCATTTATTACACTGCAAAAAATGATTTTCAAGAAAAAAATTCTTAGTATTTTTGTCTTGTTTTCCATAAAAATATCTAAAAATTATTAGATTAAGAAGCTTTTTTTGATGAGCAAAACGACACATGAAAATAAAAATATCAAATTTAAGTGATTTTGTGCATAAAACAAGCTAAAAAAAATCTGCCAATGGGGTAACCATCTTAATTTTTACTGAAAACAAGACAAAAATACTAAGATTTTTTTTTTTCTTGAAAATCGTTTTTCGCAGTGTATAACAGGTTAAAATTGGTGTCCTTTAAAATGCAAATGAGCTGCTAATGCAAACACTGATCACCATAATGGTGGTTTGTTGAAACTGAAACTCAATTGTGCTGTTAATTATTTTCTCTCTCTGCCCTAAATGGCAGTGCCATGCTTGGATAGTGCAGATTAAGGGGCGGTATTATTATAATAAGATCCCCTTCTGACATCACAAGGGGAGCCAAATTTCAATGATCTATTTTTTCACATGCTTGCAGAGAATGTTTTACCAAAACTAAGTTACTGGAATGATCTTTTACACATTTTCTAGTCCAATAGGTTGACTGAGTACCCAATTATAGCACTTTAACATGAAGTTAGATTTTAATGGTATGTCCTCTTTAAAATGTTTGTTTGATTTCTATGTTTCTAAGGGTTGGATTTAAATGTCTTCACAGGGTTTCGTCTTGCCTTCAACTGTCTGAAATGCAAGAATTACACGCGGGCTGTTGATATTTGTCATCAGGTTTGTTTCTTTTTTTATGGAATGATAAATAATTAGTCATAATGTTTTATTTCATGAGCTCTGTGACTGATGTTTGGATCAACAGTAACTTTTTTTGAGGAAATCTTCAAATGATTGAATAGAGTAAACGTTACTAATGAGTGAAGCTTTTTCTTTTTGTAAGCTTTATAGAAACAGATTGGATAATGTGCCACAGGCTTTTGATGTCTATAATTATGTATTGTGTAAATATGTCTCCCTTATGAAAATTAACCATGTTTTTTGTGGTAAAAAATGTAGTAACCATGGTTTTTTGATGCATTGATTGTCAAAACCATGGTTATTTTGTGGTTACCATGGTTTTACTACAGTAGCCATGTTTTTTTTTATTGTAGTAACACCATAGTTAATTTTCGTAAGGGCTACATCTGTCATTACACAAAACACAACAGCATAAAAATGTATTTGGATTAAACAAAAACTGCACTGACAGTATATGTATATGTATGTATGTATGTATATATCACTGCCATTGTTTTGTGTCAAGATGCACACCAGTCATGTATTTTGTAAGGTATGTTTTTATGAAACTCCTAATATAAATAAGAACTAGTCCTGGATTAAATTTAAACCCTGTCTGGGAAACCACCTCTATATATTTTAATATTTTTTTGTTTAGCAAAACCATGTGTTTATTTGGTTTTAATGCTTTATTTAAAACAATTATTATTGTCTGTCTCATCATTATTGTTATTTTAAATCCATTTAATGTGCACTGAACTATAAAATTAGACTTCATTGTCGTAATATAGGTCTTAAATTTCATTCAGAAAGTCTTAGATTTGACTTGGTGAAGTCCAGTGATCAGAATACACAACTGCTTTGAAATGGCCATCAATGAGAATAGCTGAAATGTGACTGATGATGAAGATGATGATGATGATGATGTGTTTGTCTGTAGGTGTTACAGTGTTATCCAAACTATCCTCAGATCCAGGAGGAGGTTCTGATCCGAGCTCAGATTTCTCTCCGACCGTGAGCCGCAGCTTTATTCTGATTTCAGAGAGACTGTTTGCATAAAGTCAGTGTGTGCATTTAAATCTTGATTTCTCATTTACTGTAGCAGATGAAATACATGAGGAGAATCTGATGTTAGTCTAAAGATTCATAAAGATTAGCATTAAAAAAATAGAAAACAGGTGACTTTAAAGTGAAGGTGGTGTGTATTCAAAATATGATTATTTTAAAACACTAACAGTGAAATTCATGACGCTTAATGCTTATATATATAACATGCATTCCCAAACATTGAAAGTACAAGAAAACTTCTGTTTAACTTAATAACAAAGAGAACATCAAATAAAAATCTGATTGATCTTAAATTCTGTCTTTTCTCACTTTTCCAACATTAATGAGAACCATAAATTGACTTCAGGTAAGTTTTGTCATTGTTTGACATTGATTTTGATCTGATCTGAATGTTTTATACACATGTATACTTGTGTTTGTTTTAGCTCTAGTGAAGGCAGTACATTCAGTCGTCCTGCGGGAGGCGTCACTGAGCTCTGTGTGTGTGTAAGTTCATTTTGTACTCTATTAACCCCTTCATGTGTGATGGATGAGCAACACGAGACTCACGTTTGTCTGGAGCAAGATTCAATTTTAAATTTAGTCTTTTTACCAGAAATCACTTTTTATTTATTGATTTTGCATTGTAGTTTTGCTGATGGTGGTCTAGATTTTCTCTTTTAAACAGTAAATAGTTTTGTACAAAGCTTTAAAAACACTTGAATTTCACAGTTTGTAAGTGCAGTTGTGTATTTTGATGAAAAAGGACATAATATGTAAAAACATCTTACTTTATTGAAGTCTTAAGCATAAATATTTCAAAATAAGTTGTATATTCATATAAATAAAATAAATAAATAAATATTTTATAAATAAAATATAAATAAATTCCAAATTATTCTAAATTAAAATAATACATTTTAACATCCAATGTTATTTTATGACATTTATTAACTCTTTACAATGAAGTTGTATTTGTTAACATATTACATAACATAACATAACATAACATAACATAACATAACATAACATAACATGATACAATACTTCTACAGCATTTATTCATCTTTAGTTTGTTAATATCAGCATTTACTAATATATAAATAAAATCAATTTAAACTGTTAACTTTAATGAATGCACCATGAACTAACATGAACAAGAATTAATAAAAGCATTGTTCATTGTTTGTTCATGTTAGTTAATGCATTTACTAATGTTAACTAATACAACCTTTATGTAATATGTACATTGTAAAAAATACGCAACATTTTTGTCAAATCAACATTATGTTAAGTTAAACAATTTCAACTTGATTTTACAAGCTGTCAACTTTTCACAAGCCAAAACTTAGTAGGTTAATAGTAAGTTGACTTGACTTACAAAACCAAGTTGTTTTAACTTTTATTTTACAGTGTATTAATTTATAAATATAAAAACAATACTTTTGTAAAAACAGATTAAATAATTATGATGATGTTCACTGGAAATTGTGTGCAAGTATGAAATAATCACAATGTCTAAATCATATAATAGAAACATTTTGACTTATAATAATAATCTCTAAAATAAGCTTACATTTAAAAAGCGACATACAGTTCTATAAAATACACAACAGAAGATTAGACTACAGAATATACAAATTAAGAAAATGTTTGTTGCAAGATAAAAAGTAAAGAGAGAGCGAGAGAGAGAGAGAGAGAGAGAGAGAGAGAGAGAGAGATTGTGACAAAGGAAATGATGTTGTCATGAGTGTTTGTACCTGTATCATAACACATTGTGTTGAAGTTTGTATATGTGAGCAGAAGAGACAGAAGTCAACAACACTGAGCAAACCGTAAGTAACTTTCTAATCCTCATTTATTATAACAGACCCTGTCGAAGATCACTCTTTTCATTTTAGTGCACTAAATAATTTGACCGTCGTTCTTTTAAAAGGAAGTAACCAAACCGCTTCTTCTAGTTCACATTTTAGAAATGCCTGCGTGTCTTTATTCTCAGATGTCCAACAGCCCTTCATCCTCCAGCTGTATATTTACATCTCAAAATCCAGCTTCCACGTCTCCGGACGGCATCCTGCCACTAAACTCCGAGTCCGGCGGCCCGACACAGATGCCTCAGATGGACGGTGGTCTCTATGCTCAATCCATGGGCTCTCAATGGTTTCCTAAGTTTTCAGATAACCGGAACATGGGGCAAATGATGGGTTTGGCGTATCTGCCCTTTCCCTCCTCAACAAATCCTGAACGAGTGATACAGCAGAGTCAAAGCAGTCAGCAGGTACATCAACACTACATTTATATTATTTATCCATCTGGCAGACGCTTTTATATAAAGTACATATGATCAGTATATTTATGTTTACCCATCATCCTTTGCGGTGCTAATGCAATGCTTTTCTATTGAGCTACAGGAAGAGTTATGTTGTGTTTATCTGCCGTCTCGCATGTTCTCATAATGTGTACGTGACAGGCTTCATGAAATTCATCCTTAGTTGTACCTAATATATTGTAAAATTAAGTTAACCCCTTAACTGGTTTAACCTTTTTTGAGTGGGGGTGAGGGGATGAAGAGGTGATGTGCACCTTCAAATTAATATAACTCTGACATTTATTTGGTCTAGAAGCCTAATTTTGTTCTTGTTTTAAAGAAGACACTTTAAAGTCACAGAATTGTCTGGAGGTGAAAATATTAAATAAATAAATAAATTGTTATAGCAGTTAACATTTTTTAATAAATAAAAATAATGCAATAAAGTATACATTTTATGCATAAATTATCACAAAATTTTTTTTTTTTACACTTTTAGTGGTTTTACCAAAAACGGCCACTAGTTGTCAGTGGTTTGCTGCATACTCTTGTCACAAATTAATAAATGCCTGTCACTGCATTATTACTGCTAAAAGGCTTTTGAAATATGAAAACTACATTCTTAGAGCTTTCCAATGATGTAGTTTGTTGTGATAAATTAAAAATTAACAAAATATTAAAATAGATTAAATCCCGCTCAGTGCCAGATAAATAGCTTGATTTTCTAAAGTAGCATAATTACATTTTAAGATGAGATGGTGATGCCAGAATGCATTGTTATGGAAAAAATCCAGATGGCAGATAACCTGAGTGAAATGATTAACTACAAATGTGCTTCTAATTTAATAAACAATAGAAAATCAATAAACAAAAGAATCAATAAAATATAATAAACTTGGGAAAAAAAACGATTTATTGTTTCACGTCACTGGCTTTTTTTCAAACAGTTGTCAGTTTGAGTCTCTGGTGTACTTTGTGATATGGCCAATCAAAAGACAGTTCACTAGGTTTTTAGACAATTTAATTTGTACATTATTTTGTATGCTAACCATATTTTCATTCTTCGTGTAGGATTTCTCACAGTTTCTTCTGCCACCTCCGGCAGCGACGCTCCGTCAGTCCGGACAGAAGCGAGGCGTCAGTAAAGACAGCGTGGAGTATCGACTGCGCAGAGAACGAAACAACGTCGCCGTGAGGAAGAGTCGCGATAAAGCTCGCCGTCGCATTCAGCTGACCCAGCAGAGGGCGCTGCAGCTGCAGGACGAGAATCATCGACTGCAACTGCACATACAGCGACTGTCACACGAGGTGGAAACGCTCAAACACTATCTGTCACAGCGCCACCTACAGGTCAAAGAGCAGGACACAAGAGGAGAAGATCACTGTTGAGTGCTATTGGACACTGAAGGTCTTTATAATCAAATCTGTTTCTTTTTAATCGTTTGCAGAATAAAAGTTTTTGTTTACATCACATATATGTGTGTGTTTAGTGTGTATAATAATTATGCATATACTGTATATATGAATACACAAACATGCATGTATAATTTTAAGAAAAAATCTATTTAAATATTAATTATATATAAATAATTTATATACACATTTCTTATATATATATATTTGCATCTGTGTGTATTTCTATATGCATAAATATTATACAAAGTAAAGACACACATATATGATGTAAACAAAAACTTTTGTTCTGCAAATGATTAGTTGCAATTATCCTCATTCATTTTGAGTTAAAAATTTCAATTAAGTGCTTGTGCGTTGACAGCCCATTTAACTTGAGTTGTTTTAGCGTTTACTGTATTTCATATCAGTTAAATCTTGTAACTCATCACTTGCTTTCAAAATATTTTTCACTGAATACAGACATATATAAACAAACGTACAGTGTGATTTTATTCAGTTTCTACAAAGTGTCCCAGTAAGAGCCCAAACGACAAATAACTTTTAATGTTACCGACCACTGAAATTGGGTTATTGGTGAAAGACGTTTGCTCTGTTTGTATGTCCTCTGTAATCTGAATCGATTGGAAATGGTGCTATTGGCCAACACGAGAGTTACATCTTTCCTCCCTTCAAACGGACAGAATGACACGGTTATTTGAGTGGGAAGAGTTCATAGCCAGCGCCTGTGGTACGGATGAGATTTCAACACCATGTGGGACAGCGAGCTGATGATAGAGGCGTTAAGGTCTTTCCTGTGGCTTCCACTGCAGTCAGAGGAGAGACTGATAGCGAGTGATAGTGGAAGTGGATGAACTTGCATGGCTTTATCTTTTGGCACCGGGGTATCTAGGTGAAGCTTTGTGTAACAGCAGATGACTGGAAGTGATAACGCTGAGACCTGCTGAAGGTCTGATGGTGGCGAACGCTGATAAATGCTGTGGTCATAATGGATGTTGTCCACTAATGCATGGAAGCGTGGGCATTTATTCGTTCGCACACGCATTGATGGGAATGGTGCGCGAGTGTTTGTAAGTGTTGTAATGTGATTCAGTGTTGCTGTGGGGTAATCTGTGGTCCTGGGCCTGAAATCTGGCCACAGCATTAAGAAAGAGAGTGTGTTTCAACTGAGAGTCTCTTACTCAACACACAGTGCAAGAGAGCAGGCACAGATCCAAACACCTGAATCAAATGCACCAATCATCATTTAATATATACACTCTCTCAATATATATAGATTTGCATTTGTCATTATAGATTATATCATCAGAATAACACAAAATGTTCATGCTTTTTTTGCATGTTTAGTCGGTGCATTATTGACATCTAAAAGCTTGATCTAAAAATGAGAATTAGGCCTTTTTTCGAAAAAGATGTTCAATATTATAAATATTGGTCATTTCATTAGTGACCTACAAACAGTACAAAATCTTAAATTTCTTCATTTACTTTATTTTTTTAACTAAATAGATATTTTCATTCACTGTAAAAAATCTTTGTAGAAATGACAGTAATACTGCAGCTGTTTTCCAGTAATTTACTGTAGATTTAAATTGATGTTATTTACTGTTTGTTCAAAGTTAAATAAACCATAACAAGTCTTTATCTTTACAGAATCATGTTTTATGTTCATTTAACTTTGAACAAACTGTTGTCAGTAAATAACATCAATTCTTATTTACAGCAACATTTTTTGCTTTGTATGTATATATATATATATATTTAAAGAGTGCTTCAGCTTTGTGATCATTTCAGTGTCTGTTGAATTGCAACAAAAGCAAACCTCTGAAGTGACATAAAGTCACCCAACAGCAATGTGAAAGTCTGAGAGCGTGACAAGACACACGTGACTAAAATTCTGTTTTTTTTTTTTTTAAATGGGTTTTTCCATTTTTGTTTTTTCCTAAAATACATGTAAAAGTTTTTTTGTTGTTGAGAAATTCATTTGAATTAGCTTTCTCTGCAGTTTTTCAATCGGAAAATACTGCATCATTTTTTTTACCATGTTTTTCCGTTTTTAATTTTCAGTAAATTAATGCAATTAAAAACATCATTTTTATTAATGATTTGACAGAAATGTTGTCAGTAGTTGACAAAAATAAAAATAATTAAAAAAATCGATTCCTATAAATAATAAATCTAGAAAAACTGAAAGGGACAATTAAAATGGATTTCTTATTTTTTTAAACGGTTATTTCCAATAGTTTGATTGGTCAATAGCTGCGCTTCATTCACGATAAAACATGGCTATGATCGTTTCACCCAATGGTTTATTTATCACTGCGCCCTTAGCAACCACACATATCAGTTTGAGAACTGTTTGTTGTTTTTATTTGAACAGCATTTATTTGTGTGTTTATGTAAGAAATAATTGACAAGGGGACATTATTAGTCAACTATTCCGCTTACAGACATTGCTCTGGTGGTTTTTTTAAGACATTTGGACAGGTCAAGTGTGTGGTTTACAGAAAAATAATCAACACCTGTGCAACATTTCTTAACCAATCAGAATACAGCATTCAACAGACCTGTGGTATAATTGAGATATTCTCATAAAAGTAGTGTTTCAGCTCATAAGTCCCTAAAACAGATTTTTTTGTTTAACCTGGTCAAACTGCTTTCTGACAGGTTTCTTGAATTTTACCCACATACACACTTAATAATAAAGGTGCTTCACAATGCCATAGTATTTTTTTAATGGTTCTATTAAGAACTTTTAACATCTGCAGAACCTTTCTGATTCAATGGCGGTATATTATGAAGAACCTTTTAAGCACTTTTATTTTTAAGAGTGTAGAAATATTTCGGGGTTTTATGATGAGAGATGACTGAATGTAAATTATATCTGTGAAATCCCAGCTAAAGTCGTTTTGTGTTCAGAGGTGGACACTACTTGAGTATTTTAAGTAAATTTTCCAAGCATCTGTGCTTCATCAGAGTGTTTATCTTGGAAAAAATTACTTTACGAAAAAATGTTCACTACATTCTAAAGCATAGAATCATACGGTGCATGTATTCCTTTTGTATTGCATATAAAAATTTATTTATTATCTAATTACATAAAAATTGTGTACTTTTACTTTTCTTGAGTAAAAGTACAAAAGTCCTTTTTACTTAAGTAAAAGTAAAATACTAGATGTTTAATGTACTTAAATATAAACCAAAAACTTGAAATTATGAAATGTAGTGGAGTAAAAATTATGATAATATGCTTTGGAATGTATGTTTACAAAAAAACAAAACACTAATAAAATACAAATAATTGAAAATTTACTTTTATGTAGAAAATAAAAATACTTAAGTAGTGTCTGCCTCTGTTTGTGTGATTCACATAATGTAAACAATGAACAATAATCTTGATATCTTAAATATTGACAGAGTAAGATCATGTCAAAGACTTTGATTCTTTAAATCTGAACATTAGATTTTGAGTCTCGAGTCCTGATGCCATAGACAGGGTCACAAACAGAAACTTTTATCTAAAGTTCATACATGTAACAGATTCTGCAGGATCTTTAGAAAACCGAGAGATGATACAGATCTGATGTAGTTTTTATTGGACTAAATGTCTGATTTTTATGCATTTGATTTTTACAACGTTTGGTAGATAACATAAGATGTTTTAAAAATTGAAAATTCTGTAGGCAGGCAGTTGTTGGTACCCTTTTTTTTTTTTTTATTTTTTTTTAGAAAAAAATAGGTGAGTTTTTTTCCCCTGATATTTTATTAACAGTTGTCATTTTAATGAATAGTATTTGTTTTCATTTCATTATTATTGTATACCTGAGGCTTAATTTTAACACTGTGACAACTAACCCCGCTGTGTAAAAATGATTTCAATCCCTGTAGAAATATGTAAAGTATGTATGTATATAAAGTTAGTTTGTGTCCCGCTCACCCCTACTATGGAAGTAAATGGGTACCATCAACTATGCACTTTTTATTGTTTTTCAAAATATCTTCTTTAGTGTTCAACAAATCAATAAATAATAATAAATCATATTTTTGAGTGAACGATCCTTTAAGCAATGACAGCAGTGGACTATTGAAGTAAAGTGAAGATGAATAAAGTGACTGTAAGCCTCACTTACAGTTTCTGTGTATATAAACTATATGACTTTCTTCCCTTTTTAGACTATGTGGCTAAAATAGCTGCAGTTTACTCATCTCTAATAGTTTCTGCAACAGTTAAGAGTATTTTCCTCAAAATTGGATCAAGCACTCGTTCAGTTAAACTTTGCATGTAGTGAGGTGATGTGGCAACAAATACTGTTTAAAACGTTTATCATTGCATAATGTGAGCTCTTTCACATACTCATACTCATTTAAAACAGTATGCAGTATGCACACAACACTACGCTGAGGTTTATTTAATAAATGGCTCCCTCGCGTGGCGACAGGCGTGGACTGTCGCTGCGTCCTCGCCGAAGGTTTCCGATGTTTTCCGAATGCGTCCGATGTTTCCCGACACTCGGATCCAGTCGTGCCAGTTTTTCCGCCCTCTGCTTTTCTTCCAGCCGGAGGAACCGCATTCATGTTCGCTGATTTATTTACATACATGAAACGCGTGCGTGTTTGTGTGACGGACATATTAACGTACGCGAAGAATGAAGCGTTTGTGTGGTTGGAGTGAGATTTAATGTCCTGGACCGGGCCGAACGCATCCAAAACACATCAGACCGGATCAGAACCATCAGTCTGGATTCACTGGAGTTCGGTTGTGGATTCATCTCATCATCAGAGCAGAGAGTTTATATCTGCGGTGAAGAGATCAGCAGCAGCCGGTGAGACCTTTAATAAAACTGCGTAAAGATGAAGACATGTGATTGATGTTTAGCATTGTGCGCGTGCTTATATTGAAATGATTTCATGTGTTTAGAGTTTTATTAATGCAGGTGTTTGTCTCAGTTTATGACACTGACATTCCTCAACGCCTCTTTATCTATATTTTATGTTTTTATTTCACATCTGTTCCCTTTCTTTCATTCAGTGAAGGATGGAAAATTACAGGCTAAAGTACACAGTGCTCGTTTTGATCAGACATTCATGTTACTTACTTTTGAAACTGTAACAGATCTCAGATCTGACCATACCGCAAATAATACATGTTTTAAATATATGCTTATTACATTTTGTTGGAAGTAAAGCTTAATTAAATATATTTTTAAATTTGGAAATATATTTAGTTTCAACCTTTATTTATTAACATATATTTCAAAATGTATTTCAAAGGCCAACACATTTTTTTTTATTTTACAATACATATGGCAAGAATTGTATTCTTGGTCTAAAAACCAATTATTTAAATATATGCTAAATACAAATTAATTTTATAAAGGATATTTATGAAGTTGAAAATATATTTAATTTAAAACTATTCAGACCTGTTATTTTTATTTATTTATTTATTTTCAATGAAAAGTGCAAACATACAACATAGGACTAAACAAAACACAAAAAACAGCAATTATGATAATAATATTATTATAAAGCATTGATAATAAGAAAAAAATGATAAACAATTAATAACATAAGTATTTATGTAATAATAGTATGTATATTCATTAGTGCTGGGCAAAGATTAAACGCGATTAATCGCACACAAAATAAAAGTGATTTTTTGCATAATGTGTGTGTGTGTGTGTGTGTGTGTGTGTACACATACATATATTCATTTCAGAAATGTTTTATTTATTTATATTTTTTAAATATTTATATATCATATAGAATTTATAAAAATATAAATAAATATAAATCACTTTTATTTTGCATGCGATTAATCGCGATTAATCTTTGCCCAGCACTAAAATAATAATAACCATCTTAAGAATTATTATTTTTATGATTACAGGAATATTTTGTAATGACAGCAATAATAATAATAATAATAACATTAATAATTACTATGCTAAACGTAATGCTACATATGATGATTATAACAACAGTAATGTCCATAATTATAACAGTAATATTATTAATAACAACAACTACAATATTATATTAAAAGATGGTGATGATAGTTATATTTTGTGATGATGCCAACAATAATAATAGTAATAATAATAACACTAATATCACATACCACACCAAAACCTGTTATTTTCAAAACAAAGTTTTTCTTCTTATGTGCCATTTTTTGTATATTTCGAAATATATTTAAAATATATATATTTTTTTGCTATATGGGTGTGCATGAATGCGGTTTATAACCTTTAATAGACCTGCTGACTGTTTACTGAGATTTTTCTTAAAGAACAGATGAGAAACACTCGTCTGTCTGATGTTAAAAGCATTGTTAAATTATTCGTGTGCACCCATCATTTGACTTCATAGTACTGTCCTTTCTTTTGTTCTAGGTTATTCTCTCTTTACCAGCAGAGAAAGAGAGAGAGGGAGAGACACAGACAGCCGTCTATCTTTCTCTCTCTCTCTCTTTCTCCATCTGTATCAGTAAGGATTGAGAACGGAAGAGGTTTCTGCTGCAGCCTCTCTAAACGATGACATCACCTTCATCACCGTTGGGCTCGCCGTCCCCCTGCCCACCCCCGCCTCCTTCCCTCCCTTCCTCCCCCACGCCGTCGTCTCCCGCCCCGTCCAGCCTCCCCCTTCCGCCCACCCTGCCGCCCACCGGAGAGGTGATGGTTTTGGCCCTGGGTCGTAAGAGGCAGAAGCTCCTCATCGCTCTGTCTATACTGCCCAATCTCTTCCTGGCGTTTTTGATGTCCTCTGACCCGCTGCTGACCCTGGCATCACCCTTCCGCTGCCGGCTGCCCGGACCGTCGCATGTTTCTCAGGTGTTGAACGCATCAGTGAAGGACGCAGCCCAATGCAAGCGGGACGTGCTGATCAACGGCACAGCGTCCGGTCAGGTGGACTGTGATGTGGGGTTCGACTATAACGTCACTGAAGGACTGAGGAATAATATTGTCATAGAGGTGGGCGGACTCTCATAAATCTTGCTTTCTCATTGGTCATTATGGGTGATGTGATAAAATACCTTTAATGAAAATTAAAGCTAAAGTGTGTCATGTTGGAAAAGTGTGGCTGCGTCCAAATTCCCACACTTGTGGTCTTGGCCACTCGAGTGCGCGTGCAGGCGACAGGAAGTAAGTACGCAAGACTGTCCCATGTCTTAAAACAGTGCAGTGTCCTTAACAAACACTAAACCCACACTATCCCAAATATTGCTTTGGAGTGGTATTCAAGGCTAAGCGTATTAATTGTGAGACTTTTGCCCAAACCTCGTGAGATGTCGTGGAAACGTTTAATTGTAAGTTAATGAATTATTATAACAGATGTTGGTAGTAAAAAGGAAAGTGTTGCACATTTCATTGGTGCAAAGGTTATGTATTTTGTAAAATATTTGCAACCGCTTTTATTGCATAATTAGAAACAACATTAATTGTGTGGTTTATTCAGAGACTAATGAATAAACAATAAACTTTAATAAAGCTGCATGCTCAAAATTAAGAGCAAAGAATTCTGTTTCACATAAGTGTAGATAATAATCTTTAAATTCAGCATATGTTCATTTCAGGGTGTTTGTCTTCATTTTATTTAAAGAAAAACTGAAAATTTCAAATATACATTAAAAGTAAATAAAAAACAAAAATGTTTTGGTGCAAATTGCTGGCACTACCTAGATTACATTTTTACACTTGCTAAGGTGAATAATACTACATGCGCACTTTCACACCCACTTGGGATAAAAACAGGAAATACATGTAGGTTGTCAGGCAATGGGTATTTGGGCGCAGCCATTATTATCCCAAAATAAAAAGAATCCACTGGATAGGTAAGAGTTACTTCCTGTAGCACAACTGATAAAAGCACGGCGCTGGCAATACCAAGGTACTTCTATTAACGCTTCTCCAACAAAGTGTAAATTTTTTTGGCACTTTGTAGTTCAGGGTCACTTGTAGTGACAATCTAAATAAGATTTGCTCAATTGATTGTTTGTATTTATCGTTCTAGATAAGACAGAAGAATGGATATATGTATGGAAGCGTGTAGTGTTTCTTTACGAGGTAACATCGCCATCTATGGCCTGGCAAGTGTAATACAGTGGATTTAGTCGTCTTCATGGATCTTTTTTTTTTCAAGCACGCAAAGGACAAAGTTTTCCATTTTTCCATGTAGTTGCTGTGTAATGAAAGAGTCTGAGGTTTATGGCTTCTTTACCATTTGCGGTGTCTTTACATGGATAGTCGAGTGTTTAAACATAAATCTGTGCCTGGTAAATAATCAGCAGTGTTTATTTATAGTATTGGTTTGGTTGTGGACAGTAAGAGAGTCTGTGTTCCAGCAGGGATTGTTTTTTTTTAAGTTACATTTTTTATATAAATTATTTCTCATCAGACATCATTGCTTTTCTTTTCTGTGCATATGCTTTGTTATTTTTAGTTTATTATTTTCTTTGTTGATTGACAGTGTAACACCGACCTGTCCTCTAAGTACCAGTGAGTTACTTATACAATACATAAATTTGATCTTTAATTTTCTCCACATGTGTTTCGCTAAAAAGCTAAAAAGTGAGAAAGATTATCATGAATGTTTTTGTGCCCTCAGATGGAAAGATTTCCCCACCCTAAAGTCTTAAGTTATGTGTACAGTAAAACAGGTTTGGTCTCTTTCTGATGCGGGCGATGATGAAGCTGTTTGGTTGGAAAAACTGTGGCATGTGTAACATTTCTACTGCAATCCCTTGATCTCATTACATGCTGAGCTGTTTGTAAAATGAAAGGCCTGACTGACGTATAATCTCTATAAGCACATCGTGTAAACCCACATTAAGCCTTGAAGAAAGTTTAGGAGTTTTATTATGAACAGGATGGATTTAGTTTGTTCTTAAATATCTGCTTGATTTCTTCCAGTGGGATCTGGTGTGTCTGCGGTACTGGCTGGTTCCTGTAGAGGAGGTTTGCTTCATTCTGGGTCTCCTTACTGGCAGTCTGGGTTTGGGTTACGCATCTGATCGGTGAGAAAACATCTGTCTTTCTGTCCGTGTGGGTTGTTTGGATTTTCAGGGTTTATTGAATGATGCCATGTTTTATTCTAGATTAGGTCGACAGAAGTCTCTTCTGGTCTCTCTGATGCTCACCGTCATTTTTGGAGTGCTGGTTTGTGTCTCACCCTCCCCACCTGTCTTCATCAGCATGCGGTTCTGTCTGGCTGCAGCGAGCGCTGGCGTTTACCTCACGCTGTACGTCACACGTAAGTCAGACACGAACACATGCTATAGCTGAGCCGCCGTCAACTACGTCAGATGGGTCGGGTATGGATGCGGTGTGTTGTATCATGTTAAGGACTACACTGTTAGGTTACAGATAACAGGTTTTGTAAGGATGGGAAAGTTAAATCTGATTGTTAACCCACACTTTATAAGTGAAAAGTACTATTACTTAAATAGTAGAAAGCAGCCTGTCAGTTGAAGCATCAGATTAAGCACACATTTGAAACAGGTAATGGTTTACCTGTTTAGATTTAATAAAGTATGTTGTGTTTTAAAGGGGACATATTATGCAAAATCAACTTTTATAAAGTGTTTGGACATAAATGTGTGTTGGCAGTGTGTAATAACAACCACCCTACGAAGAAAATAATCCACTCTGTTCTTTATTTTTAATCCATATTAAACCAAAGCAGCCTCATTAGACATGCCGTTTTGATTCTCTTGTTAATGTGATGTCAAACTGATGAAGCCCCGCCCACAGCCACTGACTGACTGGTTAATTTTACCAAAAAGCTTTTCTATATTTTCTTTTTAGCAAAAGACTGAATTCACAGGAATCATATTTATTTTAATGGAAAGCTCTCACTGTTTGTTTGTTACCGTGGGTTTACACCAGCCGCGTTTGAGGTGTCAAATTCGCGTCTACCGCTTGAACATTTTGAGTTTACTCTCTTCGTTCGCACGTGAAAGTCTAGTCATCGAGACATTCACGTGGAAATTTGCATCATGGGAGGGCCTTCCATAGGCTTTTGCGCTCACTTCCTGTAATGACGTCACTACTAGAGCAAGCTCCTGATTTGTTAATGCGGCACGTTTTTCCGCCAAAGTTTACATTTTTTAACTTGCGCGTTTGCCGCGGCAACGCTCAATTTGCGCCACGCTAAACACCTTATTCGCGGCATGAGACCTCTAGACACGCATCAACGCATCTCCACATTGACTGACCATTGAAATCACTTGCACTTGACGCGTACGGCGGCTGGTGTGAACGCAGCATAAAGGAGTGAGGGGCTGTAGCTCATTTGCATTTAAAGGTACACACACGAAAACAACACGTTTTCCTGAAATGATCTGTGGGGTATTTTGAGATGAAACTTTACATTTTTGGCACACCTAACTTGTTTTACCCAATGTAAAATATGGACATAACATGTGCCCTTTAACATAATGAAAATGTATTAAGGTATTTGTAAAACCCCTGTTTTTATGATCTGTTTCGTTGTATATCTGTAGGTTTGGAGCTTTGTGACCCTTCACTGCGGCTGGTGGTGACGATGATGTCCGGTCTGATGACGTTTGCCGGTGATCTCTTGCTGCTGGGTGTGGCTCTCGGGTGTCGCTCCTGGAGGGCTCTTTTAGGAACGGGAGCCGCTCCGATGTCTTTATTCTTGAGCTATGGGTCGGTTCATTTTCACACTGATCTCACAACAGTTGTGAAATGTATCTTATACTTGTGCTATTGCTGGTTTGAATTTCTGATCATTCTGTTTGTGTTGTGGTTTTGTGGTCACAGTTTCATTTCAGCTTTGAAAGATATTTCATATGCCACTACAGTATTTAAGTTATATTTAGCTATATTCGAACATTCAGATGTTATTTTAAGAAGAGCCTTTTTAGCACAATGTTACAAGACATAAGCTGTAGCGAAATACTATAAAATTACAGGCAACAATTAACGTGACTTTAAAATAAACGTGACACACACCAGATGTTTTCATAGCAAGCAGTAAAAATAACGCTACGGTGTATAAAAGTTTAACCGTGCATTAAATGTAATTCTGTATTTGACTTTTATAATAATTCTACATTTGATGATTGCAGGATACATTTTAATGCGCCTTCTGTGTCAGTGTGTCTGTTTTTTGATTTATGTGATCTTGCCCACTGCTAATTTACCCAATAGTGTATTTCAACAGCTTGGTTGCCAGTTATCACGGTTGCTTAAATGAAACCGCAGTGTCCCATAAATGTGACCTCCGGTGGATGCAAGTTCTGAAATGAGCCACAGATTGAGTTATAAAAATGACCCACACGAGCGGGTTTGCGAAAAATGTTGCAAACCTTGGTGCTTCCTTGCGATGCATCGAGGATGCGACCACATTAATGCTCCTTAGTGATGATGAATTTATCCGTTTCTATGGTTACCAGCAGACCATCATGCTAACGCCACAGTACAGATTTTCCCTCAGGTGTCGCTGTGAAAGCAGATGATGTTCAGCACACTTTAAAAAGTTCTTCAACGATGAAATTTTAAAGATCCATTTTGTTTGTCTTCAGTATTCCAGGGTTGTTTCCTGAATCGCCGCGCTGGCTTCTGCTCTCTGAGCGGACGGGAGACATGAATTCGTTAAGTGAACGTAATGATCGACAGCGAGATGATGAAAGCTTCACAGGTCAGTTTGAAGAAATATATTACTGGTAATGTTGGGAATACTTTATTGGATTGATTTTGGGAAGCAAGCATAGTTTCTGTGATTGGTTCCTTAGTAATTGTTTATTATTTGACAGAGTTGGACACGGTATCCTTCTCATCTCCTGGTCGTCCACATCTGTCATTACAAGAGCTGCTACGCAGCAGAAACATCTGGAAAAACCTCTGTGTCTTGGGCTTCACCTCGTATGTCAATTATGTTAAACATTTCTGGTTGTGTTGCTTCTTTAATGTGTTTAGAAAATCAGATGAGCTTTAGTTTAGTGTGTTCATAGCTGAAGAAGAATGCTTATTGCTGTCAGAGCCGATGGTGTATTGGGCAGCGCTCCGACATGTGCTGCTTTCACACTTTCGGCGACCCGAGTTCGATTCCCACCTCATGGTTATTTGCCGATCCCATACCCCTCTCTCCTGCCTGTCCTCTCCTAACCTAACAGTTGAATAAAGGCAAAAACTAGCCAAAAAAATATAACTTAAAAAAAAAAGAAAGAATGCATATTGGTTTTGATGTTTGCTAAAATATAAAAAAAGTAACCAAATAAGTTGATAAGAGGGTCAATTTTATTTTAGTGTATTGTCTTGGAGATTGGGACAGCCCTCTCTATAATCATTATATTACTTTAATATTCACTAAAAAGGGTTTAAATCCTTTCAGTTCCCACTATAATTACTGTTACTGTAAACGTATCTTTTTAAGTTAGTTAGTGTTAAAACATGTTTGAAAGGGTTAAATGTTGTTTTTGTTCAGATTTATCTCTCATGGCATCAGTCACTGCTACAGCTCCTTCAGACGAGATGTCAAAGGCACCACCCCCAGTTTCTATTGGACGTACCTGTTGTCCGTGTGTACGGGAGGCGGGGCCTGGCTGTTGCTGTGGGCGATGGTGGACAGGTGTGGTCGCCGTGGAATTCTTCTCCTGACCATGACTTTGACTGGACTTGCCTCACTAATTCTTCTTGGCCTTATGAACTGTAAGTGAAACATTAATCTGGCAATCACTCATGTAGTCGGTATATTTTGTTGACTAGTTGCCTGTATTTTTTCCCATATGGTTTGTCTCCATCTTGTGGTGAGAAGAATGAAATAAAAGCCAACCTCTAGTGCGTAATTAAAAGTTCAGTGATGGGTTTCTCACAAATCATTTTGTACAGGTTTTTGTAATTTTGTGTGTACACATGATTTCTTTATACCCTCCTTTCAATTAAAGTGTTTTTTTGTGATTCCAGTTGGATGTAAATGTTATATGAAATGTATGATTTTAAAATGTCAATCTTTTTATAAATCCTGACTTCTGCATCATTCCACATAAATATCTGTGTTATGAGACTCATTGCCTTGTTTTTGGAGCTTTACAACTTTGCAGGAACTATAAGTAATCATGTACTGAATGCAGTTAAACAAGCTTGAGTTATTTGGCTTTACTGTGGTTAACAGTCACATAAATTTATGTCCCTGCAGATTTAAGCGAGTCTGCGATGACGGTGTTTTCTATAATGGGCCTGTTCTCATCCCAAGCGGCCGCTTCGCTCTCCATCCTGTTTACTGCTGAAGTCATGCCCACCATCATCAGGTAAACGCTACACCCGCTTTTTAGTAATGCCACTGGCCTCCAGTTTTTTCCCCATAAAACAGAAAGCCAGTAATGAATGAAAATTTCACAAGTGATATCTCTGTCATATGTCAAAAGATATGCATATAATACATTCATGCTTGATAAAGTATAAACGTTTTAAGTCGGTTGCATAGAAATGTAGAATGATCTTAATTATATCCAATAAGTAATACTGATTAGCTCTAAATTATTGCTAGTTGGTCTGACTAGTCGTTAACTTACCAGCTATGTTTATTAGTGCTGTTGATCAATGTAATAATAAGGTTTATGGCTGAAGCTCTAATAAACAGCAAACTCCCTCTTGGACACGTACAGTATGGAGCACAGGTTAGGGATGTAATTTATATCTCTGTTCCCTGTTTATCTGGCATCCCGCAAGGTGTGTTTCTCCTGGGATAAAACTGAGGACGATCTTGCACCAGTTGTCCTTATTATTGTGTAAAGAGAAATGTTTTTCATAGTGTTTACCTTGTGAAGACTCAGCTGTTTTATCATCCCATCAAAGCAAGTGTCTTCAGATAAATGTTGCTGGTGCTATCAATTTATATTTGCTTCGTATGCAATGAAAATCAGACATATCAAAATGTGACTTTAGTATCTCAATTCAGTTTTATTTATATGTATTTTTTATTTATATATTTTATTTTTATTCACAATTGTTCATCTTTATGATACTGTCATTCTTGTATCCGCAGAGGAAGTGCGGTCGGAGCTGTAATGGCGCTGGGTTGCGTGGGCCGCCTGAGTTCCCCTCTCATGGATCTGCGCAATCACTACGGCTACTTTCTTCACCATGTGGTTTACTCGTCTCTGGCTCTGCTGGCGGTTCTTTCCATTCTGCTTCTTCCAGAGAGCAAGCGGAAACCCCTTCCACAGACACTGGTTGACGGAGAACAGTACCGACGCCCTCCGCTGGTCCGACGGAGGAGGGATAATGTTCCTCTTCTTGCTACGCCCAATCCAGAGACCTAGCTCTCCTGCGTTAGCCACATATTTTAGAGATTGCCCTCTTAACCTTATCATTGTAGTCGATCCTAACACGTGCCGGTGGAGTCCTCGCACATGGACTCCGTCCTGAGGTTGTGAGGAGTGAAAGGTCCTGAACTGCAGAGTGGCACCAACATCCAGAGTAGATGTAAACACTCTTGACCTCATCTGTCAGCGTACCCAGATTCAGTGGCATTACCATGAGATGATGGTAAAGTTCACCACTGAAGTCTGACCCATGTAGCATTCAGTGACATTAGTAATATTAAACTTAAGGTAAGGGCTTAAAATCACAATAGTCATTTTTAAAAGTATTTATCTCACAAAATATTTGAAAGTTCTCACTCAAGATTGATAAATGTGTAGTGGCTGCTGAGAATGGTGTATTGTTATATAAAGACTGCAAAGGTGAGGTTGTTTTATAAACTCTCTGATTGGTCGATGCTGGATAAGTTATTTATTATATTCAACACGGCACTTTTTGTTTCGAGCACAGCTGAAGGGAATATCCCAGTTACAGGTACAATAGGACTACATCAGTGACATGGCAATAACCACAGAAAATATTATCAACAGCCCTCAGTTTGTGAAAATGTCTGATTGTTTATATGCGTATGGCATAAAAAATATGATTTGGACAACTTGAGGCAGTTTCCTGGACAGGGTTTAGATTAAGCCCTGGAGTAATTTTATATCATAATAACCACACATGCTGTCATGATCTTGAGTTGTGTATATTCCTTTGTTTTTTTTTCCATATCCTAATGATTAGGTTACTTCAAAGTGTACTTCAAGTATAGAGTACAAACACATTATCTGAATGTTGACACTGTTTGTATTCGTGTCCGTTTTACGTTTTTTTTTTCTCTGCCTGTTGCCTTTTCAGTCAGATGGGAATATAAGTTATGATGCTTTCTCTTGTTAGGTTCTTTAATATGCACTTAACTATTAGAAGTAATTTAATGACTATTAATATTACTACTGTGCTACAGTAATGAAGGATGATAGTATTTCTCAAAAATAATTAACAAAAAATACTGTACATGAATAAATCTTTAACCAAGTCTAATTAAAATATGTACAGGTCATGTGTTTGTCAAGTTATTACAATCATGTTGTGTTTGTGTTCTGGCTCATTTTCAGTTTAATATAATTGAAGCATAAATGCATTATTTAGAAGTTTAAGTGGGTGTTTGAATATTTTTTTTGGCTAGGGCTGTCTAAAGATTAATAGCGATTAATATCATACAAAATAATTTTTTTATTTATGTATATGTTTTATTTATTTATATAGACGGTTTCAGCAGTAACAACATACTGTAAACAAGCTGCTGTCGTGGTCCGCACATAACTTCCGGTAAACTCTGCTAAGAATAAATAACAATAAAGTTCTTTAAGTGTTGTTTATTTATAAAACAAGCAAAAAAACAGCACACAGATTACCTAGGAAACCAAAACATTTATTATTTTCGACGAGGAATTTGTTCAAGAGATCAGTTTAGCAACTAGTCAGACCATTAAAAAAACGAAACCGGAAGTAAAGTTCAGATCCAGACGTGTATCGAGTCAGCACACGTGCATCCGATGAAACCATCTATATAATATAAAATATATCTAAATAAATAAATAAATATAAACGTGTGTGTATTTATATATACAAAATAATTACACAGTGCACACACATATATTAACTTTTATTTTGTATGCTAATAATCACAAGTAATCTTTTGACAGCACTACTTTTGGCCCAGTATGTGATGTCATAACATGGGTCTGTTGAATGCTTTATTCTGATTGGTTGAAAAAATTAGGCTTGTTTGGCTTCTTTCGGCGCCGCATGAAGTCGATCCAGCCTATTATTTTTCTACAAACGCACACCTGACCTTTTATATGTCATAAAATAACTATTAGATCAATGTTTGTGGTGACCGTGGTATAAGAGGAATAATTGACTCTGGTCCTTTGAATTATTTGAAAATAATGCACACCTGCGGTGTAATTGTGCTTTGCGTTGTGCCGCATTACCACCTTGGGTGTGCATTATTTTCAAATATTTATCTGGATGAATACTTCTGGTTCTTCAGTTGGTGTATACAGAGATTTAATTAATTTATTTTACACCAATACACAATTCTGGGTAACAGCCCTCGACTCTCAAATCATCACAAGGTCGTTCACTTTATCATCTTTAAACAAGTCTCACTCTTGACTGTTAATCCAGTCGATCACAGGAGTAATCCTCCATGTGGGATTCTTGCCTCGTATATTTCAATGCCCCACTTGTTGAACACTTGCACCATGTTAAACGGTATGACCTTTGCTTGTTGGTTGTCTTCACTTGGTGTCTTTAATTCTCACACTTGTTGCACGTTGGCAAACACCGAGGTATAATAATAACCTTTCAGAAAATGGTGAGTACGAAAGGTCCTTCCATAATGAATGATTAAAATCTTTGATGTATGCACTGGTCAAAACATCAAAGATGAATGATGCTATAAACAGACACAGTACACATAAGCAGCAGGATTGGGAAGGCAGCCAAAGGTTTGACCCTGAGAAAGACGATACCTCCGGAGAGGATAGATTCTCTCACTTGTCTTGTGATCGTGCGAACATTCACAGTATACTTACAGTAAGACTCTCGAGGAATGCTTTATGCTTTCATCGCTGCAATAAAACAAAGGTGGTCATCACACGTTCATTTATTTATATTTATCTTTCGGTGAAGCGTGACATAAATGGATGTGCTACTGTCTCCGGCTTAACCTGTGGGCGTCAAGATCCAGGAATTTCACAGGGTTATCTTTGTACCTAAAGACAAATGTGGGGACGATCATGTGTCAGTAAACCAAACAATTGTTTAATTTCATTGACCTTCAACCCGCCTGAATCTGCTCTAACAATGACAGACAACTGGTGATGTTTGCACACAACAGCTGTGACATTTCAAACTTTTGTGATGTGAATTGTTTGTCTCTGATAACTAAAATTAGAAAAAAAATGGATACTAAAATTACTATCTCCTATTAACTCCCTTTTATTGTTATTAAGCTTAAAAAAACAAGCCCTTAACCCTGTGCATGTTGGTGTGTTAAGAAAAAAAATGACAACTGACTCAATGGTTGAATGTCAAGTTCAGATAGTTTATTAAGTTTACTTACCTTAGCTCAGAAATTAATCAGACAATCACATGTAAATCTAAGAATTGGTTAAAGAGAAAACAATGACACTTTAGTTTCTTTGCAGATGATTTGTTCAAAACAAGATTGCGCAATTGCATTTGTATGGAAGCCCATTTCCGCCACATAAGAAAAAAAACATGCTCAGGAAAAATCAAAATTATCATTTCGACTTTTATCTCATAGTTATGATTTACTACAGCTCATTTTTTTATGTTTTGGAAATGGGCTTCCATACATTTCCAAGCGTTTGATTTCAATCTTTGATATGACCTTACTCAGTCAATTATCAAAGTTATATTTTCACAGAATGTACATTACTTGATGTAAAATTGTTTAAAAAAAAAAACTTTAGTCACACAAAATGACTTTAGCTGGGTTTTTACAGACTGGGTCACATATTTCAATATGAATGACAATGCAATAATTTAGTGATTTTTGTTGTGATTATTTAGTCATGATGGGATGGCAGCTGGCAGTGATACGGCTTTCTGCTTACCTCAATGTGAATGACTGATGCACATGAAAAACTTTAATCCCACCACTTCAGCTCAACCAAATACAACAGCAGTTTGGCATAACAGACTGCCAGCCCCCTTATTTAGAGAGATACTTGCTTTATAAAAGAGAGGAAGAGCACAGGGTGAAAGAAAACTCTTCCTCAAGCCTACAGCTCGTGTACAGGTAACAGGCAAATATAAAGGATCGTATTTATATAAATGAAACAGATGAATGCAGAGAATTAATTTTCAATACTTGAAAATTAATGAAGCTTACAAAGGCTTGTTTTTTTGATGATAACAGACTTTTTTACTTCATAGGTTTCAGGGTGACATCTGCAATATTATCTGGGGCAGTAAATCTCAGAGGTAGGCAACGTTTTCATACATGGGGTTTATTGGTGATAATGCATGTTTTGTTTTGATGTGTTAAAATAAATGTTAAAGATAATATTACAAAGTGCATCAGTATCAGAAAAATTAACAACAGTGTAATAATTGACTGAGGTCTGAAGTGTTATCTGGATCAAATTATGTTTTAAATATATATTAAATACATTTTTGTAGAAAATAAATCTATTTTTGAATTTAAAATATATATTTTGTTTTAACCTTCATATATTATTTTAGGGGCAACAAATACATTTGTAATTTTAAAACCCATATGGCAAAAAATATATTTTTCCTGGTCAAAGTATAAAAGTATGTAAAAGATATACAATTTTAAGTATATTTTTGCAGTTGGAAATATATTTAATTGTAATATTTTCAAACCTGTTATGTTTGTAACATTCAAAATCTTCCAATGCGACATGAATATAAATTGAAAATGAATATTTATTTTTTTGGGATAAACTGATAAATATATATGAAAGAAGATTGGAGCTTTGATGCATAGGATTATAAGATACACAATCATCATACGTCATCTAGTAATGTGTAGTTGTAAATATGCTCCTGTAGCTTAGTGGTACAGCATTGCATTAGCACTCATGAATCCAGGAAACACATATATGGATACAAAAATGTATACATTGAAATGCACTTGCATCTGCCAAATGCATTAATGTAAATATGTTATACATTTCAGTATTTTATATTATTAGAAGTGAAATATGGGGGATGCTGCGATGGCGGAGTTTGGAGCCGCGGCTCCGTTTCTCAGGAAGTCAGACATTGAGCGTCTGGAGGCCCAGACTCGCCCCTTTGACATGAAGAAAGAATGCTTTGTCCCTGATCCTGAAGAGGAGTTCATTAAAGCATCTATTATCAGTCGAGATGGTGATAAAGTCACCTGTGAGACTTCTAAGGGCAAAGTAGGTTGAAGTTCATCTGGTGAATAGTATTGCATATGAGGAATATGTGGGTTCGAGTAAATGTTCGAATATTTGTTCCTGACAGACAGTAACTGTGAAGGAAGCTGATATTCATCCTCAAAACCCGCCAAAGTTCGATAAAATTGAGGACATGGCGATGTTCACCTTCTTGCATGAACCCGCTGTGCTGTTTAACCTCAAAGAGCGTTACGCAGCCTGGATGATTTACGTGAGTCGAGTCTAAAACTATCCACGTTCATCTGATCATGTATGAGCAGGACACAAACCTCGGTGTATCTCTTTGCAGACCTACTCTGGGCTCTTCTGTGTCACTGTAAACCCCTACAAGTGGTTGCCAGTATACAACCAAGAAGTTGTCGTTGCCTACAGAGGAAAGAAGAGGAGTGAAGCTCCTCCTCATATCTTCTCCATATCTGACAATGCCTACCAGTACATGCTGTCAGGTGAGCGTAAGTTACTTGGCGGCGGGCTAGGTTCACATGAAGCAGCAAACATATTTTAAAGTCATGAAAAGAGAAGTCACTGGCCGCCAATGCTAAGTTAAAACCTATGAACCTGATTAGAATGTGAATGTTAATATAATTTGTTTCATATTGCTTACATTGGCCTTTTCAGACAGAGAAAACCAGTCTATTCTAATCACGTAAGTCTATGCTAACAGTGAAAAGTTTGAACTTGACTGAATGTGTGTTTATCATGATCCTAACAAGTTTATAATTATGGTGGTTGATTTATGTACTTCGTGAAAGTTTTGTGCTTGGTTAAAAGAATGTACAGAGAAAAGAAACTAAAATATAAAAGATTTGATTTTGATTAACAGTTTGGATAATTCCAGGGATTGCACGCGACCCCAGGTCGGATCCACGCCGAAGTCGGCAACTCAGGAGCGGATCCGGCCTGGAATCATCTACTGTCTGTGTTATTTTAATATTTGTTGGCTTTACTTGTATTCTAAAATGTGGAAATAACCCTTATAGACACAGAAGGTGTGTCTAACTATTGAGTGATATTGTATAGTACATTATTATCCTCCTAAGACCTGGATGTCCACATACGTGGACATCACATTTTTTGTTGTCTTGCACCATAATACCTAATTCTGTGTAGCTGGAACCTGTTGTTCACCAACGTGAATGATTACACTGCTTCATGTTCAATGAAAAATATTTGGTTATTATATTGATTGGTTCTTCCAAACCCCAAAATAGCTGGAAGAAATTTGAAAGAAAAAGATAAACCAAAGCTTGGGTCTTAGGAGGTTAATATTATTATTGTTTGAGAACTGGTGTTTAACCCTTTATCTTTTTGCCTCAAGTGGAGAATCCGGTGCAGGAAAGACTGTAAACACCAAAAGAGTCATTCAGTACTTTGCCAGCATTGCAGCTTGTCCTACAAGGAAAGAAACCACTGACAAAAAGGTTACCAGAGACTTAAAAATATACACTACAGCAACTTTTTGTTTGATTGCCACCATAAACAAGCACTTATTTAACTTATTGGAAATATTGTTTTTTAGGGAACTCTGGAGGATCAAATCATCCAGTGTAACCCTGCTCTGGAGGCCTTTGGTAATGCCAAGACCATCAGAAATGACAACTCATCCAGATTTGTAAGTTAATGAAATGGCAGTAAAAACTGATTGACAGATTTAATGCCAGATGTAAACTTGGTGGTGGTTATTCTTTGAAACAGGGCAAATTTATCCGAATCCACTTTGCTGCAAGTGGAAAACTCGCTTCTGCAGATATTGAAACTTGTAAGAGCACTGTTTCATTCCCACATGTTTCTTGGGATGCAATAAATTAATGATTTTAATGCAAATACTGTGCATGACAGATCTTCTGGAGAAGTCTCGTGTGACCTTCCAGCTGAAGGCTGAGAGAGACTACCACATCTTCTACCAGATCCTGTCTCAGAAGAAACCAGAACTGTTAGGTGAACAAATATGTGCTGGGTAGAACATCTATAACATTACAAACAAAGCACATTACTTAATGATTTATAATTGTTGTGTGTTATCTATTTTAGAGATGTTACTGATCACAGCAAACCCCTATGACTATGCCTTCATCTCCCAAGGAGAAACACAAGTGGCCTCTATTAATGATGCTGATGAGCTGATGGCCACTGATGTACGTTATACTTTTTACACGGAAAAACCATTACAAAGAAAACTGATTATGTGGCTTTTATTGTGTCATGAATTTAAACAGACTCTGTATATTTGCTCTAGGAAGCTTTTGATGTGTTGGGCTTCACCCAAGAGGAGAAGAACAGCATCTACAAGCTAACTGGTGCCATCATGCACTACGGCAACATGAAGTTCAAACAGAAGCAAAGAGAGGAACAGGCTGAGGCTGATGGGACTGAGGGTCAGTATTAAGATAAAATCATACATATGTTATGAGTAGTTATTGGTTGCTGGCTGATTCATTCAACCACTTTCTAATATTGACAACAGATGCTGATAAATCAGCTTATCTGATGGGCCTGAACTCTGCTGATCTCATCAAGTCTTTGTGCCATCCAAGAGTTAAAGTAGGAAATGAGTGGGTCACCAAGGGACAAAATGTCCAGCAGGTGGGTACACTTTCATGACATCATTACCATTACTGTAAACACAACACCATAACACATTTTCAAGATGTTATGTATCATTCTTATTGGACAGGTCTACTATGCCGTTGGCGCTCTTTCCAAATCAGTGTATGAGAGGATGTTCCTTTGGATGGTTGTAAGAATCAACCAATCCCTGGACACCAAGCAGCCTCGCCAGTATTTCATTGGTGTGCTGGACATTGCTGGATTTGAGATCTTTGAAGTAAGCTAATATTAACTCATAATTGTTATAAACATTCACATGCAGTGGCAGTGTTGTGATCACACAATCTATTTCACTTGCAGTTTAACACCTTTGAGCAGCTGTGCATCAACTTCACTAATGAGAAGTTGCAGCAGTTCTTTAACCACCACATGTTTGTGCTGGAGCAAGAAGAATACAAGAAGGAGGGAATTGAATGGACGTTCATCGACTTTGGCATGGACTTGCAGGCTTGCATTGATCTCATTGAAAAGGTACAAGGTCAAAGGGACTAATTTAATATTGAAGCATTATTTAATATCCAAATTGTTACATATTTATTTAAATAAACCCACCAATACCAACCAATCCTCAACAGCCCATGGGTATCATGTCGATCCTTGAAGAGGAGTGCATGTTCCCCAAAGCCAGTGACCAAACATTTAAAGCTAAGCTTTATGACAACCACTTGGGAAAATCAAACAATTTCCAGAAGCCCAGGATTATCAAGGGTAAACCAGAGGCTCATTTCTCCCTAATTCACTATGCTGGCACTGTTGACTACAACATTAATAACTGGCTGGTGAAGAACAAGGATCCTCTGAATGAGACTGTTGTTGGCCTTTATCAGAAGTCCACCATGAAACTCCTTTCTAACCTGTTTGCAAACTATGCCAGCGCTGATTCGGGTAAGAGCAAATTTCAACCGTTATTTGGGTGAGAAGTCTATTAAATATAAGTGGTTTTGCGATCAGTTTTAAAGACCTTCCAGAATCTTATGCACAGTATTTAACACCTGCTTCAGACTTGCATGGGTTCTCTAAGATTAGTGATAAGTCCAAACTGCACTGTAGCGTTACATACAGACAAAACACTTTGCACATTTTATAAGAATTTTTTTATTAATTGATTATAATAAAAAAAGGGTTTGGGTCTATTTAAAACAGATAGTCCAAGACAGTCTTTTGAACACAGAAATTAGTATGGCGAGTTGCTTTATGCTTTCCATGTTAAAGAATTTTTTTTTACTTTAAAGTTTCGCAGGAAAGTGGTGGTAAAGAGAAAGAAAAGAAAAAGAAAAAAGGTTCTTCTTTCCAAACTGTGTCTGCTCTCCATAGGGTAAGGGTTAAATACTCGTGCACTTGGCATTATGAAACACTAAATGTAAAAGCTAAACATTAATGTAAACCATTCAGAGAAAATGATTATATGAATTCTGCTCACAGGAGAACCTGAACAAGCTGATGACTAATTTGAGGTCCACTCACCCTCACTTTGTGCGCTGCATCATCCCCAATGAGACAAAGACTCCTGGGGCGATGGAGAATCCTCTGGTCATGCACCAGCTGCGCTGTAACGGTGTGCTGGAGGGCATCAGAATTTGCAGAAAAGGATTCCCCAACAGGATCCTGTATGGAGATTTCAAACAGAGGTACTTTCACTCACATAAAATGTATTGTTTATTGTATCAGAAAACATCAATCAAAACATCAATTGAAGAATTTTGCTTTTACAGATATCGTATTTTAAATCCCGCTGCAATCCCAGAGGGTACATTCATTGACAGCAGGAAAGGAGCTGAGAAATTATTGGGCTCTTTAGAAATTGACCATAACCAGTACAAGTTTGGACATACTAAGGTATTTGTGTTAAGTTGTATTAAGTGTCATTTTTCAATGTTAAAATACTTGATATCCTAAAATGCACAGTGAATTGTAGGTACTACATTGAAAAGCTGTTTGGACATTTAACAGTACTGAATGGATGCTACATAAATTGCATCTTTGTCCTTTAAGGTGTTCTTCAAGGCTGGTTTATTGGGTACTCTTGAAGAAATGAGAGATGATCGTCTTGCTCTCATCATCACAAATATCCAGGCTCGAGCTCGTGGTATTCTCTCAAGAATTGAATTCCAGAAGCTTGTCGATCGCAGGTAAGAGAGGATGGGCAATATAAACCTTGTAAAGCATAGTAATAAAGACAACAGTACATATGCCATATGCTTCTATTGCAGAGATGCCTTGCTTGTGATCCAGTGGAATGTACGTGCATTCATGTGTGTCAAGAATTGGCCCTGGATGAAGCTCTACTTCAAGATCAAACCACTGCTACGATCTGCTGAAGCAGAGAAAGAAATGGCAAACATGAAGGAAGAATTCCTTAAGTTAAAGGAAGCTTATGCCAAATCTGAAGCACGCAGAAAAGAACTTGAAGAAAAGATGGTTACTCTTCTCCAAGAGAAGAATGACCTGCAACTCCAAGTCCAAGCTGTGAGTTTAAAACTTTTCATTTAGTTTAATTGTCTGTATAAAAACATTTTACATATCTATTCTCTGTATCTGTAAATTAAAAGGAGCAAGATAATCTCTGCGATGCTGAAGAGAGATGTGAGGGTCTAATTAAGAGTAAGATTCAGCTTGAGGCCAAAGTCAAAGAGCTGACAGAGAGAGTTGAAGATGAAGAAGAAATGAATGCTGAGTTGACTGCAAAGAAGAGAAAGCTGGAGGATGAATGTTCTGAACTCAAGAAAGACATTGATGATCTTGAGCTCACTCTGGCCAAAGTGGAGAAAGAGAAACATGCCACTGAGAACAAGGTTTACCTCAACCCACACCTCATTTATATCTAAAGTGTTCACAGTGGTCATATGTATGATAAAGCCTCATATGGTCATTTGTCTTAGGTTAAAAACCTGACTGAAGAGATGTCGGCTTTAGATGAAATCATAGCTAAGCTAACCAAAGAGAAGAAAGCTCTGCAAGAAGCCCATCAACAAGCGCTTGATGACCTCCAGAGTGAGGAAGACAAAGTCAACACACTCACCAAAGCCAAATCCAAGCTGGAGCAACAAGTTGATGATGTAAATGGTTTTATCTCTAACTTACATACATGGAAATTGTATTGCATCTGTACGATGAAGAAATACAAAACACGTAACAAAATTTCTCTCTTATTGTTTCAGCTTGAGGGTTCACTGGAACAGGAAAAGAAACTTCGAATGGATCTAGAGAGAGCCAAAAGAAAGCTTGAGGGAGACTTAAAGTTGGCACAAGAAAATGTGATGGACCTGGAGAATGACAAACAACAGCTGGAAGAGAGAATTAAAAAGTGAGTTTTTAACAGAGGGTAAATAACTATAGGAGCATACAATTTTGAATCTGGAGTCCTTATTAATGGTGATACAAATTTATTCTGAAACTTAGGAAAGATTTTGAAATAAATCAGCTGAATAGCAAGATTGAGGATGAGCAAGTAATGGCAGCCCAACTCCAAAAGAAACTTAAGGAGTTGCAAGCTCGCATTGAAGAGCTCGAGGAAGAGCTGGAGGCTGAGAGAGCTGCTCGTGCCAGGGTGGAGAAACAGAGAGCAGATCTCTCCAGAGAACTGGAGGAGATCATTGAGAGGTTGGAGGAAGCTGGTGGTGCCACTGCTGCCCAGATTGAAATGAACAAGAAACGTGAAGCTGAGTTCCAGAAACTGCGCAGAGACCTTGAAGAGGCCACACTGCATCATGAAGCTACTGCTGCTACACTGAGGAAGAAACATGCAGACAGTGTGGCTGATCTTGGAGAGCAGATTGACAACCTTCAGAGAGTGAAGCAGAAGCTTGAAAAAGAGAAGAGTGAACTCAGACTGGAACTAGATGATGTGGTCTCAAACATGGAACAACTTGCTAAGGCAAAGGTGAGAAATTTGTATTAATTGCTTTTCTTCCTTGCAGTTATTTTAGACTCTTGAATCTAGAATTTATCCATACTGCACTGAACTTGACTTCTTATGATTAATATCTAACAGGGAAACTTGGAGAAAATGTGCAGGACCCTTGAGGATCAGATGTCTGAATACAGAACAAAATATGAGGAGGCACAACGTAACATCAATGACTTTACCATGCAAAAAGCTAAGCTGCAAACTGAGAATGGTTTGTGCTCTTATTCTAAGATGATGAATTATTCTGTTTAGTGTTAGACAAATGCCCAAGACTGTACATGACTTTCTGTAATGGTTATATGTCTGTTTAGGAGAGCTGTCCAGACAACTGGAGGAGAAGGATTCTTTGGTCTCTCAGCTGACAAGAGGAAAACAGTCCTATACTCAGCAGATTGAAGACCTCAAGAGACAACTAGAGGAGGAAGTGAAGGTATTTTTTTTTACATCAATTAAGCCAATTCTAACCTACCCCTCATTACATTTTAACATCTAGTTAACACATTATTTTTAATTGTTTCAGGCTAAGAATGCCCTGGCCCATGCAGTGCAGTCTGCTCGTCATGATTCAGATCTGCTGAGGGAGCAGTTTGAGGAGGAGCAGGAAGCCAAAGCTGAACTGCAGCGTAGTCTCTCCAAAGCAAACTCTGAGGTGGCTCAGTGGAGAACCAAATATGAAACCGATGCCATCCAGAGGACAGAGGAACTTGAGGATGCTAAGTATGAAACAAGAAAAACAGTATTTGTGTTAACCATAATGTCATTTAGACAACAAACATCATTCCCCTGACCAAACAATCTGTTTAGGAAAAAACTTGCTCAGCGTCTGCAAGAAGCAGAAGAAGCTGTGGAAGCAGTCAATGCTAAATGCTCCTCTCTGGAGAAGACTAAGCACAGGCTGCAGAATGAGATTGAAGATCTCATGGTTGATGTGGAGAGATCCAATGCTGCGGCTGCTGCTCTGGACAAGAAGCAAAGAAACTTTGACAAGGTAAAAAAGATCCTCATAAATCAATAAGGCCTGGGCTCCAATGAGAATACCTCAAATACTTACAATCGACCTTCAATTCACTTATACAGGTCCTAGCTGAATGGAAGCAGAAATATGAGGAGTCTCAGAGTGAGTTGGAAAGTGCCCAGAAGGAAGCCAGATCTCTGAGCACTGAGCTATTTAAACTGAAGAACTCTTATGAGGAGTGTCTGGATCATGTGGAGACCATGAAGAGAGAGAACAAGAACCTTCAAGGTGAACTTTTTTTTTACAGTTTATAGCTATTTTAGCATTCTATCACATGAGTGTCATATTAGCTCAGCTTTTAGCTATTAATTACTATTTTCTTGATTATTAAAAACAGAGGAAATTTCTGACCTTACTGAGCAAATTGGTGAGAGTGGAAAGAACATTCATGAACTAGAGAAAATGCGTAAACAGTTGGAGCAAGAAAAATCTGAAACTCAGGCTGCTCTGGAGGAGGCTGAGGTATCTTGGCATTAAATGGCATTAAACAAGGTCAAAGACATGATTTTCATTTACTAAGTCAATCTATCTGTCAGGCCTCCCTTGAGCATGAAGAAGGAAAGATCCTCAGAGTCCAACTGGAGTTCAACCAGATCAAATCTGAAATTGAGCGCAAGCTGTCTGAGAAAGATGAAGAGATGGAGCAAACTAAGAGGAACCAGCAGAGAGTGGTGGATACCTTGCAGACCTCACTTGAAGCAGAGACCCGCAGCAGGAATGAAGCTCTCAGGGTGAAAAAGAAGATGGAGGGAGATCTTAATGAGATGGAGATTCAGCTCAGCCAGGCTAACAGACAGGCAGCAGAAGCCCAGAAGCAACTCAAGAGTCTTCATGGACATCTTAAAGTAAAATATGTCTTTTCAAATACTATTATGCTGCTTCCACACACTTCTGCAGTCATTTCATATATAAAATTTGTACTTTGTAGGATGCCCAACTGCACCTGGATGAAGCTCTTCGTGGTAATGATGATCTCAAAGAGAACATAGCTATTGTGGAGAGACGCAACAATCTGCTTCAGGCTGAACTGGATGAGCTGAGATCCCTGGTGGAACAGACTGAGAGAGGAAGAAAACTGGCTGAGCAGGAACTGCTGGATGTCAGTGAGAGGGTTCAGCTACTGCATTCTCAGGTATAAAACATGAGTAATTAAAAAAACAAATTAATCTGTTATTATAGATATGTGACATTATATACATTTCAAAATGCTCAATGTTTAGAACACCAGCCTGTTGAATCAGAAGAAGAAGCTAGAGGGAGACAATTCTCAGCTTCAGACTGAGGTTGAAGAGGCAGTGCAGGAGTGCAGGAATGCTGAAGAAAAAGCCAAGAAGGCCATCACTGATGCTGCCATGATGGCAGAGGAACTGAAGAAGGAACAGGACACCAGTGCTCATCTGGAGCGTATGAAGAAGAACATGGAGCAGACCATCAAGGACCTGCAGCACCGTCTGGATGAAGCTGAGCAGATCGCTATGAGGGGTGGCAAGAAGCAGGTCCAGAAACTGGAGGCCAGGGTTAGTTCTGAAACTCGGTTTTAATTTGTTTGTGGGATCTTACGGATTTTGGTAGATAGTAACAACTCCTTGTTTTGTAATCGTTTATTTTGTTTAGGTGAGAGAGCTAGAAAATGAGGTGGAGATTGAACAGAAAAAGGCAAGCGACTCTGTGAAAGGAATTCGTAAATATGAGAGACGCATCAAGGAGCTCACCTACCAGGTAATGTTGTTTTAAATACAATTTTGAGACTCTCAGAGCACCCAGACACTGTTAATAAAAATAATCACAATTCTGTTAACAGACTGAGGAAGACAAGAAGAATCTGGCTCGTCTTCAGGACCTGGTGGATAAACTGCAGCTTAAGGTCAAGTCCTACAAGAGATCTTCAGAGGAGGCTGTGAGTTCTTTGCCATGTACAACCTTTAATATGTTTATTAGTCTGTATATCTTGTTTACCAAGAAAAATGTTCTGTTTTCTTCTGTATTAGGAGGAACAGGCCAATTCTAATCTGACCAAGTTCCGCAAACTGCAGCATGAGCTGGATGAAGCAGAGGAGAGGGCTGATATTGCAGAGTCTCAGATCAACAAACTGAGAGCAAAGAGCCGAGATACAGGATCCAAAGTAAGTCATCATTGTATATTGTATACTATAACATAGTAAGTTATCTTAACTACATATATGCTACACATAACTAATTATTTACTCATCCATAAAGGCTGAATTCACTTTGATTTGTCTTTCTCTCTCTCTCTCAGAAAGGGCTTGATGCAGAGTGAAGATCTCATTTTCTGAAATACTTGTTTGGTGTCACTCTGAGCTTCAGCTCTGACTTCTATAGAATTGTAGTTCTTTAGAATAAAGTGTGCAAAATGAAACTGATATGCTTTGTGTCATCTTTGAAAATTAAACGCCTTGTTTGTTTATTTGGCAGTCATTGGGTTATTTAAAGAACTTGTGATCTCATAGAACATAACGCTTACTTTTATCTTTCAATTATTGATTGTACTCTTACCACTACTAATAACAGGCTATAAAAGAACTATGACAAACTTATTATAAAATTAAAAAAAAGGTCACATGTAGAAAGTTGATATTTTTTAACGGCTACTTTTATTTTAAGATTTGTTAGGATTAGATTTATTCAATGCAACAAAATCTACAGGAAATTACTAATAAATGACAGCTATCTGTGTACAGCTATCTGAGGCTGTTTACAATGACACTATTTTCTGCAGCAACAATGCAACCAGTAGCATGGCTTTTCATTACATTTCATGTCAGACATCATTAAACATTTAACACCTGACACAACCATTCAGAATGCTGAGGGAAAAGCTCATGTAATCTGCTGCTAAATACTGAAATCAAGAACAACTAACAAAAACAGTACAGCATCATGGTGGTACTCTCTAGAGATTGAACTTCAAAATGTACACAGATCCATATGTGCAAAAAAGACAGAGCTATTGGCTGTTATATATTAAAAGTATATAATAAAACTAGGTGTACAGATGATTATAATTTATGAATAATTACCTTATTAATTTTAATGAAACCATTTTTAATTACATTTTATTTAATGATCTCATATAGGCATAAAAACATTTAAAGCACATTAATCTCAAATGCAGATAAACCACAAGTTTTAGAAAGTTTCAGTTTTGATGGCACCATAATTCATGACAAAAGTTTTAAAGATGCAAGTATATGCATTTTATATTTACATGTACTGTACGTTTTGAGATTAAAATAAGAACAGTACATGGTTTAGCAGAATAAGGACTAAAGGGATAGTTCACTTAAAAATGAAAATTCTGTCATCATTTACTCACCCTTGCACAATAAATTTATTTCTTCTGATAAACACAAAGGAAAATATTTTGAAGAATGTTTGTAACAATGCAGACCTTGGGGCATTCCATAGTAGGGAAAATAATCCTATGGAAGTGCCCCAAATCTGTTTGGTTATTAATATTTTTAAACGGGTTTGGAACAACTTGAGGGTGAGTAAATGATGACAGAATTTTTGGGTGAATGATCCCTTAACAATGCCATATTATCTTTGAGGAAAAAACACTTACCATATTTATTTGTGTTGTGTTTTTCTTTACAGGTCAAGTTCTGTAACGGATGGATCAACAGGTATCCTCTAAATGTCCTCTACATTGACTCAAGATTAAAGCTGAAAACAAGTATGTTAGTAATAAATACATACATATTCAGTGAGTAAACTCAGATCAGTTCAAAAATGACAGTATGAACAGTTTTAATAAAGTAATTTAGCAGAATTTGTAATTAAATCTTACCTGCATACAAAACTGCAGCTGTCCTCCTTCCCATTGAGTTTATGAGACTTCATTCCTATAAAACAAGCAAATGAGAAAGATTTATAAATGCAATGATTCTAAATAAAACCGAGTGCCGAATGCCTGTGGAGAACAGTGAATGCTGGCAAACCTTGATGTTGAAGGTGAAGAACAAACCACTACTGGTTAGAGGTGGAGTTTAACAACTAAACATGGGGAGGAGCTCCTCAAGTTACAGACAACCTAATAATCATGTGGCCCTAAACCTTAGCACAATATGCTTGGGTTTATTAATATTAAATATTGCCATAAGTCAGGGCATAAGAAGTGCTGATTAGAAATCTCACAATGCCCCCAAAACCACCAAAAGAAATCTAGTAGCAATCTTAAATGTTAATCTTTTATTCCTAGGCTGACAAATGATCTTAACAATTTGTTAACCTCCCATTAACAGCATATGTATAATAACAGACAAACAACATGATTAATAGCAGTGACAAAATTTATTATTAATGAATCATTTTTAAAAATAAATGATTTATATATTAATGATTTGTTGGAATCTAACAAAAATATGACCGAGCTAAACGTGACAGCAAAGTCAATATGAGAAAAAACGAGTTAAAGATTTTTGAAGGTTCAAAAGCAAAATCACCTCATCCATACCTTAAAAATCACTGTAAAACTAATAGATTTATCACACACAAAGTCAACAACAATATCTACAGGAAAAGTATATGTTCAACTTTTTTCTTTCTTTTATTGTTTGATTAACACTAAGATAATCTTACACATCAGATATTTTTCCCAACAGTTAACCAAACATTCACTTAAGACAAAACAGATTATATCTGTGTGAATTCTTATGCGTGAAAACAGATATTTTTAAAACTGTAATTCTGTGTAGATGTCTATATATCAGGCTCGAGCGCTCACGTGTCTGTGCATGCTTCGAATCTATCAGTTAGCGCAAGGAAAATCATTTTCATGTCTTATCACTATCAGACGCGCATGTAGATGAAGACACATCTTTTTATTAGATTAAGTATTAAGGACGGTACACCTCTCATAAAATGTACAAAAGTATAAATAAAACTAAAATATTTTATAAAGGTATAAAATTAACCTATAAAATATCAATAAAAATTTCAAGCCGAAATATTTATAACAAAAGAATATAAAATTGAACAGCAGTTTGCGTAAATGAAAAGATTGTCACAGACTGCACGTAGATCGCACCTATTCCGTACAAAGTTCAGGTTTTACGTCAATACACTGCTATATGTTGGTTAATAATAAACGTGTCTTGTGATCAGACTGACATCACTTTCCCTCAGTTGGTCATGTAACTTTAGTATGTAGCTACTGTATATGGCTCGCACATACCTCTTGATATTTATTTATGCTCTTAGAGGCCTTTACAAGTGACATTTGCATTGTGACTTCTCAGTATCCCTCAACAGTTGCCCTCATTTTGTCAGGGGCACAGAAGGTATTTCACAGGTTTATCTTTACACTCAAGGACAATGGGAAGGAAACAATGTGGAACAAACAAGACAGAGGAAAGAATATCACCTTTGGGTATACTGTAGTAGATGATGGTCAGCCACAGATGTCTATATGTGAACGTTTATTGGCTGTATTTGTAACATAAGCCCTTGTAAACAACTTAAAAATAAAATAACAAGTAAAACCTCAAAACAACACAGGTGCAGTTTGTGCAAATTGGCAAAAGAGGTGTTTTTTAGAATATAGCATGATTTTTTTTGGCTTACATTGGCTTAACCTAGAACTCTCTTCTATACGTTACATTATTAATACGCTCACTAGTACGGTTTAATCTTATCCGCTTTACTCTGCTTCTTATGTTGTCCACCGACTTTTCTATGTTTTTTCATGCTTTAATGTAAATGTAAAGCTGCTTTAAAACAATTGTGAAAAGCGTTATATAAATAAAATAAATAACCAAACCAGTGGCGTAAGATGAACCGGTGGCGTAAGATGATTTACTCTATACATGATGAACTTTAGACAACCTGAAGAACATTAACTTTAGAATTTAACAGCAAAACTTATATGTACTTGTTCCTTTTTACTCGGGCAGTAAGATTTGCCTGCTGAAGAAATAGATAGATGGAAGCAGGTTGCAGATATCACACAAGCTGTTCTTCTCAATCACTGAGAAGCACTCAGCAGGAATTTCACAAGTTATCTTTGTCCTCAAGTGTGAAGGCAAAGGAACAATGCGGTGTCAATGATAAAGGCCTGAATGAAGTGCTGGCACCAGCTGGAAACTGACCTTGCTCAGGGGGGTGAAAAGCATCTACTGTATGATGGACAGAATGAAATGACACTTGGCCTGTCCTTGAGCAAGGCACAGATCAGTTGATTCAGACAATGAGATGCCTTCCCTTTTTGAGCCAACAGTTGTTATCTATTGTACGGTCATACATTGTATGTGCATTGAGGAGACTAAATCCCCAAAATCCCCCAGGAAATCAACTTTGTGTTAATTGACTTGTTCACGGGTCAAATACAATAGAACGGTTGTATTAAGATCCTTCAGCCTTTTGTTTTTCATTCAATTTCCCAGTTCTTTACAACATTAGCGCTCTTCCTCTCATGGATTCCTTATCTTACAGGAAAGAGATTTGTTATTAAAATACTTATACAATTCCGGTCACAGTGTATATTGGGGTTCCTCGTTGGCAACAATTACACCCTAGATATCTACCCTCATGTCTTTGACGGTGACCCAGCCCACCTGTATCACAACCAAACTCAGACACGAATATGGTTCATTGAATTCCTGCAACCATATTTAGAGGACCACTTACATTATAAAAAGGCTGAGAGTGAATGGCCTCAGACAGGTTTCTATTGTTTCATCAAAAGGTAAGCAAAACAGAGAAGCCTTAACATCTGAAAGCCTGATGATATTAACACTCTCTCTTTGTTGTAGATTCCAGCCAAAGAACAACACAATATTTTAAAATGATTGTCAGCGTGTTTGACATTATGTATACAGTGATGCTATCTGTTTGTGTCTATCCCCAGTTGCTTGATCGGTGAACTACATACAAGTAGGTAAGTTACCTTGATCACACTGACTTCAATGGTACTGACTCTCCATCTACTTTCTATCACTAGCTCTGTCCATTGTACTTTTATTGTATCGACTAACTAAATTTTAAAGCAATTGTACTGTATGTGATAAAGAATTTTTGCAATGACTCCTACACGACATTGCTAGTAGTCTTAGTAATACTAACAGTCTTGTTTGGAGTGAATTGCTTATAATTTTAAATCTTTTGAGAAATGGCGATCAGCATATTGGGATCAATAACATTTGAATGTACATAATTGCAAGCAGGGTGAAAGATGGGGGATGCTGCGATGGCGGAGTTTGGAGCCGCTGCTCCGTATCTCAGGAAATCAGACATTGAGCGTCTGGAGGCCCAGACTCGCCCCTTTGACATGAAGAAAGAATGCTTCGTCCCTGATGCTGAAGAGGAGTACCTTAAAGCATCTATTGTCAGTCGAGATGGTGATAAAGTCACCTGTGAGACTTCCAAGAAAACGGTAAGCAGTGGCATTTTGATCAGTCAGAAGACTGGAAAATTACAGTTTGAACAATTAAAATAAGAATTTTAATTATTAAGACGTTGTCAAAACTCTTGTGTGCCAACAGACAGTAGTTGTGAAGGAGGTTGACGTTCACCCTCAGAATCCGCCAAAGTTCGATAAAATTGAGGACATGGCGATGTTCACCTTTCTGCACGAACCTGCCGTGCTGTTTAACCTCAAAGAGCGTTACGCAGCCTGGATGATTTACGTGAGCGAAAAGCAGATGTTTAAGATCTAAAAGCACCACACGCAGTGTTAACTACATATCATCTCTCTCTCTCTCTTTGCAGACCTACTCTGGGCTCTTCTGTGTCACTGTAAACCCCTACAAGTGGTTGCCAGTGTACAACCAGGAAGTTGTTGTTGCCTACAGAGGAAAGAAGAGGAGTGAAGCTCCTCCTCATATCTTCTCCATATCTGACAATGCCTACCAGTACATGCTGTCAGGTGAGTCTACATGAATCACTTTTTATACTGTAATATAAATAAATTCGATAACCAGTGACAATAAGTTATGATTTTAAATTTAATAACAAATCTTTCGTCTGCAGACAGAGAAAACCAGTCCATTCTTATCACGTAAGACGTCAGATATTTTATGCTGGAATGTGAATTGACTTCTTTCTTTTACTTTATATTTTTACTTTAGAATTTCTAAAACTAATTTGTGTTAACAGTGGAGAATCCGGTGCAGGAAAGACTGTGAACACCAAAAGAGTAATTCAGTACTTTGCCAGCATTGCTGCTAGTGGTGGAAAGAAGGACACAGGAAGTGAAAAAAAGGTTAGAACTAAAATTAAAATGTTCTAAGTCAAAGTTCTATAAATCATAAAAATGTATGCATATTTCTAAAGGTGAAATTGAACTTTGTAGCCTGAAAGGCTAAAATTGTATGTTCAAAGCATTGCTTCGACACATCATGGATTTTGACATGCTTACACCAGAATCCTTGCACACAAAATGCATTTCTGGCAATGGCAGGCGCATTTTTTTAATTGTTTTCCATGGGCAGTGAGCGTTTTGTGCACTGTTTATGTGTGCTGAACCCCTTGCGTTTTTGTCACCTACTAAAAAGTTAAATTTCACTACATTAAAAATCTTTAACAATATTTTTTATGAACAGTATGATTTGCTGAACAGGGTTATGTGTGTTGTTGACCACTTAGACCCAAACCAACTAACAAATGTAAGGGCATTTTGTCAAAAATAGGTATTCATCTCTTTAAATGAGTTTTGCTACTACAGTTTTGTGGATTAGTAAAACAAAATAATCAGTACTAAAAAAAGCTCAAATACAACATGATTCATATGCATTTATTTCTAGGGAACTTTGGAGGATCAAATCATCCAGTGTAACCCTGCTCTTGAGGCCTTTGGTAATGCCAAGACCATCAGAAATGACAACTCATCCAGATTTGTGAGTTCCTTCCACCTGCTGGTACAAACTTCCGCAAATATTTTTTTATCTATGTGACTGTGATGGGAATTTTGTTTTTAAACAGGGCAAGTTTATCCGCATTCACTTTGCTGCCAGTGGAAAGCTAGCCTCTGCTGATATTGAGACTTGTAAGAATTTTCTTTAATAATTTTTTCTAACTCTGGCTAATTCATCTGTAAGTATAAACACTGGTTTTAAAGTCAATTTTCACATTCTAAATTCTACAAACAGATCTTCTGGAGAAGTCTCGTGTGACTTTCCAGCTGAAGGCTGAGAGAGACTACCACATCTTCTACCAGATCCTGTCTCAGAAGAAACCAGAACTTCTGGGTGAGCAAATTCCCAACATTACTAAAAATTATAGTTGTCAAGAAGTAGGTACACTTCTGCAAGCAATATTTTAACATTGTATGTTGTTTGTTAACACAGAGATGCTGCTCATCACAAACAACCCCTATGACTATGCCTTCATCTCCCAAGGAGAGACGCAAGTGGCATCTATTGATGATGCTGATGAGCTGATGGCCACTGATGTGCGTTATCTGATACATCTTCAGATTCTTATTAACAAAAGTCCCTTTTACGAGAAAGACAATACAATTACAAACAAAACAGATTATGTGGCTTTTATTATGTCATGAATTTAAACAGACTCTGTATATTTGCTCTAGGAAGCTTTTGATGTGTTGGGCTTCACCCAAGAGGAGAAGAACAGCATCTACAAGCTAGTTGGTGCCATCATGCACTACGGCAATATGAAGTTCAAACAGAAACAAAGAGAGGAACAGGCCGAGGCTGATGGGACTGAGGGTCAGTATTAAGATAAAATCATACATGTGTTATGTGTAGTCAATGTATTGGTTGCTGGCTGATTCATTCAACCACGTTCTAATATTGACAACAGATGCTGATAAATCAGCTTATCTGATGGGCCTGAACTCTGCCGATCTCATCAAGGCTCTGTGCCATCCAAGAGTTAAAGTAGGAAATGAGTGGGTCACCAAGGGACAAAATGTCCAGCAGGTGGGTACACTTTCACAACATCTTTACCATTACTGTAAACACAATACAATACCATAACACATGTTATTGTATCATCTCTATTGGACAGGTCTACTATGCCATTGGTGCTCTCTCCAAATCAGTATATGAGAAAATGTTCCTCTGGATGGTTGTAAGAATCAACCAATCCCTGGACACCAAGCAGCCTCGCCAGTATTTCATTGGTGTGCTGGACATCGCTGGATTCGAAATCTTTGATGTAAGTATCATGATGTTATTCTCCATTTGGTCCAACTTATTAAAAGCTTTGTTTAAAGGTGGTTTTAATTCTGAATTGTTAGAATTAGTTGTCAAATGATTACCTTTTGTGCAAAGGGGAAATTCTTTCGCTTAGTTAATATGCATGTTACACTCTAAAAAATATTTAACCCAGGCCTGGGTAACTACAGGACAGAACACATTTCTGGGTTAAAATGACCCAAATAATGGGTTGTTTTAACCCAACTGTTGGGTTATTGTTAATCAACCATGTTGAAACGACCCAGCAGTTGGGTTAAAACAACCCATTATTTGGGTCACTTTTACCCAGAAATGTGTTCTGTCCTATAGTTACCCAGCCCGGGGTAAAAACAAACCAATATTTTTAAGAGTGTAGATAGGTCTCCACGTTATGCAGACATATTGAGGGGGAGCACACTTGTAAATGTGTGAGAAGAGGGAAAGCTCTCATTCGTCATCTATTAGCTGGCGGCAGTAAATGAAAGTATATAACCATAGTAGCGCAAATGGTGTCTCAACTTACATTGCGGTTAAACGCGTACACGGAAACACCCATCGTCTACGCTGAGCGTAGTTGTGCCTGGTCGTAGTTTCAGAAGATGCAACAGGCGTAAAAAATGTCCCTAAGCTGGACGTAGTGCTCACCCCCAACTTTTTTAAGTCTAGCTGGCGCAACCGAGCCCAGGTTGTTTCAGGAAGGCAGATGTGATAGCAACCAATGTGATAACATCCCTAATATATAGCATTCAAAGTATATATAAAGCATACACAATTTATTATTAAAACAGGAAGAGGCAGTTGAAGTTGGCGGAGGCAGATGATATTAGAAGAGGATATTTTAAATCTGCAGTGCACTTAGTTCAAGAAACATTTCTGTATGTTGCTTTCAACAAATATTAAATGGAAAAAGAAGAATGTTTTGTGAGTGCAGATTCTTATACTATGTATGTTGCTTTCAAGAATCATACATTTTTTTTCTAATTTTCTCCTGAATATAAAGAAAGACTGTACATTACAATATGTACCTCTAAGGTTTATTTTGATAACTTTTAGAAGGAGTACACTAACACATCAGAGCTAAGAATCCACACTATTAATGCACTTAAATGTACTGTGACTATGTGAATTAGGAAAGGAACCTACTCGTGAGTAATATATCATGTTTTAATTACATTATTGGTATTAAATTTTGTTTTAGTTTAACACCTTTGAGCAGCTGTGCATCAACTTCACTAATGAGAAGTTGCAGCAGTTCTTTAACCACCACATGTTTGTGCTGGAGCAAGAAGAATACAAGAAGGAGGGAATTGAATGGGAGTTCATTGACTTTGGAATGGACTTGCAGGCCTGTATTGATCTCATTGAAAAGGTGAGTTTTTATATATCCAGATACACAGGACAAATACTTTACTTAATTCAAAATCACTGATTTTTATTTTTTCATTAGCCAATGGGTATCATGTCGATCCTTGAAGAGGAGTGCATGTTCCCCAAAGCCAGTGATGCAACATTTAAAGCTAAGCTTTATGACAACCACTTGGGAAAATCAAACAATTTCCAGAAGCCCAGGATTGTCAAGGGTAAACCAGAGGCTCATTTCTCCCTGGTTCACTACGCTGGCACTGTTGACTACAACATCAATAACTGGCTGGTAAAGAACAAGGATCCTCTGAATGAGACTGTTGTTGGCCTTTATCAGAAGTCCACCATGAAACTACTTTCTATCCTGTTTGCTAATTATGCTGGTGCAGACTCAGGTGTGTTGTATTGATGATGTCACAGAGGACAAAATAATCCTTCACAAAAAAAAGAAGTCTCATCTAAATATCTTTTTTTTAAAAACCGCAGAGGGTGGTGGTGGTAAAGGAAAGGAGAAGAAGAAGAAGGGCTCTTCTTTCCAGACGGTGTCTGCCCTTCACAGGGTAACATACAGTTTTTTCATACCACAAAGCATGAAAGAGTTTATTAATCTTTTAAGACAATTAGCATGAAAAACTCAACAAATATGGGCAGTATCTTGAAACAGCTCTACCCACAGGAGAACCTGAACAAGCTGATGACTAATTTGAGGTCCACTCACCCTCACTTTGTGCGCTGCATCATCCCCAATGAGACGAAGACTCCTGGGGCGATGGAGAATCCTCTGGTCATGCACCAGCTGCGCTGTAACGGTGTGCTGGAGGGTATCCGCATCTGCAGAAAAGGATTCCCCAACAGGATCCTGTATGGAGATTTCAAACAGAGGTACATTCACTTTCATATCATCTGTTTTGAACGATAAAATGCTAGATGTATATCAAAATGCCAAATGTATGGTCCATTGTATCAGAAAACATCAATCAAAACATCATCATTTGAAGAATTTTGCTTTTACAGATATCGTATTTTGAATCCCGCTGCTATCCCAGAGGGTACATTCATTGACAGCAGGAAAGGAGCTGAGAAATTATTGGGTTCTTTAGATATTGACCACAATCAGTACAAGTTTGGACACACTAAGGTATTAAGATGTATTAAGTGTAATTTTTTTATGTTAAAATACTTTGTTGTATCTGTATGCTTAATATACACAATCACTGTTAAGTAATCCATTGGTAAGATTTTTGTATGACTGTTCTGTTGTGTGTTCAACTGCCTTAAATTCCATCTATGTCCTTTAAGGTGTTCTTCAAGGCTGGTCTACTGGGTACTCTTGAAGAGATGAGAGACGATCGTCTTGCGCTCATCATTACTGGTATTCAAGCAAGAGCTCGTGGTATTCTCTCAAGAATTGAATTCCAGAAGATTGTTGAGCGCAGGTTAAACCTCATTATGCTCTTATATTGCATTAAATAAGTAATACTTACCTTTAAGCAATTCTAACAAATTTCATTCTACATTATAGGGATGCCTTGCTTGTGATCCAGTGGAATGTGCGTGCGTTCATGGGTGTCAAGAATTGGCCCTGGATGAAGCTCTACTTCAAGATCAAACCACTGCTACGATCTGCTGAAGCAGAGAAAGAAATGGCAAACATGAAGGAAGAATTCCTTAAGTTAAAGGAAGCTTATGCCAAATCTGAAGCCCGCAGAAAAGAACTTGAAGAAAAGATGGTTACTCTTCTCCAAGAGAAGAATGACCTACAACTCCAAGTCCAAGCTGTGAGTTTAATAATTTTCATTTAGTTTAATTGCCTGTATAAAAACATTTGATATATCTATTCTCTTTATCTGTAAATTAAAAGGAGCAAGATAATCTTGGTGATGCTGAAGAGAGATGTGAGGGTCTAATTAAGAGTAAGATTCAGCTTGAGGCCAAAGTCAAAGAGCTGACAGAGAGAGTTGAAGATGAAGAAGAAATGAATGCTGAGTTGGTTGCAAAGAAGAGAAAGCTGGAGGATGAATGTTCTGAACTCAAGAAAGACATTGATGATCTTGAGCTCACTCTGGCCAAAGTAGAGAAAGAGAAACATGCCACTGAGAACAAGGTTTACCTCAACCCACACCTCATTTATATCTTAAATTTTCACATCATATATATGATGAAGCCTCATACGGTCATTTGTCTTAGGTTAAAAACCTGACTGAAGAGTTAGCAGCTTTGGAGGAAATCATCGCTAAGCTGACCAAGGAGAAGAAAGCTCTGCAAGAGGCCCATCAACAAACACTTGATGACCTCCAGAGTGAGGAAGACAAAGTCAACACACTCACCAAAGCCAAATCCAAGCTGGAGCAACAAGTTGATGATGTGAGTGGTTTGATCTTTCACTTTTATAAGTTTTATACATATGTAACAAAGGAAAATAAGCTTCCAACTTCTTGTCCTTCCAGCTTGAGGGATCCCTGGAACAGGAAAAGAAACTTCGGATGGATCTAGAGAGAGCCAAAAGAAAGCTTGAGGGAGACTTAAAGTTGACCCAAGAGAATGTGATGGACCTGGAGAATGACAAACAACAGCTGGAAGAGAGAATTAAAAAGTAGGTTTTCACATAGAAAGAAACAATCACATAAGAATCCAGCTCAGAATCGTATTCCTTATTAATAGGTATAATCAAATATGTTCTATCACAGGAAAGATTTCGAAATCAGTCAGCTGAATAGCAAGATTGAAGATGAGCAAATAATGGGAGCCCAACTCCAAAAGAAACTTAAGGAGCTGCAGGTAAACTTTAAATTGTTATTATTTTAGGAAAAAAGATGGTTTGAAATTCCAGCTTTAATTTTGGTCATCTTCTCACTACCAGGCTCGTATTGAAGAGCTTGAGGAAGAGCTGGAGGCTGAGAGAGCTGCTCGTGCCAAAGTGGAGAAACAGAGAGCAGATCTCTCCAGAGAACTGGAGGAGATCAGTGAGAGATTGGAGGAAGCTGGTGGTGCCACTGCTGCCCAGATTGAAATGAACAAGAAACGTGAAGCTGAGTTCCAGAAACTGCGCAGAGACCTTGAAGAGGCAACACTGCATCATGAAGCTACCGCTGCTACACTGAGGAAGAAACATGCAGACAGTGTGGCTGATCTTGGAGAGCAGATTGACAACCTTCAGAGAGTGAAGCAGAAACTTGAAAAAGAGAAGAGTGAACTCAGACTGGAACTGGATGATGTGGTCTCAAACATGGAGCAGATTGTCAAGGCAAAGGTGAGAAATTTGTATTAATTACTTTTCTTCCTTGCAGTTATTTTAGACTCTTGAACCTAGAATTTATCCATACTGCACTGCACATGATTTCTTATGATTAATATCTAACAGGGAAACTTGGAGAAAATGTGCAGGACCCTTGAGGATCAGATGTCTGAATACAGAACAAAATATGAGGAGGCACAACGTAACATCAATGACTTTACCATGCAAAAAGCTAAGCTGCAAACTGAGAATGGTTTGTGCTCTTATTCTAAAATTATGAATTATTCTGTTTAGTGTTAGACAAATGCCCAAGACTGTACATGACTTTCTGTAATGGTTATATGTCTATCTAGGGGAGCTGTCCAGACAGCTGGAGGAGAAGGATTCTTTGGTCTCTCAGCTGACAAGAGGCAAGCAGTCCTATACTCAGCAGATTGAAGACCTCAAGAGACAACTAGAGGAAGAAGTGAAGGTATTTCCTATCTTTTAAGTCAATTTTAACCTACTCCTCATTGCATTTTTTCTATCTAGTTAACACAATTTTTTTATTTGTGTCAGGCTAAGAATGCCTTGGCCCATGCAGTGCAGTCTTCGCGTCATGATGCCGAACTGCTGAGGGAGCAGTTTGAGGAGGAGCAGGAAGCTAAAGCTGAACTGCAGCGTAGTCTCTCCAAAGCAAACTCTGAGGTGGCTCAGTGGAGAACCAAGTATGAAACTGATGCCATCCAGAGGACAGAGGAGCTTGAGGATGCAAAGTATGAAACAAGAAAAACAGTATTTGTGTTTACCATAATGTCATTTAAACAACAAACATCATTCCTTGACCAAAAAATTTGTTTAGGAAAAAACTTGCTCAGCGCCTGCAAGAAGCAGAAGAAGCTGTGGAAGCAGTCAATGCTAAATGCTCCTCTCTGGAGAAGACTAAGCACAGGCTGCAGAATGAGATTGAAGATCTCATGGTTGATGTGGAGAGATCCAATGCTGCGGCTGCTGCTCTGGACAAGAAGCAAAGAAACTTTGACAAGGTAAAAAAGATCCTCATAAATCAATAAGGCCTGGGCTCCAATGAGAATACGTTAAATACTTTCAATCTATCTTCGATTGACTTATACAGGTCCTAGCTGAATGGAAGCAGAAATATGAGGAGTCTCAGAGTGAGTTGGAAAGTGCCCAGAAGGAAGCCAGATCTCTGAGCACTGAGCTATTTAAACTGAAGAACTCTTATGAGGAGTCTCTGGATCATGTGGAGACCATGAAGAGAGAGAACAAGAACCTTCAAGGTGAAATTTATTTACAGTTTATAGCTATTTTAGCATTCTATCAGTTTAGTGTCATATTTGCTCAACTTTTAGCTATTAACTACTATTTCCTTGATTATTAAAAACAGAGGAAATTTCTGACCTTACTGAGCAAATTGGTGAGAGTGGAAAGAACATTCATGAACTAGAGAAAATGCGTAAACAGTTGGAGCAAGAAAAAGCTGAAATTCAGGCTGCTCTGGAGGAGGCTGAGGTATCTTGATTGTGTAATATACCATTTAGTTTAACCATGTTATAATGGACTCTCTGTGTTAAAATGTAATAATTAACCTACATGGTACTAAATGGAAAGTAAAAAAGTATTAAGAACTTCTCATATGATTTGTCAGGGTTCACTTGAGCACGAGGAAGGAAAGATCCTTAGGGCCCAACTGGAGTTCAACCAGATCAAAGCTGAAATTGAGCGTAAGCTGTCTGAGAAGGATGAAGAGATGGAGCAGGCTAAGAGGAACCAGCAGAGAGTGGTGGAAACCCTGCAGACCTCACTTGAAGCAGAGACCCGCAGCAGGAATGAAGCGCTCAGGGTGAAGAAGAAGATGGAGGGAGATCTTAATGAGATGGAGATTCAGCTCAGCCAGGCTAACAGACAGGCAGCAGAAGCCCAGAAGCAACTCAAGGGTCTTCATGGACATCTTAAAGTATGGCACATTGTTTTATTTAAATAAATAATATTGTGTGTTGTCAAAGTGGAATCCCACAACTCTTCATTTGTATAATTTGTACCTTATAGGATGCCCAACTGCACCTGGATGAAGCTCTTCGTGGTAATGATGATCTCAAAGAGAACATAGCTATTGTGGAGAGACGCAACAATCTGCTTCAGGCTGAACTGGATGAGCTGAGATCCCTGGTGGAACAGACTGAGAGAGGAAGAAAACTGGCTGAGCAGGAACTGCTGGATGTCAGTGAGAGGGTTCAGCTACTGCATTCTCAGGTATAGCAGCACAACAGTACTAGTCCAACAAATAATGTCTTTAAATCATCTTTTAGTAAAACAATCATCTATGTACTCAATGTTTAGAACACCAGCCTGCTGAATCAGAAGAAGAAGCTAGAGGGAGACAATTCTCAGCTTCAGACTGAAGTTGAGGAGGCAGTGCAGGAGTGCAGGAATGCTGAAGAAAAAGCCAAGAAGGCCATCACTGATGCTGCCATGATGGCAGAGGAACTGAAGAAGGAACAGGACACCAGTGCTCATCTGGAGCGTATGAAGAAGAACATGGAGCAGACCATCAAGGACCTGCAGCACCGCCTGGATGAAGCTGAGCAGATCGCCATGAAGGGTGGCAAGAAGCAGGTCCAGAAACTGGAGGCCAGGGTTAGTTATGAAACTCGGTTCTTCATTTTGGGGGGATTTTTATTACATAGCAGCGTCTTCTTGCTTTTGTAATCATTAATTTTGTTTAGGTGAGAGAGCTGGAAAATGAGGTGGAAATGGAACAGAGAAAGGCAAGCGACTCTGTGAAAGGAATACGTAAATATGAGAGACGCATCAAGGAGCTCACTTACCAGGTAATGTTTCTTTAATACAATTTTGCAATATGATGAATAAAAGACAATATGAATTTAAAAAAACACAATTCTGTTAACAGACTGAGGAAGACAAGAAGAATCTGGCTCGTCTTCAGGACTTGGTTGACAAACTCCAGTTGAAGGTCAAGTCCTACAAGAGATCTGCAGAGGAGGCTGTGAGTTCAAGATAACTTTTTTTTAATATTGTGAAATATTGATTTCACTAAAATTTTATCTGGGAAATCAATTTAGACCTAATCACTTACTGACAATAATTTATTCTTTAGGAGGAACAGGCCAATTCTAATCTCACCAAGTTCCGCAAACTCCAGCATGAGCTGGATGAAGCAGAGGAGAGGGCTGATATTGCTGAATCTCAGGTCAACAAGCTGAGAGCAAAGAGCCGTGATACAGGATCCAAGGTGACTAAAATTAGCTATTTGCTAAATAATTGTTGGCAGTGGCCAGACAGACTAAGTTTCAATCATTGAAGTCTAATTACTATATTAACAGTTCTCTACTGAATATAAATATGATTTCCAAAATCTACAATCATTTTTTGTAGATTTACGTCTTCAATATAAACACTTACCTAACTTACCTTGAATGCATCCTCAGTGTATAAGGTGGTGCACATGTGCAATATACTTCTTTTTTGCAAAGATAACTCTCAGATAGCTTTAAAACATCTTAATTATTTAATAAACAAGCAAGAAAGTACCTTCATTTCCAAAACCCTTTTCATGTCTTTTCCATTCACAGAAAGGGCACGATGAAGAGTGAAGCTGAAGGATTGCAATGGATCTTGCTGAAAGGCTTGTTCAGTGTTGCTGAGTGTTGCTTCTCAGTTCATTATCTGTAGTTCTGTAGAATAAAATGAATGTGCAAATAAGCCCCTGTTTTTCTGCTATTTGTGTTATTTTGACAAGATGAAATTGCATTCACCTTAAAAACATTGGGAGAATCGGGTATGATTCCACTAGATCTAACCGGAGGTCTGATTATCCAGAAATTGTCAATGAAAAAAAGTTAATAAGATAAAAAAAATCTCAAAAAAATTAAATAAAACACATTTATAAAAAATAAACTAGAATACAACAATATCATGTACAAAGTAGAAGCTTTATCTTAATATAATGTAAATAGAAAAGTTTGCATTCGATTATGTTTAAATTAACATGCAAATCCTTTAGTCAATTTCCTTATTTCTTACCTTACAGAAACAGAAGTTGTCTAATGTCTGCATTGTCCTTATATCTAATAATGTCAAAACTAGATTAGGAGCTAAAAAGCTCTTTCTGAGTACCAATTTAATTGTTAGTTTGAGTAATTTGAGGTCAAAGTACTGTGTGTATGTGTGCAAGCTGGAAATTGTATATTTAAAATTAAAGATAAGCAGGATAGTGATAGACAGATGATTGAAGGTGGAGTCAACACTGAACAGCTGAATGGAGAGGAGGGGGAAAAGAAACCTGATGTCTATCTGTCCCTTTAAATAATACCATATTTGTTTATGCGTTTTGAAGGCTGAAGTTTTAATTGCCAGCTTCCACAAGATGACAAACTTGTCTTTAAAACATAGTGACACAAGATTTCTTATTGGATCTGAAAACAAATGTTTCCACAAAACAGATAAAAATTATATTTGTGATTACTCATATAACTAGTATATTAAACAACCTTAATTTCTAATCGCAGAGCATAAATTAACGAAGGGAGTGAACAATATAAAGGATGTTGACGATAATATGAACCCTATGACTGGATGTGCATTGTTCTCCCTCTGTTGGCCATGTAACTTCAGTCAACACAGCCAACAAGTGTGCCAACATCTATAACTAGATGATCTTACATGCCCTTAACAAAAGGTGCACCTGCTTCACCCGAGATCTCAACATGTGACCTGAGCTGTCCTCAATCAACTCAAAGCACTCGGGAAGAATTTCACACCGTTATCTTTACACTCAAGGACAAACAGAAATGTCACAAAGGTAATAGTATATCCTTTTGTTATATCAATCACCAATGGTGAAGGTCAAATACTTAAAAATAACATTTCAAAGTGTTGACGGGCAATGTTGTTACTCAAGTGTGTATGTAAACTCTTAAAGAATCTCACAGGAAGGGTCTCAAGAGTGCCTTCCACAGGTTTCTTAATTAACACCCTTCAGATTGTTAGACACTTTAACAGCAAGTGTGAGATGTTGAGCTATTAACACGCAATTCTTGCTCCTTGTTAGACTCAGTGTCTTGAGAACGGATTTAACAGCTTGTTGGGCTTTAGGATATCAGTTTATGATGCTACAAAGAAAGCTATACCAAGATTTATTTTATAGGTCACAAACCAAAGCGTATAATTGAAAATCTAAGTTTCCACTTTTATTGTATATATTAGCCACATTAGCCAATTTATATTTATTTAGATGAGTACATCCAGTATAAGCAGACGCTGCTCAAAACCATGCAAGCTGTTCCTCTCAATCAAGTAGAGGAACTCAACAAGAATGTAACGGTGTCCTCATGTTCAAAGAAACAGAGACAAATGCCCCATCACTTGTATATTGTAAACGGAAAATAAATGACATCATTTAACTACTGACCTTGACCAACTAATAATTGTTAAACAGCTGAGGCCTCTAGTGGAAGGTATAGAAATACATCAGTGTCCATACACTTATTAGTTCATCTCTCATGATTAAACAATAAAGAAAACTGTAAGAAACTCAAACATTTAGGATACTTTTCACACCAATTGAATCCCTGTCATATTATTTTATAATTGGCTGCTAAGCCTAACACACAGTACTCTTGCCCCGCATATAAAAAAAAACAATCCCCAGTATCATATAATGGAAGACTAGTGTTTTTATTTTTATATAGTTTTTTCTAAATCTAAGTCTGCCCTGTATGAAGTACCCTCTTTTACTATTTACATTTGTTAAAATTATAAAAGATAATCTTCTTTAAATATGATTATATTAAACACACATGTACGTACATGCATATATTACAACTTCCTTCTTTGATATTTACTATTATTAACTCCCAAACTGACTGCAATGAAAAAGAAGCATTACAATAGAAGCCGCCCCCCCACCTTTCCCCAGCAAACCCAACCCCAACCCAACAAATCCTTCCTAACCAAACTGAGGGAGCAGTGTGCATTGTGTGATGCCAATAACCATATTTGGAGGAACGATTTCACTATAAAAGCCATGAGACGTTTTTAATTGTGTCATCATCAACTTTCTCTTGTGTACAGTAAGTCGTGAGGCTCTTAATTCATAACAGAAATGTACCTTTTAATCAAAGACTTCTTTCTGATTGTGAAGTGTGTTTTTTTTGTGTGGAACTAGGATTTTAAACCATCAGCATCTGGAAAGTAAAGAACAAGGGTGAGTGGTTGCTCATGCTAAACTTATTGCTCATTGAGTTGCATGATGTGAAACAAACTTAGAAAGCAGATTTGTGCCTGAATCACTTACTAAGTAGTTCATCACAAAGTTTAATTTGTAAATGCTCTGAAAGGTTGAAAGATGGGGGATGCTGCGATGGCGGAGTTCGGAGCCGCTGCTCCATACCTCAGGAAATCAGACATTGAGCGTCTGGAGGCCCAGACTCGGCCCTTTGATATGAAGAAAGCATGTTTCGTTCCTCATGCTGAAGAGGAGTTCATTAAAGCTTCTATTATTAGTCGAGATGGTGATAAAGTCACCTGTGAGACTTCTAAGGGGGCGGTAAGTTCAAGCTTTAGCTGTGTCTGTATAAATTAGCTTCTACACTATAGAAACCTACCTTGTGCAATCTATTTCTTATTTGGTAATTGCTAATAGTCAAAAACGTTGTTTTTTTGGTACAGTACTTCAGCTTTGTTTGTTAATGGTAAGCCTGTCGTATAATATCAGGGCTCCAGACTGCCCCCAAATGGTGGCATTTTGCCCCTAAAATTTGAGAGTGTGCCACTGAATTTTACATCCAGTCGCACATGTGCAACCAGTAAATTTGACCTTTTTTTCCAAAAGTGCACAATAAAATGTGTCACTGAATTTGAAAAAACACATTGTACTTTCTGCATCTATCATTAAAGTATTTATTAGTAATACAGTGGAAATTAGTAGAAATGTGAATATTTGGTTGGCATGTTGATTTACGGTGTGTGCCCCTAAATTTTCTGGTTGCGCCCCTAAAATTTTCAGTTGGGGGCCACTGTGCTCCTAGTGAAAAAAGTTAGTCTGGAGCCCTGTAATATCTGCTCTGACTCCAAAAATGGTGACAAAAAAGTAACTTTGAATTTATCCCATGTATAATTTTTTTTGAAAACTCTTGTGTGCCAACAGACAGTAGTTGTGAAGGAGGTTGATGTTCACCCTCAGAACCCGCCAAAGTTCGATAAAATTGAGGACATGGCGATGTTCACCTTCCTGCACGAACCCGCTGTGCTGTTTAACCTCAAAGAGCGTTACGCAGCCTGGATGATTTATGTGAGTTGAGTCTTAAACTATCTATGTTCATCTGATCATGTATAAGCAGGACACAAACCTCGGTGTATCTCTTTGCAGACCTACTCTGGGCTCTTCTGTGTCACTGTAAACCCCTACAAGTGGTTGCCAGTGTACAACCAGGAAGTTGTCGTTGCCTACAGAGGAAAGAAGAGGAGTGAAGCTCCTCCTCATATCTTCTCCATATCTGACAATGCCTACCAGTACATGCTGTCAGGTGAGTCTTCATTTAACTGAAAATATACCTCATACTGTGCTTATCTAAATATTTACCATTCCTTGCTAAACAACAAATACATGGTTCTCAAACCTTTCGGTTTGGGTAGGGTGCATCCCTTCATGGACCCCCAAAGAAAATTCATGATAAAATAGCTATATTTTATAAGGTTTGATTACACAGGATTTAGGAAAAAAATGTATTTTATAAAATGGCTTAAAACTGCCCCACAGCACGATCTTGCAACCCCCCACCCCAGTTTGAGTACCCCTGTATTAAATAACGAAGTTATCAAATTATAACAAAACATTGTTTGTATTTTGCAGACAGAGAAAACCAGTCGATTCTTATCACGTAAGAATATTTTTTGCTTAGATGTAAATTGAATACATCATATGTCTGCTGTGTCTAAGACTGATTTGTCTTGACAGCGGAGAATCCGGTGCTGGAAAGACTGTGAACACCAAAAGAGTCATTCAGTACTTTGCCAGCATTGCAGCTGGTGGTTCCAAGAAGGATACCAGTGACAAAAAGGTCAGATCACAGAATCCACAGTGTATCATTTACCAAACCATGCTATTATGAGATATATTTTAATGAAAAACAAATTAAACCATTCTTTTTAAAATGTATGCTTCCAGGGTACTCTGGAGGATCAAATCATTCAGTGTAACCCTGCGCTGGAAGCCTTTGGTAATGCCAAGACCATCAGAAATGACAACTCTTCACGCTTTGTGAGTGCTCGCTGCTTTAAGTAACAAACTATGTTCATTTTGAGGATTTTTCCAATTTAATTAAAGTTGAGATATCTTTCACACAGGGCAAGTTCATCCGAATTCACTTTGCTGCAAGTGGCAAGCTAGCATCTGCTGATATTGAGACCTGTAAGAATATTCTCTGATTATTTACTTAAATCTTTGGTGACGAAGTGTATGTATAATGCTTTTGGCAATGGGTTACTGGTACTATTGCTCACTGGTTCAATGCTTCCCTTGTGAATTCTATAAACAGATCTTCTGGAGAAGTCTCGTGTGACTTTCCAGCTAAAAGCTGAGAGAGACTACCACATCTTCTACCAGATCCTGTCTCAGAAGAAACCAGAACTATTAGGTGAACAACTTTTCTTAAATAAGAAAAAAAATAATTTACAACAGAACACATTACAATTGAATGTGTAATTGTTGTGTGTCTCCCTTTCAGAGATGCTGCTCATCACAAACAACCCCTATGACTATGCCTTCATCTCCCAAGGAGAGACGCAAGTGGCATCTATTGATGATGCTGATGAGCTGATGGCCACTGATGTGCGTTATCTGAGACATCTACAGATTCTTATTAACAAAAGTCCCTTTTACGAGAAAGACAATACAATTACAAACAAAATAGATTATGTGGCTTTTGTTATGTCATGAATTTAAACGAATTCTGTATATTTGCTCTAGGAAGCTTTTGATGTGTTGGGCTTCACCCAAGAGGAGAAGAACAGCATCTACAAGCTAGTTGGTGCCATCATGCACTACGGCAACATGAAGTTCAAACAGAAGCAAAGAGAGGAACAGGCCGAGGCTGATGGGACTGAGGGTCAGTATTAAGATAAAATCATACATATGTTATGTGTAGTCAATGTATTGGTTGCTGGCTGATTCATTCAACCACTCTAATATTGACAACAGATGCTGATAAATCAGCTTATCTGATGGGCCTGAACTCTGCCGATCTCATCAAGGCTTTGTGCCATCCAAGAGTTAAAGTAGGAAATGAGTGGGTCACCAAGGGACAAAATGTCCAGCAGGTGGGTACACTTTCATGACATCATTACCATTACTGTAAACACAATACTATAACACATTTTCTATAAGATGTTATTGTATCATCTCTATTGGACAGGTGTACTATGCCGTTGGTGCTCTTTCCAAATCAGTGTATGAGAGGATGTTCCTCTGGATGGTTGTCAGAATCAACCAATCCCTGGACACCAAGCAGCCTCGCCAGTATTTTATTGGTGTGCTGGACATTGCTGGATTTGAAATCTTCGATGTAAGTATATTCTATTTTAATAGATCTCTAGGTTGTTCCAGGGGGGCAGATCTGTAACATAAGATGGCACCAATGTAACAGCAACCCCTTTTGGTTGCTTAAGGTAGAGCACTGTTATATTTGTGTTATTAGGACAAAAGGATATTCTAATAGTTAAAAGCTTATCATATATTAAACATTCACATATGTTTCTGCCAGGGGCATTGTATGCACAGCACACAGAAACATGTGCATAAATTTAAAAAAAAGTAAAAATATGGACATATTGGCAGAAGCTACTTTTGAAATGGCATTTATGTTTATTTACACCACCTGTTTAATGCTGCTTAATTGTGACATTTTATAACATACATTTTTTTTTCACATTTCATTTTAATTGTGTCTAGGTTCCTAATATTCATTTATTAAAAATTCATTTGCTTCATTCAATTATTTGGTTTATTTTCCATCAAAAGAAATTCTGTATTTTTTACATGTGTGTCTTTGGAGAAATGTTGCACTTTTAGGAGTATGCTATCATATACCCCATCAAAGCTAAGAGTCAACATCCTAACTAAGGAATTCTAAAAATTTCTAATTTCATTATTGGTATATCATTTTTGTTTTAGTTTAACACCTTTGAGCAGCTGTGCATCAACTTCACTAATGAGAAGTTGCAGCAGTTCTTCAACCATCACATGTTTGTGCTGGAGCAAGAAGAATACAAGAAGGAGGGAATTGAATGGACGTTCATCGACTTTGGCATGGACTTGCAGGCTTGTATTGATCTCATTGAAAAGGTGAGTTTTTATGAATTAAAACACCCAGATACACAGGAAAAAATATATAGTATGTCATATTATGAAATAACTAATTAAAAACCACTGATTCTATTTTTGTATTAGCCCATGGGTATCATGTCGATCCTTGAAGAGGAGTGCATGTTCCCCAAAGCCAGTGATCAAACATTTAAAGCTAAGCTTTATGACAACCACTTGGGAAAATCAAACAATTTCCAGAAGCCCAGGATTGTCAAGGGTAAACCAGAGGCTCATTTCTCCCTGGTTCACTACGCTGGCACTGTTGACTACAACATTAATAACTGGCTGGTGAAGAACAAGGATCCTCTGAATGAGACTGTTGTTGGCCTTTATCAGAAGTCCACCATGAAACTACTTTCTATCCTGTTTGCTAATTATGCTAGTGCAGACTCAGGTGTGTTGTATTGATGATGCACTGAGGACAAAATAATCTTTGACAAATAAGACATTTAATCTAAATATTTTTTCAAAAACAGCCGAGGGTGGTGGTGGTAAAGGAAAGGAGAAGAAGAAGAAGGGCTCTTCTTTCCAGACGGTGTCTGCCCTTCACAGGGTAACAGAGTTTTTTCATACCACAAACCATGAAAGAGTTTATTAATCTTTTAAGACAATTAGCATGAAAAACTCAACAAATATGGGAAGTATCTTGAAACATCTCTACCCACAGGAGAACCTGAACAAGCTGATGACTAATTTGAGGTCCACTCACCCTCACTTTGTGCGCTGCATCATCCCCAATGAGACGAAGACTCCTGGGGCGATGGAGAATCCTCTGGTCATGCACCAGCTGCGCTGTAACGGTGTGCTGGAGGGTATCCGAATCTGCAGAAAAGGATTCCCCAACAGGATCCTGTATGGAGATTTTAAACAGAGGTACATTCACTTACTTTCTAGACTGTGAAAAAAGCCCCAGTCATAGCTCATATTTCACAGTTTCAAGAGATCAAACTTTTATATATTTTGAAAACCTAAAAACCTTGACTTTACAAACTATGAAATCAAGAGTTGATTTATGATTTTTCATGTCACTTAACAAAATACTAGTCCTATTATAGTTAAAATATCTTGTAAGTGAAATGTTTACACTTTTAACAATTACAGTAAAAAAAATTGTGTGTCTCAAAATGGTTATATTTTTACGGTCATTGATAATATATTAATAATATAGCTTGTTTAAAAAAATATAGCATAGTATAATTTCCAATGCATTACTATTCTCTCTACAGATATCGTATTTTGAATCCCGCTGCAATCCCAGAGGGTACATTCATCGACAGCAGGAAAGGAGCTGAGAAATTATTGGGCTCTTTAGATATTGACCACAATCAGTACAAGTTTGGACACACTAAGGTACCCGATTAAAAAGTACAAGTCACTATTACTTCAAACGCACTACACAGGCATGCAAAACACTTATAAATACATGTACTTATCATAAAATCTTTACTTAATCCTACTCTTAACTTTTTACACTATCATTATTTACTCCACATTGTTATTGTTGAGTATATATGTTACAACTGTGCAAATTACACAAAATTCGCCAGCAGATTGAGTGAAAATATGTTTTATAAATTAAGTCACCACATTGGGTAGTGATTTGACATTCTTACCCGACATAGTAGATTGTTACACACATTTGTATATAGAATAAAAAATAAAGTATGCTGGCTAATATTAGATTCAGTTGAAATAGCGTTAGTATACATGATACGTACACAATATTTATCTAAAGACATCTTTATTGTTCATACTGACTTCATACTAGGCTGAGAATCTACAAACTACCACATAAATAACATGCAAAAACAATAGTTAGATTTACCAACGTACACGACGCTGGTGTGCAACCTACTTACTGTATAGAAATGTAGGCAGACCATCTAAATATAAGTCTCTTTGATAGTACACAAGTTCTCTTTTCTGACAACTCAGCAGTGGCAGCTGGTGACTTCTCTTCTGAGGGACGCAAATTCAAAATAAGTGTTCGGAGTATCATGTTTATTGCTCGGCATTTTAAAATATGTGTTCTTTGAGTCATGTGAACCATGTGCATCATGCCTCTTGTCAAAATACGTCCCTGCTGCACACACCTCGAAAAGATTTGCCACTGCAACTCAGAAATTATTTACTTTTATGATTTCATGTCTATTTTTTTCTCCAAGGTGTTCTTCAAGGCTGGTTTATTGGGAACTCTTGAAGAGATGCGAGACGACCGCCTTGCTCTCATCATTACAAACATTCAGGCTCGAGCTCGTGGTTTTATCTCAAGAATTGAATTCCAAAAGATTGTTGAGCGCAGGTAAAGCTCTGGGCCATTCATTTCCACAAGAAATGCCACAACAGCTGTTACATTTTATGTGAACAAAATAAAAACAATTTTGTGATCTTACTATAGGGATGCCTTGCTTGTGATCCAGTGGAATGTACGTGCATTCATGGGTGTCAAGAATTGGCCCTGGATGAAGCTCTACTTCAAGATCAAACCACTGCTACGATCTGCTGAAGCAGAGAAAGAAATGGCAAACATGAAGGAAGAATTCCTTAAGTTGAAGGAAGCTTATGCCAAATCTGAAGCCCGCAGAAAAGAACTTGAAGAAAAGATGGTTACTCTTCTCCAAGAGAAGAATGACCTACAACTCCAAGTCCAAGCTGTGAGTTTAAATTTAGATTAATTTCATTTAGTTTAATTGCCTGTATAAAAACATTTGATATATCTACTCTCTATATCTGTAAATTAAAAGGAGCAAGATAATCTCTGCGATGCTGAAGAGAGATGTGAGGGTCTAATCAAGAGTAAGATTCAGTTTGAGGCCAAAGTCAAAGAGCTGACAGAGAGAGTTGAAGATGAAGAAGAAATGAATGCTGAGTTGACTGCAAAGAAGAGAAAGCTGGAGGATGAATGTTCTGAACTCAAGAAAGACATTGATGATCTTGAGCTCACTCTGGCCAAAGTGGAGAAAGAGAAACATGCCACTGAGAACAAGGTTTACCTCAACCCACACCTCATTTATATCTAAAGTGTTCACAGTGGTCATATGTATGACGAAGCCTCATACGGTCATTTGTCTTAGGTTAAAAACCTGACTGAAGAGATGTCGGCTTTAGAAGAAATCATCGCTAAGCTAACCAAAGAGAAGAAAGCTCTGCAAGAGGCCCATCAACAGGCACTTGATGACCTCCAGAGTGAGGAAGACAAAGTCAACACACTCACCAAAGCCAAATCCAAGTTGGAGCAACAAGTTGATGATGTAAATGGTTTTATCTCTAACTTACATACATGGAAATGGTATTGTATCTGTACGATGAAGAAATATAAAACACGTAACCAAATTTCTCTCTTATTGTTTTAGCTTGAGGGTTCACTGGAACAGGAAAAGAAACTTCGAATGGATCTAGAGAGAGCCAAAAGAAAGCTTGAGGGAGACTTAAAGTTGGCACAAGAGAATGTGATGGACCTGGAGAATGACAAACAACAGCTGGAAGAGAGAATTAAAAAGTGGGTTTTTAACAGAGGGTTAAATAACTTTAGAATCATACAATTTTGAATCTGGAGTCCTTAATAATGGTGATACAAATTTATTCTGAAACTTAGGAAAGATTTTGAAATAAATCAGCTCAATAGCAAGATTGAAGATGAGCAAGTAATGGCAGCCCAACTCCAAAAGAAACTTAAGGAGTTGCAGGTAAACTTTATACTAACAGTAAGAAAACAATATGGATAGTTTGAAAAGCTGGCTTTAAATTTTTTATCTTTACACCACCAGGCTCGTATTGAAGAGCTTGAGGAAGAGCTTGAGGCTGAGAGAGCTGCTCGTGCCAGGGTGGAGAAACAGAGGGCAGATCTCTCCAGAGAACTGGAGGAGATCATTGAGAGATTGGAGGAAGCTGGTGGTGCCACCGCTGCCCAGATTGAAATGAACAAGAAACGTGAAGCTGAGTTCCAGAAACTGCGCAGAGACCTTGAAGAGGCCACACTGCATCATGAAGCTACCGCTGCTACACTGAGGAAGAAACATGCAGACAGTGTGGCTGATCTTGGAGAGCAGATTGACAACCTTCAGAGAGTGAAGCAGAAACTTGAAAAAGAGAAGAGTGAACTCAGACTGGAACTAGATGATGTGGTATCAAACATGGAGCAACTTGCCAAGGCAAAGGTGAGATATTTGCATTAATTGCTTTTCTTCCTTGCAGTTATTTTAGACTTTTGAACCTAGAATTTATCCATACTGCACTGCACTTGATTTCTTATGATTAATATCTAACAGGGAAACTTGGAGAAAATGTGCAGGACCCTTGAGGATCAGATGTCTGAATACAGAACAAAATATGAGGAGGCACAACGTAACATCAATGACTTTACCATGCAAAAAGCTAAGCTGCAAACTGAGAATGGTTTGTGCTCTTATTCTAAGATGATGAATTATTCTGTTTAGTGTTAGACAAATGCCCAAGACTGTACATCACTTTCTGTAATGGTTATATGTCTATTTAGGGGAGCTGTCCAGACAGCTGGAGGAGAAGGATTCTTTGGTCTCTCAGCTTACAAGAGGAAAGCAGTCCTATACTCAGCAGATTGAAGACCTCAAGAGACAACTAGAGGAAGAAGTGAAGGTATTTCCTATCTTTTACTTCAATTTTAACCTACTCCTTATTGCATCTTAACATCTAGATAACACAATATTTTTAATTGTTTCAGGCTAAGAATGCCCTGGCCCATGCAGTGCAGTCTTCGCGTCATGATGCCGAACTGTTGAGGGAGCAGTTTGAGGAGGAGCAGGAAGCTAAAGCTGAACTGCAGCGTAGTCTTTCCAAAGCAAACTCTGAGGTGGCTCAGTGGAGAACAAAGTACGAAACTGATGCCATCCAGAGGACCGAGGAGCTTGAGGATGCAAAGTATGAAACAAGAAAAACAGTATTATTTTATCTAATTGACCCATAATGTCATTTAGACAACAAACATCATTCCCCTGACCAAACAATCTGTTTAGGAAAAAACTTGCTCAGCGTCTGCAAGAAGCAGAAGAAGCTGTGGAAGCAGTCAATGCTAAATGCTCCTCTCTGGAGAAGACTAAGCACAGGCTGCAGAATGAGATTGAAGATCTCATGGTTGATGTGGAGAGATCCAATGCTGCTGCTGCTGCTCTGGACAAGAAGCAAAGAAACTTTGACAAGGTAAAAAAGATCCTCATAAATCAATAAGGCCTGGGCTCCAATGAGAATACGTTAAATACTTTCAATCTATCTTCGATTCACTTATACAGGTCCTAGCTGAATGGAAGCAGAAATATGAGGAGTCTCAGAGTGAGTTGGAAAGTGCCCAGAAGGAAGCCAGATCTCTGAGCACTGAGCTATTTAAACTGAAGAACTCTTATGAGGAGTGTCTGGATCATGTGGAGACCATGAAGAGAGAGAACAAGAACCTTCAAGGTGAACTTTATTTACAGTACATAGCTATTTTAGCATTCTATCACATGAGTGTCATATTTGCTCAACTTTTAAGTATTAACTAAAAGTATTTCCTTGATTAAAACAGATGAGATATCTGACCTTACTGAGCAAATTGGTGAAAGTGGAAAGAACATTCATGAACTAGAGAAAATGCGTAAACAACTTGAGCAAGAAAAATCTGAAACTCAGGCTGCTCTAGAGGAGGCTGAGGTATCTTGTGTTACCTACATTTCTAATGTTTGTGATTCTTAAGTTTAGCTTGTGCGCATGTATAAAATAATTAACAAAATAAATAAAAAATGAAAATAAATGGCATTAAACAAGGTCAAAGACATGATTTTTATTTACTAAGTCAATCTATCTGTCAGGCCTCCCTTGAGCATGAAGAAGGAAAGATTCTTAGAGTCCAACTGGAGTTCAACCAGATCAAATCTGAAATTGAGCGTAAACTGGCTGAGAAAGATGAAGAGATGGAGCAAACTAAGAGGAACCAGCAGAGAGTGGTGGAAACCCTGCAGACCTCACTTGAAGCAGAGACCCGCAGCAGGAATGAAGCTCTCAGGGTGAAGAAGAAGATGGAAGGAGACCTCAATGAGATGGAGATTCAGCTCAGCCAGGCTAACAGACAGGCAGCAGAAGCCCAGAAGCAACTCAAGAGTCTTCATGGACATCTTAAAGTAAAATATGTCTTTTCAAATACTATTATGCTGCTTCCACACACTTCTGCAGTCATTTCATATATAAAATTTGTACTTTGTAGGATGCCCAACTGCACCTGGATGAAGCTCTTCGTGGTAATGATGATCTCAAAGAGAACATTGCTATTGTGGAGAGACGCAACAATCTGCTTCAGGCTGAACTGGATGAGCTGAGATCCCTGGTGGAACAGACTGAGAGAGGAAGAAAACTGGCTGAGCAGGAACTGCTGGATGTCAGTGAGAGGGTTCAGCTACTGCATTCTCAGGTATAAAACATGAGTAATTTAAAAAATAAATTATCTGTTAATATAGATATGTGACATTATATACATTTCAAAATGCTCAATGTTTAGAACACTAGCCTGCTGAATCAGAAGAAGAAGCTAGAGGGAGACAATTCTCAGCTTCAGACTGAGGTTGAAGAGGCAGTGCAGGAGTGCAGGAATGCTGAAGAAAAAGCCAAGAAGGCCATCACTGATGCTGCCATGATGGCAGAGGAACTGAAGAAGGAACAGGACACCAGTGCTCATCTGGAGCGTATGAAGAAGAACATGGAGCAGACCATCAAGGACCTGCAGCACCGTCTGGATGAAGCTGAGCAGATCGCCATGAAGGGTGGCAAGAAGCAGGTCCAGAAACTGGAGGCCAGGGTTAGTTATGAAACTCAGTTATTCATTTTTGGGGGGGATTTAGATAGCAGCCTCTTCTTTATTTTTGTAATCACTGATTTTGTTTAGGTGAGAGAGCTGGAAAATGAGGTGGAGATTGAACAGAGAAAGGCAAGCGAGTCTGTGAAAGGAATACGTAAATATGAGAGACGCATCAAGGAGCTCACCTACCAGGTCACTTTTCCCAAGTTACAAATGTCTTTATAGTCATACAATCATTTTCTAAAGCATATGGGCAAAATTAACTCACTTTGTACGTGATTCTATTTGCAGACTGAGGAAGATAAGAAGAATCTGGCTCGTCTTCAGGACTTGGTTGACAAACTCCAGTTGAAGGTCAAGTCCTACAAGAGAGCTGCAGAGGAGGCTGTAAGTTAAACAGAATTTCAGTAAAAACGTATGGTTAATTTTAAGATTTAACTAAATTTGGGAGTAAAAATATGCTCAGTCACATGGGATTATACATTTAAAATACATTCATTTTTTAGGAGGAACAGGCAAATGCCAATCTGGCCAAGTTCCGTAAACTGCAGCACGAGCTGGACGAAGCCGATGAGAGGGCTGATATTGCTGAATCTCAGGTCAACAAGCTGAGAGCCAAGAGCCGTGATGCAGCATCCAAGGTAAGAATCTTTTAAGGTGTAATGGACTCAGCTTGTCTGAATCTCATGTACAAATGACATCAACAATCAAATGTTAAATGACTTTGCAGATTTATACTCCCAAGTTGGAGGCAACATTCACATTTAAATGAACAATCCATCTCTAAAAAACTTACAGAAGGTTTAGACTATTTTTAAGTGGTAACCCCATCAAGTAGTTGTTTCTTAATTTTACAGGATCGAATGAAGTCATGTGTAAAATCCATTTATTGTTCTAAAATTAGACAAATAAGCTTAACCTTAAATTTTTTCAAATCTTGCATTACTTTCCCTCTTCAACAGAAAGGACATGATGAGGAATGAAGGTCTCCCATCTCTCAAAATCTGGTGTGTCTTTGAATCCACTAGTGTGTAGCTAAATTCAATAAAGCAATTGTGCAAACCAGATTTTTTCACTTTGTCTTATTTAAAAGATAAATTGAAATCTTCAGTCATGCCAGTCATCACTGATTGATTTGTTTACAAAAATGTACAATTGTGTCACACACAAACATGCTTCACAGCTGCAGATTCAAAGTGACTACAAAGAAGAACACACTGTTTAAGCCAAACCTAAAAATTCCACCAATGAAGTCCTTCAAAAATCTGAAACTATAGGCTACTGGGTACATTTCTTATCAATATAAGTAAACTAAATCCTAAATATGCTGCTTTAATAGAAAAGAGATTAGATTTGACTTACCTAATGGTCCCAAAATGATTTAGCACAAGAGTTCATTCATTCAAGGTGTGCTTCCAGAACAGAGCCTCTCTATCAGTAAAAGTGATGTGAATGAAGTGCCTGCTATTGCTCAAGACGCTGCTGTGGCTCAGACATGTGCTGAATAAAGGAGGAGTCTACACCAGTAGGAGTAGGGGGCGGTCACTCAATATACTTTATGAAAGGACGAGAAGAAAGTGCCGAAACCTAAACAATTGTCACCTGTGCTATAATAAGAGCTGCATGAAGCCTAACACTTCACTCTGACGCACACACAGTAAAAATGTAAAGGATTGAAAAGACTTAAAAATACATCAAAGCTTTAAAATACTGCTACTTGGACGTTTCAGTTACTTATTAGCAATTATCATAGTTTGTTTCTAAGATTGCTTGCCTGAAATTTAAGTTTAAGATCAATTTTGTTATTCAGCAAAAATAAGATCGACAAAGAACAATGTTTGTCAACTACTGTGAAATTCTGCAAGTTATTCAAATCAGCTATCAATGATCATTTGTGGGCAACCAATACATTTATATCCTTTAAAGTGCAGTTAAAAGTTAAAGTTGGTTAGACAATAGGTTAAATATGCCCTCGAGGAAGCATTGTTCTGCTTCAGAAGGTCATGTAACAAGTAGTAAGAGTCCTTGATCATGATGGACATCTACAGATGAAATGTGTCCTCCATGCAAGATCTTTACGTCTGACAGCACTCAGAGAAGCACACAATGGAATTTAACAGGTTATCTTTGTCCTCAAGGCTAAAGTAAAGGAAACAATGCCATGTCAACAAGACACCTTAAAGGGTATGTCCTGAGGGACGGCAGGAGACATCCAAAACAGACACCATGTGATGTGAATCATTGACCCAAAGCATATGGGAGCTATCTGTCAAGTTCAGCATTGACATGTGACACAGACCGGAGAAGCTAAAGACACCATACTTGTCACAATGTCTTTTTTTGCCTTGGCATATTTCTGGGGACGAGATATAATGTTACAATTATGCTTATGGAAGGCCTTTTTTCGGCACATAAAATGTGCTTCAAACTATTTGGAGCCCAAAGCTCAGCTGAAGTGATGTATAGACTCGCAGTGAGAACTCACAATGAAAATTATACAATCTAAAATTAAAACTATCTAGGCAAATAAGTGCATGACACAAGTGTAGTTTATAAAGTATAAAAGTTTGACATTTTAAATGTCACATACACAGTAAAGTTGGCCATGACTATTGGATGCTCTCTAATTTCTGTAAAGCTGCTTTATAACAATGCACATAGTGCAAAGCACTAAACAAATAGAACTGGATTAAATTAATTCATGATAACAGCCGTGTAAAGCAGCATCCACCAGAGGGCATCATCTGGTGATCAGACATCCAAAAAGTTGACATCTCTCTCACTTAAACCTACATAACCATATATCTGTTGAATCTCAGTTAGCTATTGAATCTTATTGCTAAGTGCAAAATCCAATAAACAAAGCTATGATGAGGAAACCAAAAATGTGATAAATTTGTTGACTAATGACCATTCCAGGTTAAAATTCAATTTTTAATGTAAACAAATTTTTGTTTTTCAAAAATGTCTGTGTTTGGACAAAGCATTTTCCAAACATGAAGATAAAATTTCACTGTCCATACCCCCATACATTAAAATGTATTAAGTAAAATAAAAAAAATGTAATTTGCCACTACTGTGGGCATAAATAATAATGATTGAAATAGATTTTCAATTGACAAAAATATGATCATATTTTTTCTTAACATTAATATGGCACTATATGCCTCCCTCATATGTCTATCCTTAAGTGTCATTGTCCTGGAAGAGGTTAATTCCACTTGTTTTAGACACAAAAACAGCTGCAAATTGTAAAGCGGCAGACAAAGACAAGACAAAGACAACAGGATTCTTATTTAACCTTCAAGTGAGAACAGATGCACAGACCATCCAAATGCAATCTAACAGAAGGAAGATCAGATTACAAATTTCATTAGCCATAAGGTGCATGCCACTGTTTCTTCCATTCTTGCTCCAGAGTGCTGATAGCCCAGGGTGAACAGACAGCTGGGAATGAGGTTCTATAAGGGATGATGGGCTTAGAATAGACTGCCCAAGTGTTAAGACTAAGCAAGGTCCCTGATGAGAGAGGGTGAAGAATAACTGAGAGATGAGAGTTCAAGGGACAATAAGTCTTTGTGTGATGTTTCATGTGGGTGCCCTACAAATCAACGGTGTGAAGCTAACAATAACTTAAGGATGTTTAGTACTAGATCTGAGATTAAGACGGTTAGTTTGACCTGCTTAACATGTTCTTCCGGATAACACAAGTGTCATTCCCATGGGTACCCCTTTTCATCAATCAAACTGGATTCAATCCCATTTTTAGATAACAAAGTATTGTAATTCACAAGTATTTGCTTACATGAACATTATATCTATTCAGAACAAAAATTTTGCACTAGCACTGCCAGGGTTGCCAATGTGCGTAACAAAACAAGCCCAATGGCTATTCAGAAAAATACGAACTTGGCAATACTGCGTTCAAGTTCACATTCCATCTCTGAATGAATGTACAAAGTCAAGAGAGTTGGTGGGAGACAGTTGTTCTTATAGTTTTCAAATGTGGAATGGAATCAAAATTTTACAAAATGTTATAAAAGAACACAGCAGCAGACCTCCAATCCCCTAATAATGCCTTTTGCTATTGCTTTGCCATTTTATGTTCTTGCTCTGAGAATGTGTGATTTCCAATTTTTTAGACGTGAACACATATCCCATTGTAATGCACACATGCACAGGACACTTTAACCATTGAATTACTTTAGGTCTGAAACTTTTATCAGTTAAATCAAATTTCACACACTGCAAAAAAATGACTTTCGTACTTAATATTTTTGTTTTGTTTTCAGTACAAATATCTAAAAATTCCTAAATCAAGATGTATTTTCTTGATGAGCAAAATGACCTAAGAAAATAAGTTTAGATTTCAGACAAAAAATATCAAATTTAAGTGAATTTGTGCTTAAAACTAGAATACTAAGTAAGAAAGAAATTTTTTTTTAGCTATGGAGTATTTCTGAAATTCCAGCTTGGTACACAAAAATATATCCCCTATGCTACAGTATGTTAATATGTTTTACATAATATTACCTAGTATGTTTAAAGTCATGTAATTTTCACTTCTGTATGGTTACATTTTGGTAAGCTGTTGTTATAACCACATATAAGTCAGAGCAAAATCAGCTGCTGTTTGTTAGATTTCCATGACTGCACATAAGCTATGTACAGTCTGTTAAAAAAACAAGTGATGGATATGTCATTGAATAGTCAAGAAGGGTCATAGCTGAGAACTAGAAAGTAAAAAAGTTGCAGCTGTCTCTCCGTTTAGGTGAGAACAAAAGGTTGCAAGTGCAGATCTCCATTGTTACCCTTACAGCTGTCTGACAATTTTACTGTACTGCCATCTTGCTTATAAAGCATTGTTACCTTGCCTTTATCCTTGAGCGTAAAGATAAACCTGTGAAATTCCTAGTGCATGCCTGTATCTCTTTCAGGACAGCTTGAAAATCACATACAGTTCTACACAAGCATCCCAACGCAATCAGCACATCATATGGAGTTAATAACAGAAAGTATTTTCACTATCCATATTGTATGATAAAACAGAGATCCAGTTGCTATACAAACAAATCATCTATAGCAAAATATATCTATTAGCTAAGCTTAGGTTTTTTTTTTTATAATACAGATTTAATACAGATTTTTTTTTTTTTAGATGTACCCTTTTAAATGTAATAGCATTATAAATGTGCAAACTGCAGTGATAAATAAAACTTTGTTAAAGAGTTACTGTCTTTGCCTATAAATAGAGACATGACAATAGAGGCATGAACCTTTGTGATCTTTCATACTAGCATCATATGCCACACGTAAGACTACTGTAACTCGTGCTAATATTTTTTTCTGGCACCCAAAAAGAGCAACACACTCACACACACAAATGATCCTAACCAAATACAGAAAGTCAACGTCACTGTCATTGTGCTGAATGCTATATAAAGACTTCATTTACTGCACAAAGTTTAAGCTTCCATCCCTGTTCCACCAAAAGGTAAGACCACCAAGATGTAGGCTTGTATTTGTGTTTAACTCTGATTTACAGTAACACAAAAGTGAAGTGAGATTCAATAAGGACAGTTGTATAAGAACACTAAAAATGTAATAAATTGCAAAAGGATAAGGACTAAATTAATATTCTTTCTTATAGCAAGTACTTGAACTTTCCTGGATTTGAGCCCAGTAAAACAAGGTAAGGAATGTTTCTTTTGTTATATTTATTTGAATTTTATGAAAAAAATAGAGAAATGAATGATATAAAACTAAATATTACAAATCCAAAAATCTATAGAAAACTATATAGTGGACATAATATGATCATGATTACATTTATCTTATTATTTTTTATTCGTTATATTCTTTAAGGTATTTATTAATTTCAGAAATCGATCTTTCATATGTGTTTTTCTATCATATCAATAGAAAAATGGGGGACGCTGTAATGGCAGAGTTTGGACCCGCTGCTTCGTACTTACGGAAGTCAGACAAGGAGCGTCTGGAAGCCCAGACTCGTCCCTTCGACATGAAGAAGGAGTGCTTTGTGCCTGACCCTGAGGTTGAGTATGTCAAAGCCTCCATCACCAGTAGAGACGGTGACAAAGTCACTGTTGACACTGAGTTCGGAAAGGTAAGGATGTCCTGGAGATCAGGATTTCATATCCAGATTGTTAATATCTGCAGAAGATTCTCTAAATTTGCAATATGACAATTTTTGTGCTATCTACAGACAATAACTGTCAAGGAGGTTGATGTTCACCCTCAGAACCCGCCAAAGTTCGATAAAATTGAGGACATGGCGATGTTCACCTTCCTGCACGAACCCGCTGTGCTGTTTAACCTCAAAGAGCGTTACGCAGCCTGGATGATTTACGTGAGTTGAGTCTTAAACTATCTACGTTCATCTGATCATGTATGAGCAGGACACAAATCTCTGCGTATCTCTTTGCAGACCTACTCTGGGCTCTTCTGTGTCACTGTAAACCCCTACAAGTGGTTGCCAGTGTACAACCAGGAAGTTGTTGTTGCCTACAGAGGAAAGAAGAGGAGTGAAGCTCCTCCTCATATCTTCTCCATATCTGACAATGCCTACCAGTACATGCTGTCAGGTGACAATCAATCTGGCTTGAGATTTCCACAAACTGATTTTCTATGAATCATTTGACCATACTTACTTTATTTTTTTAATCCTTTTCAGACAGAGAAAACCAGTCTGTCCTGATCACGTATGTTATGCCTTTTATGTTGTTATCTAATACTCCTCCTTTATATTCTTTCTATAATTACTGTATGCTGTTATAATTCTAACTGGACGCTTTAATTCCAAGTGGAGAATCCGGTGCTGGAAAGACTGTGAACACAAAAAGAGTCATTCAGTACTTTGCCAGCATTGCAGCAACACCAGGCAAGAAGGATCCATCAGCGGAGAAAAAGGTGCGTAATAGTAAATAATACAGTAAACTAAAGACACATCTCTTCCAGATAAACTTGACTAATCCCTAACCCTTAACTTTCCACTGTTTTACATTGCTAACAATATTACTTTCAAAAACACTTCTATATTCCTAACTATTCCTGCATGTAAAAATAGCTTTGTGCTTACTATTGGCTCTTAAAGTCATGACTTTACTTCCGTATTGTTATGTATTTCCGAGTGAAATGGAATATCACACAAGGAAAATAACGGGCATGGCTTGCGTTTTCCACTGTGAATTGATTGAATATAGAAAAGTAGGCGTTTCATTCAGAAATAGAACTCGCAGCAGAGTGACAGTTGGAGGGGGCGGGGTTAATGGAGGATTGCCACAAGAGGGCGGAAGTAAATTTTCAGATATTATGAGGGCATATACGTTCAAAAATAATAATAAAGACCCACACAGATATATTGTGTACAATGAACACTGCAATATTCAAGATTGCAAAAATGCTCTTTACTAGGTACATTACCCAGATATTTTACACCCACCACTATCACTAATCACACACTATTTGTTGGATTGATTCTTAGGGAACTCTGGAGGATCAAATCATCCAGTGTAACCCTGCTCTTGAGGCCTTTGGTAATGCCAAGACCATCAGAAATGACAACTCATCCAGATTTGTGAGTTCCTTTCAGCTACTGGTACAAACTTCAGCAAATATTTTTTTATTTATGTGACTGTGATGGGATTTTTGTTTTTAAACAGGGCAAGTTTATCCGCATTCACTTTGCTGCCAGTGGAAAGCTAGCCTCTGCTGATATTGAGACTTGTAAGTAGTCGACTGCCTATTAGGATTTCATTATTTGCAAGTTAGTGATGAATGTATGGCTGGTATCTGTTACGATATTCATTTGTTGATAAATTTATTTAGATCTTCTGGAGAAGTCGCGTGTCACTTATCAGCTTAAGGCTGAGAGAGACTACCACATCTTCTATCAGATCCTGTCCCAGAAAAAACCTGAACTGCTGGGTAAAAATGACACTTTAAATATAAATATTTACTTTTCTCTAATTGAAGAACCCGTTTCTGATCTGTTTCCTTATCTCTTCAGAGATGCTGCTTATCACAAACAACCCCTTTGACTATGCCTTCATCTCCCAAGGAGAGACGCAAGTGGCATCTATTGATGATGCTGATGAGCTGATGGCCACTGATGTGGGTGTTGTTTGTTAAAACATAGATCATTTAAAATATTAGATACCACTAGATACCAAAAACTGGTGTACTGTACAGGTGTACTGGAATTGAAAGCGGAAAATAAAACAAACACTGTAAATTTGTTCTAGGAAGCTTTTGATGTCTTGGGCTTCACCCAAGAGGAGAAGAACAGCATCTACAAGCTAACTGGTGCCATCATGCACTACGGGAACATGAAGTTCAAACAGAAGCAAAGAGAGGAACAGGCCGAGGCTGATGGGACTGAGGGTTAGAATCACTTTTAATCACATCTTCATAAAGTAATAAAGTCAAAATATGTTGCATGTTGACACATACCTCTGTAATTTTTGAACCCATAGATGCTGACAAAGTCGCATATCTGATGGGCCTAAATTCAGCTGACTTGATCAAGGGTCTGTGCCATCCAAGAGTAAAAGTAGGAAACGAGTGGGTCACCAAGGGACAAAATGTCCAGCAGGTGATAAAAATGTATAAAAAGTTTAATGTATAGTTTACTGTAATGGACATTTTCCTTCCAATACATATCTTTAGCATGGAACACATTACACATATATTTAGTTAATTCTGTAAATTGCATACTTTGTTATTCACTTGTTAGGTGTACTACTCTATTGGTGCTCTGGCAAAATCAGTGTACGAGAAGATGTTCCTCTGGATGGTTGTAAGAATCAACCAATCCTTGGACACCAAGCAGCCTCGCCAGTATTTCATTGGTGTGCTGGACATTGCTGGATTTGAGATCTTTGATGTAAGCTAATATTAACTGATTATTGTTATTTAAGAAAACATCCACATGCAGTGGCACTGTTGTGATCACACAATCTATTCCACTTGCAGTTCAACACCTTTGAGCAGCTGTGCATCAACTTCACTAATGAGAAGTTGCAGCAGTTCTTCAACCACCACATGTTTGTGCTGGAGCAAGAAGAATACAAGAAGGAGGGAATTGAATGGGAGTTCATTGACTTTGGCATGGACTTGCAGGCTTGCATTGAGCTTATCGAGAAGGTTGGAAAATACTACTTTGATAAATATATTGTGAAAAAAACAATTATTCTTTTTTGTGGGTTTTTGCAAACTCTCTGTCATATTCTTGTATTCATTCTAGCCCATGGGTATCATGTCAATCCTTGAAGAGGAGTGCATGTTTCCCAAAGCCAGTGATCAAACATTTAAAGCTAAGCTTTATGACAACCACTTGGGGAAAAATCCCAACTTCCAGAAGCCCAGGATTGTCAAGGGCAGACCAGAGGCTCATTTCGCCCTGGTTCACTATGCTGGCACTGTTGACTACAACATCTCAAACTGGCTGGTGAAGAACAAGGATCCTCTGAATGAGACTGTTGTAGGGTTGTTCCAAAAGTCAACACTCAAGCTGTTGTCAATACTATTTGCTAATTATGCTAGTGCTGATTCAGGCAAGTATACATGTGTAATTTTAGAATATAATAAACGCTACATTTAACAATGCTTAATAATTTAATTTTGTCACACAGCTGGGGAGGGTAAGGGTGGCAAAGGAGCCAAAAAGAAGGGTTCTTCCTTTCAGACAGTGTCTGCCCTCCATAGGGTAGGTCAAAATTAAAATATTTCAAGACTCACCAGAGTTTACTGCATATAATTACAAAATAATTCAACCAACAGGAGAACCTGAACAAGCTAATGACTAATTTGAGGTCCACTCACCCTCACTTTGTGCGTTGCCTGATCCCCAATGAGACAAAGACTCCTGGGGCGATGGAGAATCCTCTGGTCATGCACCAGCTGCGCTGTAACGGTGTGCTGGAGGGCATCAGAATCTGCAGAAAAGGATTCCCCAACAGGATCCTGTATGGAGATTTCAAGCAACGGTTAGTATGAGCATTAAGAATGGTTTAAAATATTTCTCAGAAAAATATAGACAGTTATTGCTCTTTTAAAATGTACTGTAATTGAGGAATCCCCTACCTTATTTTATAGACAGAAAGGATTTTAGTTGCATTGATTTTTAAATAGTATAGTCCAGTATATCTAAGAGTATTATAAATTGTATATACATAATTAAAAGTTTATTATGGTATTTGCATAACAGTTACCGCATTCTAAATCCTGCTGCTATCCCTGAGGGACAGTTCATTGACAACAAGAAGGGTGCAGAGAAACTTCTGGGCTCCCTGGACATTGATCACAACCAGTACAAGTTAGGACACACTAAGGTATAACATTTGCATGAAGAGAAATTCAAAAACAGAGGGTTTTTCAAAGCACAAATCTTTACAAAAAAATTCTGTTTAGGTGTTTTTTAAGGCTGGTCTTTTGGGTACACTTGAAGAGATGCGAGATGACCGTCTTGCACTTATCATAACTGGCATTCAGGCCAGGTCTCGTGGCTTTCTATCAAGAATTGAGTTCCAGAAAATCGTTGAGAGAAGGTTGGGTTATAAAGTCTTTAATTATCCTATCTATCTTGCTTAACACACAGAAATGACCATTGCCATTTATTATCTACAGAGATTCATTGCTTGTGATCCAGTGGAATGTACGTGCATTCATGGGTGTCAAGAATTGGCCCTGGATGAAGCTCTACTTCAAGATCAAACCACTGCTGAAATCTGCTGAGACTGAGAAGGAGATGGCCAACATGAAAGAAGAATTCACCAAGCTGAAGGAAGCTTATGCTAAATCTGAAGCCCGCAAAAAGGAGCTTGAAGAAAAGATGGTTACTCTTCTCCAAGAGAAGAATGACCTGCAGCTTGCAATGCAGTCTGTAAGTCATTTTGGGAACAAGAAGCTGTGAAATGTGAAGAGCAAAAATGAAACCTCACTATTAAAACATTATTTTTTCACTTTCATAGGAGCAAGATAACCTTACAGATGCTGAAGAGAGATGTGAGGGTCTGATCAAGAGTAAGATTCAGCTTGAGGCCAAAGTGAAAGAGCTGACAGAGAGAGTTGAAGATGAAGAAGAAATGAATGCTGAGTTGGTTGCAAAGAAGAGAAAGCTGGAGGATGAATGTTCTGAACTCAAGAAAGACATTGATGATCTTGAGCTCACTCTGGCCAAAGTGGAGAAAGAGAAACATGCCACGGAGAACAAGGTTTACCTAAACCCACACCTCATTTATATCTAAAGTGTTCACAGTGGTCATATGTATGATGAAGCCTCATACGATCATTTGTCTTAGGTTAAAAACCTGACTGAAGAAATGGCAGCTTTGGAGGAAATCATAGCTAAGCTGACCAAAGAGAAGAAAGCTCTGCAAGAGGCCCATCAACAAACACTTGATGACCTCCAGAGTGAGGAAGACAAAGTCAACACACTCACCAAAGCCAAATCCAAGCTGGAGCAACAAGTTGATGATGTGAGAGCCACAGAACACAACACTAAAAATAAAATTTCTAAGAAATTGCATGTGTTAGTGGGAGGTTGGGTAAGTTGGTTTTTAAGATTTTGTTTGAATTTTTTTGGATGCAATTTAGCTTGAAGGTTCTTTGGAACAAGAAAAGAAAATACGAATGGATCTTGAGAGAGCTAAAAGAAAGCTTGAAGGTGATTTGAAGTTGACTCAAGAAAATGTGATGGATCTGGAAAATGATAAGCAGCAGATGGAGGAAAAAATAAAAAAGTAAGAGTTCATTTATTTTTTTAACTTTAAAATTTTATTTAAAAATATTAAACAATTATGTAAACAAATGCTCTTAACCTGGCAGAAAAGACTTTGAAATAAGCCAGCTCAACAGTAAGATTGAAGATGAGCAAGCTCTGGAGGCCCAACTGCAGAAAAAACTGAAAGAGTTGCAGGTAAAATAAAATTAACAAGGAGAATGTCTTGCTTACAGAACAGAGCAAACTGAATTTTAATTAGTGTTTTCCTTAAATAAGGCACGCATTGAAGAGCTTGAGGAAGAGCTGGAGGCTGAGAGAGCTGCTCGTGCCAAAGTGGAGAAACAGAGAGCAGATCTCTCCAGAGAACTGGAGGAGATCAGTGAGAGATTGGAGGAAGCTGGTGGTGCCACTGCTGCTCAGATTGAAATGAACAAGAAACGTGAAGCTGAGTTCCAGAAACTGCGCAGAGACCTTGAAGAGGCCACACTGCATCATGAAGCTACCGCTGCTACACTGAGGAAGAAACATGCAGACAGTGTGGCTGATCTTGGAGAGCAGATTGACAACCTTCAGAGAGTGAAGCAGAAACTTGAAAAAGAGAAGAGTGAACTCAGACTGGAACTCGATGATGTTGTCTCAAACATGGAGCAGATTGTCAAGGCAAAGGTGAGAAATCCAAAATATGTTTTATGTCTAAATGAGCTGTATCTTTAAGAAAATCATTAACCCTATATATAACTAATTCTCAAGACAAACCTGGAGAAAATGTGCAGGACTCTAGAAGACCAGATGAGTGAGTACAGAACCAAGGCTGAAGAAGGGCAGCGCACAATCAATGATTTCAGCATGCAAAAAGCCAAGCTGCAAACTGAGAATGGTGAGAACACAACATATTGAGATCTGTTGCTTTATGGCAATACAAAAAACATGATAATCTGATTACAACTGCATTGTAGGTGAACTGTCCAGACAGCTGGAGGAGAAGGATTCTTTGGTCTCTCAGCTGACAAGAGGCAAGCAGTCCTATACTCAGCAGATTGAAGACCTCAAAAGACAACTAGAGGATGAAATCAAGGTTTACAAATAGTTTTTTAAGTTGTCTTTACTTAGTCCGTCATACGAAATTACCATATGTTTACAAGTACTGTGACCAAACATCACTTTTAGGCTAAGAATGCCCTGGCCCATGCAGTGCAGTCTGCTCGTCATGATTCGGATCTGTTGAGGGAGCAGTTTGAGGAGGAGCAGGAAGCCAAAGCTGAACTGCAGCGTAGTCTCTCCAAAGCAAATTCTGAGGTGGCTCAGTGGAGAACCAAGTATGAAACCGATGCCATCCAGAGGACAGAGGAGCTTGAGGATGCTAAGTAAGATGCAAGAAATATATTTTTCCAGATTTTTAATTAATATACTAAAACAATTCTTTTCTGTTTTTCTATTGCTTATAATCAAGTCCTAAACTTTCCTTGTATTGACACCTTCAGGAAAAAACTGGCTCAGCGCCTCCAAGAAGCAGAAGAAGCTGTGGAAGCGGTCAATGCTAAATGCTCCTCTCTGGAGAAGACCAAGCACAGGCTGCAGAATGAGATTGAAGATCTCATGGTTGATGTGGAGAGATCCAATGCTGCTGCTGCTGCTCTGGACAAGAAGCAAAGAAACTTTGATAAAGTATGTTGATAAAAGAAAATTATTTTTTCTTATAAAAGTAAAACACAGTTTTCACTGACTATAGGGTTGGTCTTGTTAAATGTAACCAGGTCCTGGCTGAGTGGAAGCAGAAATATGAGGAGTCCCAGACTGAACTAGAAAGTGCTCAAAAAGATGCCAGGTCTCTCAGCACCGAGCTTTTCAAATTAAAGAACTCCTATGAGGAGTCACTGGACCACCTGGAGACCATGAAGAGGGAAAACAAGAACCTCCAAGGTAATTGTGATTGTTTTGGTTGTTGTCAAGTTTTGGTTGTTGTCAAGTGTGAACCACTAGTTTTTGATGTGTATTTGTGTGGTTTATGTTTAAACAGAGGAAATTTCTGACCTTACCGAACAACTTGGTGAGAGTGGGAAGAATATTCATGAGCTGGAAAAGGTTCGCAAACAGCTGGAACAGGAGAAACAAGAGATACAATCTGCTCTGGAGGAAGCGGAGGTAATTGGAAAACAAATGTATCCATGTGATATCTAAGAGGCTGAAGTAGCTCTCACAACAATGAGAGTCTGGCCAAACTTTTTTATATACATTGTATACATTACCTCTATAAAGTAATAAACACTTTTTTACTCCAAATAGGGCTCCCTTGAGCATGAGGAAGGAAAGATACTTAGGACTCAACTGGAATTCAACCAGATCAAAGCTGAAATTGAGCGTAAACTGGCTGAGAAGGATGAAGAGATGGAGCAGGCTAAGAGGAACCAGCAGAGAGTGGTGGATACCCTGCAGAGCTCACTTGAAGCAGAGACCCGCAGCAGGAATGAAGCGCTCAGGGTGAAGAAGAAGATGGAAGGAGACCTCAATGAGATGGAAATTCAGCTCAGCCAGGCTAACAGACAGGCAGCAGAAGCCCAGAAGCAACTCAAGGGTCTTCATGGACATCTTAAAGTATGAGGCATTGTTTAATATACATAAGTAATAGAGTGTGTTGCCCAGAACAGTGGAATCCCACAACTCTTCATTTTTAAAATGTTTACTTTGTAGGATGCCCAACTGCAGCTGGATGAAGCTCTTCGTGGTAATGATGATCTCAAAGAGAACATTGCTATTGTGGAGAGACGCAACAATCTGCTTCAGGCTGAACTGGATGAGCTGAGATCCCTGGTGGAACAGACTGAGAGAGGAAGAAAACTGGCTGAGCAGGAACTGCTGGATGTCAGTGAGAGGGTTCAGCTACTGCATTCTCAGGTATAGCAGTACAACAGTACTAGTCCAACAAATAATGTCTTTAAATCATCTTTTAGTAAAACAATCATCTATGTACTCAATGTTTAGAACACCAGCCTGCTGAATCAGAAGAAGAAGCTAGAGGGAGACAATTCTCAGCTTCAGACTGAAGTTGAGGAGGCAGTGCAGGAGTGCAGAAATGCTGAAGAAAAAGCCAAGAAGGCCATCACTGATGCTGCCATGATGGCAGAGGAACTGAAGAAGGAACAGGACACCAGTGCTCATCTGGAGCGTATGAAGAAGAATATGGAGCAGACCATCAAGGACCTGCAGCACCGCCTGGATGAAGCTGAGCAGATCGCCATGAAGGGTGGCAAGAAGCAGGTCCAGAAGTTGGAGGCCAGGGTAAACTTCTAAGCCACTTGGAAACATTCCTTCTATATTTTCCACAAAAATATTTTATCATTTTGTTAAATAAGCTGACTTTCCTACAAATCTGTTAGGTGAGAGAGCTGGAAAATGAGGTTGAGATGGAACAGAGAAAGGCCAGTGACTCAGTCAAGGGTATTCGAAAATATGAGAGACGCATCAAAGAGCTCACGTACCAGGTAGGGAAGAGTATATCTACTTGAACAGGTGTACTTCATTCTCCTGTGATGTGCTACTGTTACTTCTTCAATACCCTAAACATATTTTTAGTATCTACTATATAAAATAAAATGTTTCTTTTCTTTTTGCACAGACTGAAGAAGATAAGAAAAATCTGGCTCGTCTTCAGGACCTGGTGGACAAACTTCAGCTGAAGGTCAAGTCCTACAAGAGATCTGCAGAGGAGGCTGTGAGTATTTCGTCTTCTGTTGCAGTTATGTGGAATAACTTCTGCAATTATTTATGACAGGTCAAATTTGTTTATAATAAACATGCACTGTGTATTCTTTAGGAGGAACAGGCCAATTCTAATCTGACCAAGTTCCGCAAACTGCAGCATGAGCTGGATGAAGCAGAGGAGAGGGCTGATATTGCTGAATCTCAGGTCAACAAGCTGAGAGCTAAGAGCCGTGATACAGGATCCAAAGTAAGTTCATTCATATAAAACATTTGATTCACAAAACATCTTTACAAGAGCCATACCAACAAAGAAGTAAAATTAGCCAGTGACAGACTTAAAAAAGACATTTATCAGGTACTGGTTGCAACCATTTTACATTTTTTAAATGATCTTAGTCCGAATTAAACATATGAAGATTATATTTTTGCAGAATGTTCATACCATAATGTAGGGTGATTTTATGTAGAAAAGAAAATCACAAATAAATGACCTTATACTAGGATTTCACAGACTGTGTCATATTAAAGCACTACTTGCCTCATCTTCCATCATTTAAATGAGTACCATTCTCACTTTAATAAAACAAAATTTTTCTTCTTTATTTTTTCCTCACAGAAAGGGGCCGATGAGGAGTGAAAATATCTGGATCTCTCCAAACAGTGATTGCTGTGACCAGCTTTTCTGTAGTTCAGTAAAATAAAATAAACATGCAAAGGAAACACTCAATTTCTGGTGTCTTTTTTAATTTCTTTTTTTCACTTTCTAGGCTCTAAACAAATACAATATGTATACATGCTGCTTTTTCCAGGGATTTTGCATTATGCAGTGTTCTAATACATGTAGATAATACATACTTAACTCACCTTTTGAACATTAGTAGGAAGTTGGGGGGCAAGCTGCCCACCGACTAAGTCACATTTATACAGAGGTTGAGCATAAGTGCAAAAGAGAGTGTAAATAAATATAACTGCAAAATTGTGTCGTATGCAGCTTTTTCGTGATAAACACAAAAAAATTTGACAACAATAAAAAGTGCTCACAGAAAACCATTTAAATCCATTTACTGAAAGTGCAAATGAGATCAAAGCCTTTACAACCATAAGGTGTAAAGAGGATTTTTCCTGCATACAAAATTAGAAAGCTTCCTCCGGCTGTTGACAAAATTTTGGGACTTTATGTGCTATAAATAATTATATGGCAATATAATAATCATATGTAGTAAACGATTATGATCTAAAAATGTATATTCTGTTAAATGGCAGTAAAACACAGTTTTTTTCTAAGGGAGCAAGAAAAGTGAGAGTGACAGGTAATGTCTTTGCCTGTGTATTAGTTGTCGCACAGACTCCAAAACACTGCAAAAGAGCCCAATAAACTGTGAATAAAAAGATTATCTGATATTTATTTAATTAAAACACTTATTAGCTGTTTCTCCTATTTAAATGATTTAATATTCATTAGGAAGTCAGCTGACATTGGCTTAATTTAGCACCCTCTTTTATACGTTACATTATTACTACACTTGCTAGTACGTTTTAATCTTAGCCACTGTACTCTGCTGCTTATGTTGTCCATTGATTTTTCTGTGTTTTCTCTTGCATTTATTAATGTAATGCTGCTTTGAAACAATGAAACAATTGTGAAAAGCCCTATATAAAGTAGACCTATATAAAGAAGCCTTTAAAATAAGTGTTTTGTTTAAAGTGTTTACTATCACGTGCAGGTCAACCATAAAAAGATTTAACCAATTAAATTGTGTTATTGGCTTTGCCCTATCACATGTCACAAATTCTCAGAATGAAAGTAAGTAATAGATATAGGCTCATATATATCACATTAAAAGCATTTGCTATGATATCTTTCTCCATTGCATAACTTAAAATAATTTTTAATTAGAACTGCAGAAACAATTAAAAGTAGATCATGTAATATAAACCTTCACAGAGTTGTGATTATTAATTTGGGTTGTTAACAGACACTGAAAGTCATTCATTTACAGCCTCTAATTTAATGTGCATCATGTAAAAAACCTTTTCTGATTCTATGTCATGAACACTTATTAACAGCAATTTTCATTTATCCTGAACATATAAGATGCTGTTAATTTGAAAAGTGCTATTGTCAGCCATCACCACTAGAGGACCCCAGTTATCAAATATACAGAAAGTTTCTTATAATGTAGAAAAGTAGAGGGCAAGTTGTCATATTTTTAACTTATCAAATTCTCAAATTAGTCAGTTTCTGCATAGAAAAATGTGTATTTTCTTCAAAAAATTTATTAAACAAGATGTTTTAAACCAATAACCTTTGGTAAAGTTTTGTAGAACTGCAGAAAATTCTAAATTGATCATGTTATAAAAACCTTCAAAGACTGAATTGTGACTATGAATTATTGTTGTGAGCGGATACTGACAATCATTAATTTACAGCCTATCATTTAATGTGTGACATGTAAAAAACATTTTGATTCTTTATCAATACTTCTCGACAGCAATATTCATTTGTGACCCGTGCTGGCAAAATGAGTATAAATATCAAATCTGGGCGAAATTGGGGTTTTCATAAAAATAAGTACATAAAGGTCTAAATTATCATTAAACATCTGAAATGGTCATTATTTGTACATTTTCTGAGAGGAGTACCGTCCTAAATGCTTAATCTAATACAAATATGCTTCTCCATCCACATGTTCGGCTGACATTGGTTTTAAAACATGCAGAAATTAGAAAATAAAGTGCAGGACTTGCTTGATGTTAAAAGAGTTATAAAGAGAAATAAAGTTCAGCACCTGATTGATATTGATAGAGTTATTGAGAGCCATAAGACATGAAAATGATCTTCGTCATGGTAAATGATAGATTTGCGTGCACACAGATGCACGGGCGCGACCCCGATATGAAGACATCTACACAATTACAATCTATTTGACAAGAACTCACACAGATATAATCTCTCTTAAGTGAATGTTTGATTAACTGTTGGGGAAAAATATCTGATGAGAAAGATTATTTTAGATCCTTGCATTACATGAGATCTTAAAGCTGTCTGTCTCAATGTCAATCAAACAATAAACAAAAGAAAAAAGTTAAACATATATTTTACCTATAGATATTGTTTTTGACTTTGTTGGTTGATTCTGTCAGCTTCAAACATGTGTAGCTTTGTCATTTTTTTTTTGTTAGATTCCAACAAATCCTACATTGTTTAAAGGTTTTTTTTGAATAAATAATGTCAAAATATAAATAATTTTTTTTTTTAATTTGTTCATTCTGACTCAAGTTTCCAGTACGGTTCACATTTATTCAAAACATACAAGATGCTGTTGATTTGAGAAGTGCTATTGTCAGTCATCACCACTAGAGGACGCCACTTATCCAATATACAGAAAATTTCTTATACTGTAGAAAAGTAGAGGGCAAGTTGTCACATTTTTAACTCATCAGCTTCTCTTTTCTAGACAACAATTTATTAAACATTTTGCAAGATGTTTTAAAACAATAACCTGTGGAAAAGTCTTGTGGCTTGTACTTTTAACAATAGCAGATACTGTATGCAAATGCCTCTTGTATGTCTGTCCTGTGTTTCTATCCCTAAATATGATGCAGTATGTCCCAATACCAAGGCAACAATACAGGTTGAATTTGAATGACATTTTTTGTTCAGTAACAAAATAATGTTAACATTATTATTATCTTGAATAAGCAGTGTTGTAACAGTTGTGTTTTGTCAGTAATTTATTAGCTTTTGGAGAACTTGTAAAAAGATATGAGCTACAGAACACATTTGTATTTATAGCTACAGTATTTGTATAGTTTTTTTTATTTCTCATATACTCCCTCTATATCTATGAATATATGTATAAACATGCAGTCAGACTAAATACAATATAGACAGATGAAATCAGATCATTAATGTGACCGGTGCTATAGGTTAAAGTAGGCCTATATTTCTTCACCTAGAGACACACTTTACAGATGCAGCTCTATCTCGTTTTTCTTCCCAAAGCTATTACTGTATTAAACAGGCGGATTATTATCCAGCAGCCAGCGCTTCATTGATTTTAAGCATGTGCAATAGTTTTATTGTGGATTGCTTACGAGGCCGTCTTTTACTTTAACATCATGACCAGCTACCTTGTAAAGTGCGTCAGAATTAATTTGAAAGGTGCTGTATCTGAATGTGCATCTTCACAAGTTCATGACAATGTATTGTATCAATAGTTTTAAACACAGCACTAAAAGTTACCTTATGTTAGCAAAAAGAGCCATATTATAAAGTTGTACTATTTTTAATTTAACATAATACATTTGTCTTAAACTTTTTGATTCCTGATTAACATATTATAAACCACTCAGAATCAAACAAAAATTGCCTTACCTCATTCATCTGAGCCTCTGAGGTGCACTAGAGATGTCCTACTTTGCTTCACTTACAGAGAGCAAAATACAGCAGATGTGTGTGACTGTATAGATCAAGAGGACCTGGAGACAAGAAGGGAAAATAAACATTAGTACAGGAGAGGTCAAAAGGCATGCAAATGCAAAATTATGTCTACTTGTCAATTCCCAACAGTTAGCTTTCAATAGATAGAATTCTTGAATTATAAGTACGTGTAATCCAGTGTTCCCATTGTGCTTCTGGTTTGGGCAAGGCATGATGAAGAAATGACAAGCAACTCAATCAAAGACACACAAGCAGTGAGTCCATTTGTCTAAGTAAATCACACTAACACACCCTCCCAAGTCTCCATTATTAGCTTGGTTAATGGTCATGATGCACAATGGGTCAAGTCACTGACCTTTTGGTGAGCTGAGACGTCAAGGGGCCTGTGCCTGAGAACAGCTGAGAATGAGTCGCCCCCATCTCAGGGTAGAGTAAGATCACAATGTTTCACCTTGTCATGCTCAGGGACAGACCTTGCAAATAAAAGAAAAGTGTATGATTATAAGGTCCTCTGAATTTCCTTTAGTTCTAGTACATCATCTAAATAAAGTTTAATCTTAACTGAGTTGCTATTTAAAAGGTAAAAACGTTTTAAACGGAAGAAAAATCCAACAACCATGCATTGGAAAAATTAATAATTGCTTTATTTAGTATATTTTATATAGACGTGTAAAACCAGATTTTACGGATAGTTTTTTTACTATCATTGTTTCAGTTTGCCTGCCCATTTAGTCTTAATAATTAACAGTAAACGAACTTGGCTTGCTGTTCTCTAAGGCAGCTCGAATCTTGGTCGGGCTCAAGTCCAAGTTCAAGTTCAAGTAACAGAACGGTACTGGGTCGCGACCCGGTGGTTGGGGACCTCTGCTATAAAGTCTAGATGTTATAGCTTTGAGAACATTTAGAGAAATCTTTTTTACTCATACGCCATTATGGTTGTTTGTGTGACAGTTATTCAGACATACTGTATTAATCTAGTTAACTTCAATTCAGGTAAATTTAGGTTATTCTTCATCTTGTATGTATGTATTTGTGTATGTGCGGTTTTTGACCAATAAGATAAAAAACACACTCTTATAGTGTCTTTCGATTATTTTCCATATTTATTTTATAACACTTTACATCTACAGGAGTTAGCTATGAAAGTTCACCTGTTAGTAGGACGTCTATACGTCATTGACATACATCATCATTAATGGTGGCTTCTATAGGTTAAAATCAGTTTTACATTAGTTTAAAAAAGTTTTTTTTAAGTAATGATAATATTGAATGTTTTTAATGTCAGATTTTCATATTAAGGCGTACATGCCTTCATAACTGGTGTAACTCTTAAATATTTTAAAGTAACACTATAAAAAATAAATATATTGGACCATATAATTGGTGATTGTAAATAAAAACTGTACATAAATTGTTTTAAAACACCAATAAAAAATTTTTTTAATAGTATTGTAAACGTTTTATGAAAATACATTGCATAGTAAAATGTAACTAAATTTAACCTTTATTGTGACCTTCAAAGCCGTCACCATTGCATCTAAAAAACATCAATCAAAACTGAAGTTGTATATATAATTTATTAGTATGTATGCTAAACATCATTAGTTTAATAGTGATGTTAAATGGATTGTATGTTCTTTAAAGATTAAACTTCTTTTGTTTAAAGATCCCAGACTTCCTAATATAAAATGCAGCTCTTGGAACAATTCACACCTTAACATTTGTAGAACAGCTGATGAAGCCTCTCACAGCACAAAGGCTCAGATCTACAGCTGTCCAAGACCTTCAGCAGTGACTCGAAAGAAGGTGAGAAAAATGTGCTACAGTTATCTTTGTCCTCAAGGATAAAGGAAAACAATGCTTGTCAACAAGACGTGCAGAGGGTTATGGTCTAGACATGACAATGAACTTGTGTGTCTAACACAAAAGAACAGTTGTTGGCTGTCCATCGCATTCATCTACAGACAGACCTGAAATAGTTTTATTATTTGCAACATGGGGTGAACATTTTTGACCCTCTCATCACTCGTTATGGGTTTCTTGAACAACTTTGTGTTTTAATCTATAAACCTGATATCTTACAGTGTACATATGTTGAAGTGCCAGTGGATGAAATAAATTGAAATGATTAACATTTAATTTATCAAAAGATTTACTAATCCAGTAGTCATAAGTGGTGACCTTCCTGAACAAACATTCTCTCGCAATGCATTAAGGTTTTGTTAGATCCTTTTAAAAAAACAATGAGACTGTTCAAGACAATACAATTTGTGTTACAGACCACGACAGGTTCACATTTCTTAGATGTTTCTCCATGTGGAAAGGATCCAAAATAGATACCTGTTGTTCTGGTTGACCTGTGACAACGTCGTAAATGGAGTTCCTAATTAGGATGGTGTTGATAAAGCTTTTAGACCACACGGATTTTCTTTTGTCCTTCCTCTCTGAAGCCTATTGTTACATCACACCATATATGTCAACTGTACAAAAACATCCTAAGCCAATCACTTGAAGGCATTCAGCTGGACCAGGGTGGAGCATCCATGACTAACATCCATTTTTGGATAAGCGACTCCCTTTAAAAAGGTTGCATCACTTTGGTGTGAGACAAGACAAAGGACAACCTTGAGGTAAGAACCAAAAATATCTCCTGGAGCTAATAAAGACTTCATATTGATTTCCAGATCGATTAAAAGTTAATTTTTTCTTTTTGTGTGATCCTTAGCATAACATCTCTGCAGTTAAGGTGTACAGAGGTCTGCCAAACCCTAGGTGAGAAGTTACCCACCTGCTGAAATATATTCAAAGTATTCAAATGCATTACTTTATTACATTTAGCTGACACTTATATCCAAAGCAACATACCAATGTCAGAGGTCGCATGCCTCTGGAGCAACTAGGGGTTAAGTGTCATGCTCAGGGACACAATGGTGTGTCACAGTGGATTTGAGCCCGGGTCTCTCACACCAAAGGCGTGTGTCTTATCCACTGCGCCATCACCAACCCTTTGTATACAAAGTTACTTTTGTAACTGTGATGCCATGTATGTGGCACACAATCCCTTTTCTCTTTGTGAGTTTTTATTAAAGATGGAGGGAGCATGTATAAAATTGTTCGTCTGTTAAATTCTAGATTTCAAGATGGCTGACGCTGTAATGGCGGAGTTTGGGGCCGCTGCTTCGTTCTTACGTAAGTCGGAAAAAGAGCGTCTGGAAGCCCAAACTCGTCCCTTCGACATGAAGAAAGAGTGCTTTGTGCCTGACCCAGAGGTTGAATATGTCAAAGCCTCCGTCACCAGTAGAGACGGTGACAAAGTCACTGTTGAGACTGAATTCGGAAAGGTAAGGATGACCTTGAGATTAGGATCTCAAATCAAAAACTCTCCATTTGTAACAATAAAAGTAAAACAAAACACTTTTTTGTGCTTTGTTTTTCACAGACAGTAACTGTGAAGGAGGTTGACGTTCACCCTCAGAACCCGCCAAAGTTCGATAAAATTGAAGACATGGCGATGTTCACCTTTCTGCATGAACCTGCTGTGCTGTTTAACCTCAAAGAGCGTTACGCAGCCTGGATGATTTACGTGAGTGAAGAACTGAAATTACTGCAAATGCTCAGACATAAAAGATGTACTGAACATATTCCTCTCCCACATTACAGACCTATTCAGGACTCTTCTGTGTCACTGTCAACCCCTACAAGTGGCTGCCAGTGTATGATTCATCTGTGGTCAAAGCCTACAGAGGAAAGAAGAGGACTGAAGCTCCTCCTCATATCTTCTCCATATCTGACAATGCCTACCAGTACATGCTTTCAGGTCAGAACTGTGTATAAATTTGTTCAACTGCTCAAAACTTTTAGATATTGTATAAATGATCATCTTTTTGATTTTTTTGAAAATTCTCTTAAATTTTTCCAACAGACAGAGAGAACCAGTCTGTCCTGATCACGTACGTTATCTCAGATTATACAGTTTTCCTTAAATTTAAACAATTCGCTTTAATTGACTGTTTTTTCTATTGTATTTAGTACATTTTTCAATGCATTTTCGAATACAGACTCACAAAGATTTTTTATAATTGTCTTTTTTCTGTAATACCCACAGTGGAGAATCCGGTGCTGGTAAGACTGTGAACACCAAGAGAGTCATTCAGTACTTTGCCAGCATTGCTGCTGTATCTGGCAAAAAAGATGCAGCCTCTGAGAAAAAGGTTAATATAGCCTACACATACTATAGTAAAACTATATAGCGTTGATAACTTTAATGCTAACCAACCAAATTATGTTGTCACAGATTTATTGTGTTGAGTTGAAAACTTTAAACATGATTGTTTGCTTTTAGGGTACCCTGGAAGATCAAATCATCCAAGCTAACCCTGCCCTGGAGGCCTTTGGCAATGCTAAGACCATTAGAAATGATAACTCTTCACGTTTCGTAAGTTTTCCCCATGATAAAGAATATGCTATAAGAATTTTGCAACAATTGTCATCAATAATTATAAGATTTAATCTTTCTCACTAAATAGGGTAAATTCATCCGAATTCACTTTGGTGTAAGTGGAAAATTGGCATCGGCTGATATTGAGACTTGTGAGTACGCATATTTTTTCCCGCAATACCAATGATATGCCTGCAAATATTTAACATAGTCATTAATGCTATATGAATTTCCATCGTTAAGATCTTCTGGAAAAGTCCCGTGTCACTTATCAGCTCAAGGCTGAGAGAGACTACCACATCTTCTATCAGATTCTGTCTCAGAAGAAACCAGAACTGTTAGGTAGGTTTCAACGAGTACTATATTACATGCATAACCAATGTGCTTATCTGTATACCTAACTGTGATGTCCCTTCCTTACAGAGATGCTGCTCATCACAAACAACCCTTATGACTATTCCTACATCTCCCAAGGAGAGACGCAAGTGGCCTCTATTAATGATGCTGATGAGCTGATGGCTACTGATGTTAGTGAAATATCACAAGTCTTATAAAAAGAAGTCTTATAAAAAGAACCTAGCCCAACTTTAGTGAATTTTCAAGGGCTCTAGAGAAAACAATATTACAAGTAAAGTACAATAAACCTAAACTATACATATTGCTTTGCCATGCAGGAAGCTTTTGATGTGTTAGGCTTCAATACAGATGAAAAGATGGGCATCTACAAGCTAACAGGTGCCATCATGCACTTTGGCAACATGAAGTTCAAACAGAAGCAAAGAGAGGAACAGGCAGAGGCTGATGGGACTGAAGGCAAGTTATGTTGTACAATCAGTACTATACCGCCACTAGTGAATCTCTAGAAAATGGTTCAAAATCTTTAACAAAACTTTTGATCTTCCAAAGATGCTGACAAGGTTGCATATCTGATGGGCCTGAACTCTGCTGACCTCATAAAGGGTTTGTGTCATCCAAGAGTAAAAGTAGGAAACGAGTGGGTCACTAAGGGACAAAATGTCCAGCAGGTGAAAAAATTTCCTGCATCACGTATAACATTCTTCCCAGTATGATAAGTAAAAGAATGCATTTTTCTCAATGTTTAATTGAACTCCTACCAGGTGAACTACTCTATTGGTGCTCTGGCAAAGTCAGTGTACGAGAAGATGTTCCTCTGGATGGTTGTAAGAATCAACCAATCCCTGGACACCAAGCAGCCTCGCCAGTATTTCATTGGTGTGCTGGACATTGCTGGATTTGAGATCTTTGATGTAAGCTAATATTAACTCATTATTGTTATTTACAAACACATCCACAGTGGCACTGTTGTGATCACACAATCTATTTCACTTGCAGTTTAACACCTTTGAGCAGCTGTGCATCAACTTCACTAATGAGAAGTTGCAGCAGTTCTTCAACCACCACATGTTTGTGCTGGAGCAAGAAGAATACAAGAAGGAGGGAATTGAATGGGAGTTCATTGACTTTGGCATGGACTTGCAGGCTTGCATTGAGCTTATCGAGAAGGTAGGTTTTTATAATACAAAGAGAGACTTTCTATGATTTATTTGCTACACTCCATATAATTAACACTGCATTTCTACACTCTTCTTTTAGCCTATGGGTATCATGTCAATCCTTGAAGAAGAGTGCATGTTCCCCAAAGCAACTGATCAAACATTTAAAGCAAAGCTTTATGACAACCACTTGGGTAAGAACCCTACCTTCCAGAAGCCCAGGATTGTCAAGGGTAGACCAGAGGCTCATTTCTCCCTGGTTCACTACGCTGGCACTGTTGACTACAACATCTCAAACTGGCTGGTAAAGAACAAGGATCCCCTCAATGAGACTGTTGTCGGACTCTTCCAAAAGTCTACTGTGAAACTACTGTCCATCCTCTTCGCTAATTATTCTGGAGCTGACTCAAGTGAGTACTAATCTTGTAATATTTTTAAGTGTGTAATTTGTTCTGGCTTTAAACTGTGATATTTCATAGTTTAACAATTATGAGGCATAAAATGTTATTTTAATCTTCCATTAATTTTAGCCCAAGATGGTAAAGGTGGCAAAGGAGGTGGCAAAAAGAAGGGTTCTTCTTTCCAGACTGTGTCAGCACTCCACAGGGTAAGAGCAGTGGATTGTTAAAATAAATGATCAACAAATAAAAATAGATTGACAGTATGAAATTAAATAATATTGCTGACTTTGTGTTTCATTTCTGGTCATAGGAGAACTTAAACAAACTGATGACTAACTTGAGGTCCACTCACCCTCACTTTGTGCGATGCCTTATCCCCAATGAGACAAAGACTCCTGGGGCGATGGAGAATCCTCTGGTCATGCACCAGCTGCGCTGTAACGGTGTGCTGGAGGGTATCAGAATCTGCAGAAAAGGATTCCCCAACAGGATACTTTATGGAGATTTCAAACAGAGGTAAACATCATAAATGAACAAACAAACAGACCAAAAACAAAGACTGTAACAGAAATACTAAATTACTGAAACCTCTTTTCAGATACCGTATTTTGAACCCATCTGCTATTCCTGAGGGACAATTTATAGACAATAAGAAAGCAGCGGAAAAACTTCTGGGCTCTCTGGATATTGATCACAACCAGTACAAGTTAGGACACACTAAGGTACAAAACATCAAAAATCTTTTACTGATTAAATGGCTAATTAAAAGAATCTTTCAACAGAAAGACATTAAATGTCTTTTTACCCTCAGGTGTTCTTTAAGGCTGGTCTGCTGGGTGTCCTTGAAGAGATGAGAGATGATCGTCTTGCTCTGATCATTACTGGTATTCAAGCAAGAGCTCGTGGTATTCTCTCAAGAATTGAATTCCAGAAGATTGTTGAGCGCAGGTTAAACGTCATTATGCTTTATTATTTAAATAAAGATGTCACTTTTACAATTTGGCAATTCTAACATACGTTATTCTACATTACAGAGATTCATTGCTTGTGATCCAGTGGAATGTACGTGCATTCATGGGTGTCAAGAATTGGCCCTGGATGAAGCTCTACTTCAAGATCAAACCACTGCTGAAAACTGCTGAGACTGAGAAGGAGATGGCCAACATGAAAGAAGAATTCACCAAGCTGAAGGAAGCTTATGCTAAATCTGAAGCCCGCAAAAAGGAGCTTGAGGAAAAGATGGTTTCTCTTCTCCAGGAGAAGAATGACCTGCAGCTTGCAATGCAGTCTGTAAGTCCATTTGGGAACAATAAGCTGTTTTTAGATTTTGAAGTTAAATGTGAACAGCAAAAAAAACTCATTATTTTTTCACTTTCATAGGAGCAAGATAACCTTACAGATGCTGAGGAGAGATGTGAGGGTCTGATCAAGAGTAAGATTCAGCTTGAGGCCAAAGTCAAAGAGCTGACAGAGAGAGTTGAAGATGAAGAAGAAATGAATGCTGAGTTGGTTGCAAAGAAGAGAAAGTTGGAGGATGAATGTTCTGAACTCAAGAAAGACATTGATGATCTTGAGCTCACTCTGGCCAAAGTGGAGAAAGAGAAACATGCCACGGAGAACAAGGTTAGCTATTATAATTAGATATATCTCAGCATTAAAAAATTTTTGAGTGTTTGTTGGCATACTGGCACTTTTCCCTAGGTTAAAAACCTGACTGAAGAGATGGCAGGTCTAGATGAAATAATTGCCAAGCTGACAAAGGAGAAGAAAGCTCTGCAAGAGGCCCATCAACAAACACTTGACGACCTCCAGAGTGAGGAAGACAAAGTCAACACACTCACCAAAGCCAAATCCAAGCTGGAGCAACAAGTGGACGATGTAAGTATATCGCAAAATGGTATTTAAACCGCTGGTATAAATTGTTTCAGAAAACATTAAAAGTAATTCAATCATATATTAAAAGCTTGAGGGATCACTTGAGCAAGAAAAAAAGCTGCGCATGGATCTTGAGAGGGCAAAGAGAAAGCTTGAGGGTGACTTAAAATTGACCCAGGAGAGCATTATGGACTTGGAAAATGATAAACAGCAGATGGAAGAGAAGCTAAAAAAGTAAGAACATTTGCAACATTTCAAATGTATTTATCAATATTGGTATCATATTAAAATATCTCATCAAATATGTGATATCACCTTTCAGGAAAGACTTTGAAATCGGCCAGCTCAATAGTAAAATTGAGGATGAACAAGCCCTTGGTGCCCAGCTCCAGAAGAAACTAAAGGAGTTGCAAGTAAGTTTAATAATGAAACCATGTCATAGACGCAGAATTTCTCAAAAAAAAAAAAAAAAAAAAAAAGAATGAATTCCAAACATCAATTTTTCATTTCTAGGCTCGTATTGAAGAGCTTGAGGAAGAGCTTGAGGCTGAGAGAGCTGCTCGTGCCAAAGTGGAGAAACAGAGAGCAGATCTCTCCAGAGAACTGGAGGAGATCAGTGAGAGATTGGAGGAAGCTGGTGGTGCCACTGCTGCCCAGATTGAAATGAACAAGAAACGTGAAGCTGAGTTCCAGAAACTGCGCAGAGACCTTGAAGAGGCCACACTGCATCATGAAGCTACCGCTGCTACACTGAGGAAGAAACATGCAGACAGTGTGGCTGATCTTGGAGAGCAGATTGACAACCTTCAGAGAGTGAAGCAGAAGCTTGAAAAAGAGAAGAGTGAACTCAAGTTAGAGCTTGATGATGTGGTCTCAAACATGGAACAAATTGTGAAGTCAAAGGTTAGTAGCAACCCAAAAATAAATTCAGTAAGAATTGTGTAAAAATGCAATGTAAAAAAACTGTAATTTATGTTTTTAAATACTTTATCAGAGTAATTTGGAGAAAATGTGCAGAACTCTGGAGGACCAGATGAGTGAGTACAGAACCAAGGCTGAAGAAGGGCAGCGCACAATCAATGATTTCAACATGCAAAAAGCCAAACTGCAAACTGAGAATGGTGAGAACACAACCATAGCTATTACAATTTGTAACTAAATAAACAACACAAATCACTTAGTATTCTGATGAATTTGCTTCTCAGGTGAACTGTCCAGACAGCTGGAGGAGAAGGATTCTTTGGTCTCTCAGCTGACAAGAGGCAAGCAGTCTTACACTCAGCAGATTGAGGACCTCAAGAGACAACTGGAGGAGGAAGTCAAGGTTTATTTCTAAGTCCATGCCTTTCTAAGGGTTAAACTCTCTTCACATGATTGGGCAATAGAACTTACTGTGTGTTATTTAGGCTAAGAATGCCCTGGCCCATGCAGTGCAGTCTGCTCGTCATGATTCCGATCTGCTGAGGGAGCAGTTTGAGGAGGAGCAGGAAGCCAAAGCTGAACTGCAGCGTAGTCTCTCCAAAGCAAACTCTGAGGTGGCTCAGTGGAGAACCAAATATGAAACCGATGCCATCCAGAGGACAGAGGAGCTTGAGGATGCTAAGTAAGATGCAGGAAATATATGTTTTCAGATATTCTGTTAATACAAAAAAACAATTATTTTCTGTTCTTTTTAGCTTGTAATCAAGTCCTAAACTTTCTGTTTACTGATACCTTCAGGAAAAAACTGGCTCAGCGCCTCCAAGAAGCAGAAGAAGCTGTGGAAGCGGTCAATGCTAAATGCTCCTCTCTGGAAAAGACTAAGCACAGGCTGCAGAATGAGATTGAAGATCTCATGGTTGATGTGGAGAGATCCAATGCTGCTGCTGCTGCTCTTGACAAGAAACAAAGAAACTTTGACAAGGTGCCAAAAAAGCAACATCTTTTGCTTTATTCAATTAATAATTTAATGAACTATTTAATGATTCATTGAAAGTTTTTGGGTAAGCGCCTAACATAAATGTATAATCAGGTTTTGGCTGAGTGGAAGCAGAAGTATGAGGAGTCTCAGACTGAACTAGAGAGTGCCCAGAAAGAGTCTAGATCTCTCAGCACAGAGCTCTTCAAACTCAAGAACTCTTATGAAGAGATCCTGGATCATCTTGAGACCATGAAAAGAGAAAATAAGAACCTCCAAGGTGACTATGATTCATTAAAGTTTAACAACAGCAATAGCAATTTATATCTGGCATTTTTTAAAACTTGTTATTTTATTATGCAGAGGAAATTTCTGACCTCACTGAGCAACTTGGAGAGTCAGGAAAAAACATCCACGAGTTGGAGAAAATTAGAAAGCAGTTGGAGCAAGAAAAAGCAGAGATCCAGACAGCCCTGGAGGAGGCTGAGGTACCCTGATTGAAATTACATTTTTTATGGCTCACCTGCAATTATATTTGAACGAAAAAAACTGAAGACTTACTTTCACATTGAAAGGGTTCCCTTGAACATGAGGAAGGCAAAATCTTGAGATCCCAACTGGAGTTCAATCAAGTAAAGGCTGACATTGAACGTAAGCTGTCTGAGAAAGATGAAGAGATGGAGCAGGCTAAGAGGAACCAGCAGAGAGTGGTGGATACCCTACAGAGCTCACTTGAAGCAGAGACCCGCAGCAGGAATGAAGCTCTCAGGGTGAAAAAGAAGATGGAGGGAGATCTTAATGAGATGGAGATTCAGCTCAGCCAAGCTAACAGACAGGCAGCAGAAGCCCAGAAGCAACTCAAGGGTCTTCATGGACATCTTAAAGTATGATTGTTTTTTAAATAAGTCATATTGTGTGTCGCCCAAAACAGTGTAATCCCACAACTCTTCATTTGTAAAATTTGTACATTATAGGATGCCCAGCTGCAGCTGGATGAAGCTCTGCGCGGTAATGATGATCTCAAAGAGAACATTGCTATTGTGGATAGACGCAACAATTTGCTTCAGGCTGAACTGGATGAGCTGAGATCCCTGGTGGAACAGACTGAGAGAGGAAGAAAACTGGCTGAGCAGGAACTGCTGGATGTCAGTGAGAGGGTCCAGCTACTGCATTCTCAGGTAACACATGATAACTTTTAAATGTTAAATATTTAATCTCATTGTATTAGATATGTGAGATTATATAAATGTTCTCAATGTTTAGAACACCAGCCTGTTGAATCAGAAGAAGAAGCTAGAGGGAGACAATTCTCAGCTTCAGACTGAGGTTGAAGAGGCAGTGCAGGAGTGCAGAAATGCTGAAGAAAAAGCCAAGAAGTCCATCACTGATGCTGCCATGATGGCAGAGGAACTGAAGAAGGAACAGGACACCAGTGCTCATCTGGAGCGTATGAAGAAGAACATGGAGCAGACCATCAAGGACCTGCAGCACCGTCTGGATGAAGCTGAGCAGATCGCCATGAAGGGTGGCAAGAAGCAGGTCCAGAAACTGGAGGCCAGGGTTAGTTTATGAATCTCAGTATTTGTACAGTTCATCATGTTCAATCATGACTTTTTGGATTCCAGTTTAAAGTCACATTCTTTTATGCCAGGTGAGAGAGCTGGAAAATGAGGTGGAAATGGAACAGAGAAAGGGAAGCGACTCTGTGAAAGGAATTCGTAAATATGAGAGACGCATCAAGGAGCTTACCTACCAGGTAATGTTTCTTTAATAAAATTTTGCAACTCTCAGACCACCTAGATAATGTGAAAGAAAATAATCACAAGTCTGTTAACAGACTGAGGAAGACAAGAAGAATCTGGCTCGTCTTCAGGACCTGGTGGACAAACTTCAGTTGAAGGTCAAGTCCTACAAGAGATGTGCAGAGGAGGCTGTGAGTAAACAAAATCACTCATAGAAATATTTGGTTTCTGTCATGTTTTGTTGAGTAATATTGTTTTTTTAATGTTGTGTTTTAGGAAGAGCAGGCCAACGTTAACCTTGGCAAGTTCCGCAAACTGCAGCATGAGCTGGATGAAGCAGAGGAGAGGGCTGATATTGCTGAATCTCAGGTCAACAAGCTGAGAGCTAAGAGCCGTGATACAGGAACCAAGGTAATTTTTGTGTAAAAATAAACCTGTAAATATAGTACAAAACAGCTAACAATGACACTTATATTAATAAAACTAAGTTGGTAATATGTCTTCGTTTTTGATCTTTTCAACAGAAAGGACATGATGAAGAGTAATCCTCTACTATAAATCCTGTTTCCTGTGAAGTCATGTTGTAGTGTCCTAGTCATGTCTATTTCGTAGTTCTCATAAAAAAGCAATTCTTTAAATTCTTGAGTCTGTGGGTTTTTGTCTATTTCTCTTCCATGCTTAAAATTAATTAAGAAAAAAAGTTATCTTTCAAACACTAACAAAACATATTACAATTTTGCAATATGTTTGTATAATTTGTTTGATTAATATTTGGTTGGGTTTGTTAGAATCCCAAGAAGGTAGCTTTGCAAAAAAACAAGGATTATTTATTTTTTGCCAAAGTTCCTTCCCAGGGTTCTGTAGAATTGACTTTTCTATCTTTAAAGGTATAGTTCACCAAAAAATTTTAATTTTATCATAAATCACTTACCCCTGTGTCGTTCTAAACCGCAAATTGCTCCGATTGTCTTCAGAACACATTTTTAGATATTTTTGATGAAAACTGGGAGGCTTTTGTCTGTCCTATTGACTTAAGTTAGCTTCAAAATTCTTTTCCCATTAAAAGAATGAAAGACATCGCCAAAAAAGTCCATGTTCCACTAGTCGGTCAATAATAATTTTATGAAGCGACAAGAATACTTTGGTGCGCAAAGAAAACAAAACAAATGATTTTATTCAACAATTTGTTCTCCTCCATGGTTGTTCAGAGCACGTTCAGGATTCTTGTATAAAATCGTTGTTTTGTTTAATAATGGCGCTGGCATATTTCAAGGTCTGTCAGTGCAAGTTATTTTCAGTTGAAACATGTATTTTCGTCTTGGACTAGCCTTAAGCCTTCTCTGTGAAACTGGGGGTTCATTTTTTATGTGTATGTGTTTTATTTACCTGGTCTGCTCATACTGTAAGTACATGGCAGAAAATGGAAGCAGACATAAAAGAAGGCAGCATAAGCACATGGTTAGCTTATCTTAACTCAAACGACTGCTGGATAGTGGAGTTGACTTACTGTTGCAGACAAGTCTCAAGGATTTTGCATGACCTTTTTTATACACACTGGTGTGGACACTTTCACATCTGGACTTGCTTGGACTTTTAAAAAATTGTTTTAGATTATGGTAATGTATTCCATGCTTTTAACAGTTTAAAAATGAGACCTATATTGTATTATATTTAGTTCTGTTTCTCAGATTGAAATTTGCAGGGTATTTTATGCACAATGCTATACAATACCTGATTTAGAAAGCAGATGCATTTTAGTGTAATAAGATATCATCAGTTCTTATCACCACTTACCTTGTTACATTTCTAAAGTATATATAACTAAAGTTTTATAGTTTTTATATTATAACTAAAGTTTTTCTACTGACAAAATGAATGGGGATCATCTTGTGCTTCTCCGTGAGTGTTCGGTCATCCCCGTGTCCTAGGAGAAATATCTCGTGTTTTTCCGTCAGTGTTCGGCCATCCCCGTGTCCTAGAGAGATCGGCAGTTAAAAGATAGTTTTTAGGCGCTGTGCAATGGTTTATCACCGTTTATCACTAGTTCATTTAAATCTAGTGACTAGTATACACAAAATGTGGTTTTATGCATGAGCAAAACCCTGTTAAAATGTTTTCGATGAAGTGCTGCTGCACGTTGTCAACATTCAGACAGATCTGTCTTGATGATGTCAACAAATTAAATAGTACATTTCCTTTTCTCGATAAGGAATTTGGCTTTAACTTACCGGTAAATGCTGTATTATCCGTTTACATTAATTATTATGTGAAGTGTGCTCGTGTAATTATCTGCACTGTATTTCGCTTCCTCTTCTACTGTAAAGACTAACTAACATTTGACAAATCATAGATTAAAACCTCCGGAGTAAAAACAATATGTACTATTTCCCCTCATCAAAGTCACTAAGCCAAATTTAGTTGATCTAATCCATCAAATATGGACAACTTTTGTTAAACTCATAGATTTCTTTGGTTTGTCAACTTTACAAACCAACTTAATCATAACTTATGCTGAATTAAAAGGTCGTTGCCTCAGTCTCATAACGTTGCCTACAGTTCTTTTGCGCCAATAAAACACAATAATAAATCATTTAACTACACATAACACTACATACTATGAATATTTCGAGCAGTTTGAATAAATATGAATACATATTCGTTACCTTGAATGTTACATCCTTAATGATGTTGAACCTCTGAGGTAAAATGACGGTTATGAGTTTCGCGCTCTTTGAAAAATGCCCTGCTGCAGATGTGACGTGAGCGGGTACGACAGGCTGCGTCTGACGTCACGTTGTCGTGCGCATTCATGTGAAAATAGGCTTGTTTGAGATAAGCAAATTCTGCGCAGAATCGATCACCGGTGATCAGCGCAAGATGCATTGCGGTTAGAAAAGTGTCCGACTTACGTCCGACTTGCTCTGATGTCACGCTGACGTGTACAAAATAACGCTCGCGATGGAGAGGCGGGCTCGTCGGATTCTACAGCCGATTATGGAAGGCCAACAGGGCAAAAACGTGTTAAAAATACGTGTTAACACGCACTACGTGTTAACGCGTAAATCACGTGTTAACACGCACTACGTGTTAACGCGTAAGTGCGTGTTAACACGTAAATCACGTGTTAACGCGTACCTACACTGTTTTCTTTACCACCACCTACTGGTGTGGAGCTTTGAAAACACAGAAACAAAGAAGGCTTGGATATCACAGGATGTAATCTAAAATATATTTTGAGCATTTTATAAAAGCATTAGTAGGCTACAACTACATATTTTTAAACAGTTAACTATAATCATTCAACCCTTGAAATTCATGACCACTTTCACAAATTTCTTCAAACTATATTTTTAAATACACTTTAACTTTATCATGTTTCTAAAGCCTAACTGGTAACTGACAAATGAAAACAGGACATTATGTTTTCACAGGTCAACCCATATGCATTATATTTGTTTGTTAGTTCCTTTGATAACTACCTTAAGTCTTATGAAGCTGCTATTGGTTTAGATAGCTTTATAGTAAATATAGTAGTTTTGCTTTATCCTTCAAAGTATAATTGATCAATTATAATTTTTTTATTATCATTAGACACACACAGGAAAAAACAATAAATAACACTGGTGAGGATCATATACGTCCTCCAGATGCTGTGTTGTCTGTGTAAAATGTGTCGCGGTTGTAAAAAGAGGAATACTATGTGAATGAGTCCTTTTTCTTAGGATGTTTTTATCTTTGCTGGAGATTGAGCAAGCAGTACTGTAGACTCTAAATACTCATCCTTTTCAGTATTGTTAGGAAAACAGAGATGTATACCATAGTTTAATGTTGCATGTGCAAATAAACAGTTGTTTTGATATGATGCTCTCTATTTTCCTTGGCTTTTTTCATAAGGGTTAAAGTGCCTGACACACTACTAGTAGAATACATTAGGAATGAAAAAAGATACATGATGCTTTTAAAATAATATAATATTTAACTTTTATTTATGCCATAAAACAGTAATTACTAAATTTAAGACTCAAATTCCACAGGAAGAAATATCTTTGCATTTACATAGCATTTCTTCATTTAATAATTGATTAGTTCGTAAATTGTTGAGGAGACAGGAGCTTTGCAGCATCCAGATGTGATAAGGAACATGGCCCTTCCATTGTATGGCACATCGCATGGAGTATGAACTACCCTATCTTATGTGATTTTGTTAAATGGTTTATGAAGCCTTTAATGGACAGTGGTCCCCTGCTTCAAAAACAGCAGACCTCCAACATCAAGCTTAGCAGAGCTGGGGTGGTTGGTGAGAATCATTTTGGTTGGCTGAAGAAAGATGGTGATGACCTCAGAAGTGCAATGCCTGCAACACATAAATGGTAAAGTTTATTGTGCTGCCCTGGGAAATGGGTGACCTAGGAATGTTAGTATATGTAGGCTTAATGCACATCACAGCCTGTAAACTGTTAAGTCTTATAACTTCATACAATCAGAATGTACTGTAGTAAAAACATAAATGAAAAAGAAAACAGAACTTTATTACATGTACTCTAGTAAGAATTAGGCAAATTATAATGGAATATAAACTCCAAAAGGATTTTTTTTGCTCAGTTATAAATGAATCTTATTTAATATTTGATTATTAATAAAACCCATAAACAACAAACATTGGCAACAAAGTCATATAATTGTTTTCAACCAAAAACATTGTAATAGGTAGTCTTGACATAGGAAACAGAAATACAGACTCTCTAAAAAATGCTAGGCCCATCATAAAGACAACTGTGTAACTAGAAATCAATATTAAAAGGTATAAAGTTGAGACCTTACTTACATCACTTGGTCAAAAAAAAGTCACAGACTCAACTGTAGGCACCAAACAGTTTATTGAATGGGCAATGAAAATCTCAATTCCAGAATGCAGAGACTCACCAAGCAGCAGAGTGGCACTAAATTGAGTCACTGCTCAGAATGGCACCTTGTAGAAAGAGTCAGAGTGCAAGGCATCAGTCAGGAAATGTTATCAGGGAGAGCAGCGAGGCAGGCAGACGGGATGAAGAGAGCCAAAAGAAGAGCCAACCGATTTAAAGCTAGGCATAGAGAGGGAAGATGAGGCTGGGAGAACGGGGCAGATGGCATCAGGGCACAATCTGGAGAGAACAGAGAAGAGTCAGAAAGAAAAAGCACTGACAGCGCATCTCATAATTAATGAGATGATGACTAGAGGGAGGGGAGGATATAGCTGGGATACACTGCATGATTTTTGGCAGTCCCAAATGAAAGATTACCATCATTTGTGGCAATTTCTGTGATCGTGGCTCTTCGGTGGTCCTATGTCGACCAGCGTACCAGTATTTGTTTAACACTAGCACATTCTGGTGACATTGCACTTAACTGGAGTCACACTCATCACAACCTATGAGTCAATAGGTGTCATCATTATACAGTCTACATGCTTGTCGTACCCAAGTTTAAATGATCCATGTCGCACAGTGTGATAAGGTAATGATATTATAGGAGAGCAAAAATCTTGCAGTGTATCCTGGGCTTAAGACAATGACTGGTACGTGCATGGCCACCTGTCAAAACAAACCAATGACAAAACACACAGCGTACAAAACACATAAACAGAAACAACCGATCAGAACAAAGCTGTGACACACTTTTAGCTATAGTATTCAATCACATACTGGTTGCCCAAATTCATTGATTGTTTCTATCTAATGAAACAGGTTTTGGAATGTTTGGTGTGATGGTTGCTGTATCGGCCAGGTTAACAAGTGAAAACTCTTCTGTAATCAAGTGCTATTTGGGGCTGAATATTTCATTAAGTATGAAAAGTAAAAGTTACACTCTGATTTTGATCTAAAATGCTTAAAAATATCTAAATTAAGTGCAGGTGCAAAGTCATAGATATATTCATTTGTGACAGTTCTACTGTTTGCACTTGAAATAAACACAGACATGACATGTAGATAATAAAAATCTTTAACAAAAATATAATCTGAAAAAGGATAAAGATGTTTTAACAATTTAAAACAAAACTGTTTACTAATAATAAAACAGACAATAGCAAAAAGAATAAGCATGCATGTTTAAGTTAAGAAGAATAATGAGCTTTTTAAAAAGTACTTGTATGTCCAGTTGTGCGGCCTGGAGTACATTGCTTTGCATGTAGTCCTATAAGGATCGCTTGGTCTTCTTGAATATATTAAGTCTTATAACTGGTTCAAGTATGCATTCTCTCATCAGGCACACTCTTACAGCCTCAGGGTGGGTCATTGTTCATAATTTGGTCATCTAAATAAGATTTGGTCAATCTTGTGAATAAACACTGGGTGAATAATCTGTGAAAGACAAGCATATAGAAAACCATAAAAAGTTGCTTGTATTAGTAATAACTAGAATCAGATTTGTTTTTATGATTTTTGAAACAATGGTTATTCAAATGTAAAATCATAGTATTAATGTAAAATCAACAAGGAAATTATATAGATCAACGTACTCTAATAATGCTACACAGTAGGCCTACAAAGGAATATAGCTCCCCTCATATTTGGACAGATCTGTGTTATTAACTCTCTTGCCAGTTTGTCATGAGTCATAACTTTATGTTCATATTTTTAAATGAATAACGAACACAACGCATTCATTTAAACAGCACTAAAATTTTACCTCACTATATTGTCTCCATCTGGGAAAGCCTGACACTGTTTCCACTAACTTATGTTATTGCAGTTATAAAGACTTTTGCCCAAGGCCATTTACATGACAAAACTGTCTTCTGTTGTTACTGCTGCTTCTTTTGTGTTTGTATTCCTCCATAGTACTTTTTGGCTCTTCCGTGTGGTTACGTTACCCTTCCGTCAGCGTACCTGGCTTATGATGGCTATGAGGTAAGCTTACGGCAAACTCGACGTAATGCTTGGATCACTATATCATTAATTATTCACACAATGACAGTGCCTGTCGTAACGCATTCGCTGCAATATAATTATTCATAAGCTTGTGAGCGAGCACTTACCTAATGCTTACGATGAGCTGACGTTACGATCTTCATCTTCTTCTTTTGGTTTAATGGCGGGTTACGAACCAACTTTAAAGGTGCATACCGCCACCTGCTGTGATGGAGTGTGAAAATAATGATCTGCCTCTTCTATATCCTGTTATATAACACACTATTCTTAATAAATCTCAAACTGCATTTGGCTTCCTGATTTTGGATCTTCATTTAATAAGTTGGCTATAGTAAAATCATTGCATGCTATTGCTTGTAAATCTTCCTTTAAAATACGACTCAAAATGATAGTGGCGAAGAAGTCATCTGCCATCTTGTGCTCATTAGTGGTAACGACATGCAATGCACAAATGACTAAAACGAGTTATTGTTTTTAAAGCCAGTTTCATTGAAAGCATGGTTTACCGACAATGCATTAATGATCTTATCATTTTAATAATATATTAATAAATCTATGTCCAAAGTTAAGAATATGAACGCAAAACACTAAATGACAAACAAAGTGGTGTTTTCCCGGACAGGGGGTTTCTTAAACCAAGATTAAGCCTAATTAGGAAAAAATAAACAAACATACCTTGCTAAAAACATTACTTGTGTGCATTTTAAGGCAAAACAAAGAGCACTGATGTATTTTAAGATATGTCATGCATTTTTTTTTTAGTTTGTACAGCTCTTACATTTATTTTAGTCTAAGACTAGTCTAATCCCTGTCCGGGAAACTGCCCCTAAATTGCTCCCAATACAATTTTGCTGTGTTCTCTACTGTACATTGATTGTACTGATTATAATCCAAAGGTCAGACGGGCCAAGTAATCCCCACGTCATCCATTATAAAGGGAGTTTTATTGTGCAGTGTAGCCAATTTCTATACAATTTAGTCCAAGTTTGAAAAACCTTTTGTTTCCATGTCACTCAGAAAGTCATTGTGATGTCTTAAATTAGTAAGCAAGCAAAAACCATTCAAACGTTTTAGCCTATAAAATGAATTACCTATAAAAATGCAATTAAGCATTTTAATGTAGTTTATTAATCAACATTAATTATCATGATTATCGAGGGCATAATCAAAAATAAATATTTTTGTTTTATTCTTGCAGCCCCCTGTAGTGAGTAGCCTATCTGTCTCATATCTGCTTGGAGTTTGAAAGACTCTTCTGATGCTTTTCTATTAAGTTTATTTACATATTTGAAGTAGTCTAAAGCTAAGTCTTGATTACTTTCATTTTGTGATACTTGAATTAGGTTACTGCATCTCTTTAAGGTTATTTGTAACTGTACTGGAATTATGTTGAAGTAGTTCTCCCAACCCTGTTCATACTTACACACAAATATAATAACAAAATTACAGAAATCAAAGTATAATCAGTTCAATGTAAGAAGTTATTATGATTACTAATAGAAGTGTACTCTTTGTCCTGTTATTTTCCTTACCTTGCCACTCAGTCCTTTAGGTTAGGGTAGTTGAAACTACTTCTAATTTCAGCAAAGCTCCAGAGTTAAATCAACACTGCTTAGATCCACACCCAAGGTGTTAAAAATTACCACAGAATTTTTTGTATTCTTCCTACGAACTATCACAATGCATCAAGACAAACAATAAAATGTTTGGGGTCAAGTGCTCAGCTAAGTAAAGGTAAAACTAATCACTGTTAGGATGACTTCTTCTTTTTATCTTTCTTGTTAACAGCAAGTGTTCATCATAAATATTCATTTCATTATTTAACTTATCCTAGGGGCTTATCCTAAAATTATTAGACTAAAATATATGTTTGGGCTCGCTTAATTTAAAAACAATTGCACTTACGCTTTTACTTTGTATCAATATGTGAAACAATGAATTGATAAAAGGCTGTTAACAGTTACCAAAAAAGCTTAACTTCTTAAATATAACATAATATTTACATCATAAAATAATAGGCAGTCATGGTCCAATAGTTAGAGTCGACCTTATAACCTGAGAGTTTTGCTGGTTCGAGTCTCGCGGCTGACAGGTTGCGACTGAGGTGCCTTGAGCCAGCCACCTGTCTCCCAGTGTTTCCCGGGCACTGCAGTACTGCTGTGGGTGTGTATGTTCACGACGTGCAGTGCGTGTTCACCACTCACTTGATAGGTTAAATTCAGACGTCACATTTCAAGTATGGGTTACCATACATTGGTCATTATGTCACTTTTACTTTTCCTTAAAAAGGATCAGATGGAAATAAACTAAAGGTGAAAACAAGAAAGCACTTTTTTTTAATTCCAATCAAAGCTATAGACATGTGTTTTATTGCCATTCTTCTTTTTTTCCAGTCATCACATATGCATTTATTCATTTAGCAAATACATTCATCCAAAGTGTCTTATAGATCAGAAAATACACAGAAAAAAAGCATCAAAAGTTTATTACATTTGCATAATTGTTCTAGTATCTGCTGCAGAGTAGTTCTAGTTACTATGACAAAGAAACAGTCTGAGCGTGACTAATCCATTGGAAGCTTCAGATTGATCTATGACACATACTTTCTGATATGGAAACTTTGTCTGAGGCAACGCGTGCCAAAAAGTAAAAAAAAAAGCTTAAAAGGTTTGTAGTAGAGAGCCTCCTTCAGACAAAATAAGATTATTAATTAAACTCAAAAAGCATGTTTTAAAGCCTAACTGCTCTATACAATGACATTGATGTTCTCCCATTAGGCCATACATATAGAGTTCCATCTGATGTTCATATGCTAAATTGGTTGTAATTATATAGTGTGGTATTGCTACACTGTATTATTAAGGATATGTGTATGACACTAGTGAAAAACAAATTTTATAAGGCATTTATAAACTAGCTGAACTAGCTTTAAGTGCAATCAGATCATGATGGCAGGTAGTCCAAAGACTTCATACATAGAACATCATAATGTGTGTGTGTGTGTGTGTTCAAAAATGATGCAGATGTACCATCTGCTTGAGCATACATTCCATTTACGTTCATAATCTTGCTATTAACCAATTGTTATTAACATAAACTTAATTAGATTACCTGTGGTTAAGTAGTGTTTAAAGAATTTTTTCTTGCAATATTAATCATCCTCTACTGTTTATAAGAATTGTGTGACACTACTGTGTCATCATTTAACACCTATGTTTTTAAGAATATAATTATTTCCATAGGCAGGTACTAAAAGAACAAGACATTAGACACAAAGTAAATAGAAATTGGGACTATTGCCTAATTCACAAAGCTAACAAAATTATTTATAACAAAATTAAATGATACTATAATTATTATATATAGTCCAAGCTGTAAACTATTTATGATCATTATTCACTGTTAATTACTTTTAAAAATATATATTTAGGATAAAATACTTCAATTTACAATCCTATCTATCTGTCCGTTCAGTGTATTTAGGTCAGATTCGCCACACCACTAGATGGTGGTAAAACTCCATGTCCATGATTTCTAACGCGTTAACACGTGATTTACGTGTTAACACGCACTTACGCGTTAACACGTAGTGCGTGTTAACACGTGATTTACGCGTTAACACGTAGTGCGTGTTAACACGTATTTTTAACACGTTTTTGCCCTGTTGGCCTTCCATAGCCGGTCGCAGTTGCTCTCCACCGACTGCGTTGACGAAAAGCACCATGGGAAAAGACTTGCTGACGACACAGCTTAATGCTGATTTGCCCTGGAATGTCAGCTGATGACTTTTTAATTCTAAAAACTCCACTTCCTGTAGTAGTTTTTATATTTATTCAACTTGTTCTTGACTTATGACATTTATATTATTAAAAAATTCCTTTAAACTTTTGTATTTGTGTTGTATTATTGTACAGTGTGCTGTTTATATTTCACACAGAAACGAATTTGTATTACGTCTAGACTTAGATTACATCCCAAAATTTACTAAGAAGCCTTTTCCAATAATGAACAGTTCAGCTTTGTTAATTCTCCTGATAAACATCTTAATGTAAATGCATTTGTTGGTATTTCAGTTGCATCTATTTAATCCGCGATAAAATACGCGAACGCGATCTCTTCCATTGGTGACGTTTGCAGTCAACAACATTGCGAGATTCATGAAGCGTCCGGCTTGCCTCCACTTTTTTCACACCTCCCCTCACTGCAGCCGGCTACTCTCGCCTATATTTCAGGCGAGGCAAGCTGCATCTCAAACAAGCCTTATGTCAGAGTAATTGCGTATACTCAAAAATGGGTAGATGTATCTAACTTCATTTCTAAGTTGTGTGAAATATGTATACAAATTGATCTATATGATGTAATTTTTTTCTTTGTACAGGACATCAGAGGCGTCATGCCCATTGAAACTAAGGGGGCAGCTGCCCCCTCGGATTTTTGAGCCAAATGGATTTTGCAAGCAACCTCAAAAATAAAAAAGCGTCCATTAATCTTTTAATCTGTTTAAAATGCCCAAATTGTCAATTTTGTGCTGCATCCGTTTCACTTTTCAGAGTTTTGATAATGTTTTGATCGTGTACATTACTTTCTGGCGTCAGGCGCTGCAGTCGGCGCAGCCGCAGACGTCAGCGTCTGCGCGCGTTCACGAGCTTAGCTGTTGCTGCTGGCTGCATTTGGCTATCTTAGGAATTAAAACGTGTAAGACACGCTCACAACATTTCCAAATCCCCAGTACGGTAATGTGTTGTTAACCTCCTCTGTGTAGAAATTGTATGGTTTAAAATGTGACCGTCTCGACCTTATATTAGTAGCAGGGGCGGCGTTTGCGTATGGCAGGGTATTGGCAGTTACCATACCCTAGCATTCAGAAAAAACACCAGAAATCAACAGGCTATAATGATGCTCATTAAAGATCATTTTAAATATTTTCAGTAGAACATATCTAAACATTGGTACATCACTAATAAGGATCATTTACACGTGTGTTCGACTTCATGCTATAACACTGGAACCGACAAACGGATGACATCAACGTGCCGCGAAAGCGGTTTGAAATCAAACTCTTCTGATGATTCCTCGACTCACCCTCGCGGTACTTTGACGTCATCAGCCTGTCGTTCTTGCTGCGCAGCTTGAAGTCGAACACAATCTATAGTGAGTTTCGCGCTGCAGGAGGTCTCATGATGACCGCTGCTTTTATAATCTGTATTTTTAACATTTAAACAAACTCATGGTTCTACCCACACTCGCGCTTTGCATATTGCATATTCCAGAAGTAATGATTTGCACTGTGGATAAATAAACATGTTCTCTTCAACTGGGAATTGTTGCACGCGTTTTTGTCCACTTGTGGAATAAAAACTGCACGATGACAAAAGGTAAGACTTGTTTTTGCATTTAGCTCTGTTATACTAAGAGTTTTATTTAGTGTTTTAGTTGGATATGTGTGCTCTATCACATCATTTAAAAGTCTTTATTGTGTGTTTAGTGGTTTTGGCGGTTGTCGTGACAAGATTTGTGAAGGGATGTCATAGTATGTTTTGTTTTGATATTATCTTGTTTTAGTTTATGTGTTGCTGGAGTTGTACTTAGTTAAGAATTATTTGAAAAGCATTTTAAATAACCATGATTTCTATTGTTCTATTGTTGTTGTTTTTCATTTGCATTGCTTCCGTATTCTTGTCAGTAAGTGTACATCCGTGCAATCGTAGTATGATTTTGTACAGGTTGGTGGAGTTTTTACACATATGTGGTTATAGATTCGTTATTTGAGAATGGCCTTCTTGTACGAAGAATTTTTGCCAGTTGTTGTGAAAAATGCATTAATGACAGAATTAAACAAGTCATTAAACAAAACGTAAATAGGACACATGCCGTTTCAGATGTAAATATGATGCCAATATGTCATTAATCCGATTGAACAGTATTTGATATGAAAGTTAGTCAACACTTTTATTTTGGAGGTTTTTGCACTATGGCAGGGGCCTTTAGAATGTTAGAAATGTAAGTGCCATGGAAAAGACTGAAAGCTCTATAATATAATTTGTTTGATGTATGTGTATGCACAAATTTCTGTGAGCTTTGCACACTGTGCCCCCTTAAAAAAAATTGGTGCATGACGCCCCTGCAGGACATTGTTGATTCCAAAAGTAAGCTGTGTTTCCTTTTAAAACTTTTTATTTTAGTTGAAAAATATCACATCCAAGATGGACGAAAGCTAAGCCAAACTTTGAACAATTTTTAAAAGAAATTAAACAATATGGTATTACATTAGACAAAATCAAAAAGGCAAAAAAAAAAACACTCATGAAGCTTTGTGTTACTTTACATTGTTGTAACTTACCACTGGGATTTTTTTCTCTATTTCTTTTACTCATTATTTATTTATTTAATTACTTTATAATCTGTGTTTATTTGGTTTTCAATTGTTGCGAGTTGTATATTTATTTATAACTCCTTGTATAATTTTAAAATTTCTGAAATAATATACAAAAGTAAAAAAAATATATATGTCACAGTATGTAGTTAGTTAAATTAGTTTAACAAAACCTATCCCAGGTAAAAAATAAAGTATACTTCAAAATATAGCCTAAGTTACTTAAATACCAGCAAGTAGCTAGCTTTTGTATTACTTTTTTTAAGTTAAGCACTACAAATATACTAATTAAAAGTAGTCTGTTTCAGTAGTATGCACTTGATAACGTATACTAAATATTATTAATGCATAAATAGATTTTTAGTGTATTGAAATAAACGGTCCGAAAATAGGACGGTTGAGCAAATTTAGGCTACTGCAGTTGTGATTTTCTCATCATTGACAAGAAACTGGAGTGTTTTTGAGTAAAACCTGTTTGACAGAAGTGTAGAGCGAAAACAGAACAACTGTATAATGATTTAAACACTTTATTTTTATTTAATGTTTAATAATCACATCATAGTTAACAGTTAACCACAGTAAACACCTCATTCAAACCAAAAATAAAATGAAATTTGTTTTTTTTTTTAACAAAAATAACTCAGAAATAAAGGAAAGCAAACAATCAAGAAACTTAACAATATCTGGTTTCTTTATATTTTCTCAATGCGTCCTAGTCAGCAGATCTTGACTGCATCACAAGAAACCCAACGGATTCCTGCACACGAATGCTGTGTTTCTTAGTTTTCATGTTAGTTTAGGGTTGTACATCTATATAATCTATAGGGCAACATCTCTTCCAGATTACACACAGACATGAAACGTTATGAAATAAAATAAAATATTAATAATGAGAAGAATAAATGGACCTCTCCGCTCACTGCCTGCTTTGATAGGATGCCCTGGTCCTTCATGCCACAATAAAATCAGTGCAACACAATCATTGCATCCCCACCCAACCCAGGTTTCAGTTTCAACAGCATCATAAATAAGGGGCTTTAGTATGTGAGATTCAATCTGATTAATAGAAAATGTTTAAAATGATCAATGCCCACGTGGGCATGCCCCACCTGGCATCATCCACAACCAAAACATTAAAGACGCAGCAGTCAGAGGACTCAATTACAAGTGCTTTGCATCTTTATTGTATTTCAAGCCCATTTGTTCGTTTGTTGCTTTTTACAGGGCCACAATGACAACAATAATAATGATTAATTTGAATAACAGGCATTAAAGATACATCATATAAAGAACTCATCTTTAAATATTTCTTATTTAACCGTTGCTTTCACTCCTGTGGCAATATCGAGTGCATTAGATGTCAATGTGTATTTACATATAACAGCTTGCTTAGAATGGGGAAAGAAAACAACCGTAAATATTTGAAAAGAGAAAAATAAGTTACGCTGTGATTATTATATTAGCTGAATTCAGGCACAGGAAACTGAATGTGATCATTTCACTACAAGCCATTGAGAAACATTATTAACCGTACTTAAAATCAAAGAGAAGCCTTAAAGCAAATTCATCATAATATTCAAAAGCTGCACAACACAGACCAAATGCAAATATTTACACACCCTTAATTTTTTTTCAAAAAAGATAAATAATTGTAATTATTGCCCATAATTAATTAGAATAACAATTATAAGAATAGTGAACTAACAATTATATATGTGACCGGTGAATTATTATTATCAAATGTGAACAGGAGGCTGCTGCCAACTTTAAATACCCAAATACCACAACCGTATTTCCATTCTTCATTAAAAAAGCCCCATTAAAATTAGTTACAATAACAGCGTTCATCAACATGTTTGATCATTTTCAGATTTTTTTTTTGGGGGGGGGGCAGAAATGTAGATTCCTAAATGTCAGAATATATGGGGTCTTATTGCTTTGCATGTTTAGGGCTGTAAGAAATCAGGTCAGAATAACATATAAAACAAAACATCAAGCCCGCTAAAAACATCCCTCCATCCACACTGACCACAGATGATAAAAACATGAATAAAGTAACCGCATGTGTTCATGTCTCATTATTACACCAAACCAAACCGCTCATGTCAAGCTCACATGATCTCCACACTGATGCTCATAACCCGACCATAAAAAAACTCAAGATATTTGGAGATAATCGATTACAGAAGATGCTACAAGAAAGATAAGCTACAAGAAACGCTCCACTGTCAAAATCTCCCAGGACCTTTTTAACATATGAGATTACTAAAAGCTTGTACTTTTAAATAAGACCTAATGCAATTTCATCATCCTATCGTAATAACCACCAGACGCAAAACTGACTCTTTTACTTAGGTAAAAGTTTTCAATCCATGACATTCTGTCTATAGTTGTCGTTCATAGCCAAATGTTCTAGTAATAAATCTGTGCTTCCCTCCCTTACGTACTGTATCCATATAGATACCTAAACATCACATCCATTAAACCAACCCTTCTTCAATAAACCGTATATGGTACAGCCTTGCTTCAACAACTCAAGTGCTTTTAGTTTAAGTGCCCAACTATTTCATGCCCGCAGACCCTCTTCACTTTCACAAATCTGTCTGGAGCTTAGTGTATTGTAAGTGTTTATGGAGTTGAATGTCTTTTTATATTGCTTTACAATAATAAGGATAAACCACCAATCACAAAAATAAATCCGATAAAATCAACTCTACAATATTCACTCGAAACACAACGATCACAAAAACACAGCGATTCACATAGCCTATGTGTTTAACTGTACTGAAGGTCAAATGAGAGGTCAGGATCACACGACAGCCCCGGTATGTTGAATGATGCTGCCTTCAAGTCATGATCGAATTTACGATCATTATAACCAATCGGAAAATCAGGATCTTTTTCAAATGAATAAAAATGGGACCATATTTTACTCATTCTCAAGCGGTGTATGAGACTTTTACCTTTTCAGCCAAACACAGTCCGAGTGATATAAAATAATATCCCAAACTTTGATTAATGTGGAAGCTTGTAAAATGTAATGCAGTGTTCTACTGGAACAAAAATCCACTCATTTAGCCACATTAAAAACCCACAAACTTCATTTCCCATCATGCTTTGTGCTACACTATTTTCTGCACAAAAATAATCAAATAAAAGCATCAATTAAGAGGTTAATCGTGATTAATTGCATACAAAATAAAAGTTTGTTTTTGCATAATATATGTGTGTGCACTGTGTGTAATATATAAATACACAAACACACATACATGCATGTATTTAAGAAACATTTACACACACACACATTTATAAGACACACACATATATTATGCAAACAAAAACTTTTATTTTGTATGCGATTAATCGTGATTAATCTTTTGACAGCCCTATCAATTAAACACCTAATAGTTTTTAGCTCCTCATATTGTGACAAAAATCTTCATGTTTGTCTCAAAGTGAAGAGCGTAAAAGGATTAAATGTTATGTTTTACAGCCCAAAATTGTACAAATTCATAGCAAGGACCTTCCCAGGGTGACTTGAAAGCAGCATGAGATGATGGTCAGATGGATCAAGATGTTTTTTTGGGAGTGGTTGTTTGTTGTGATCATATGGGCACATGTTCATGTTAGCTACAAAATCCTAAAATGAGACTTCATGCTTTACAACATACAGTATGATGAGACAGTTAGTGTGATTGTTAGGTTTGACTAGCATGTGTTTAGCAGAGGAGAAAAGGCTTTTTAAGGACCAAACTTCATCCAGACCTTCACCATCAGAGTACACACGGTCCTGGAGAAACTACCAGCACTCTTCAATGTGATCATTTCTCATGCAGTCTGATGTTTGTGCTCTATCAGGGTAAAAAAACATCGACAACAAGCACAACCAATCAAATGAGTCATAGCAATGGTTGGAGGTGGGGTTTCGAGAGCAACAGATACACGGTAAGAAAAAAAATCACGTCTGGAGTCCGGTGAGCGAGCCAACGTTGCCTCCTTGTTCCTGGGAGGAGAGATGGGCCGGGGTGGTGTGAGATCGAGGGAGGCCGGCGGTCGCGAGGGAGTCGTTGAGCGAGACGCTGTTGCGTAACAGGTGGGAGTGGGCGGGGCTGTCACCCGAGATGGGCCAGGCGATGATGTCGGCGCCGTGGTCCGTGCGAGCGCGGGCAGTCTCGCGGAAATTTAGCTTGAATGACTCAATCTGCATCAGAGATTTGAGGAAAGGCAGGACAGAAGAACACAGGACATAAAAAATGGGAGGAGAGGAGGCGATGGGGGGTTGAAATGGAAAGGATAAAGTGATGGCAAACAGCAGAGTTAGATGCCTGAAAAATAAGAAGTCAAAATAATTTGATGATCAGAGAAGTGCACTTCAAACACTTCGGGACCAGGGTCTGAAATTAACCTTCCTAAGAGTCCAAATTTGTGTTCTGGAAATTATACGAATTAGGGCGGTCAAAAGTTTAATCACGATTAACTGCATACAAAATAAAAGTTTGGTTTTGTATTTGATAATATATTTATTTAAAATTTGATATTTTTTATATAAAAATACATAAAATTTTTCTTAAATATATACTTGTATGTGTGTTTTTATATACAAAATAATTGCACACAATACACACAAATATATTATGCAAACACAAACTTTTATTTTGTAAGTGATTAATCATGATTAATCTTTTGACAGCCATAATACGAATTAAAAATTAATTATAAAAGCAACATGTGGCTTTAGCTGCTTTTTACTGAGCCTCTAAGGTGACATTGGAGTAAAAAAAATCTTACGTTTAGTTTCATGTGCTCACGCGAAACCTTCATGTGCAGATTTTTTTTTAGTTTTGCATGCTCACGTAAAACTTTCGCGTAAGCACGTGAAACTATCGCACGCGCACATAAAAGTTTAGCTTTTCCTAAATGCAATATTATATATTTTTTTCACTTTTAAGTCCTAAATAAAAGTTTAAATTATATCAAATAAAATGTTTTGCGTGGTTAATTTTTGACCCTGGTCAGTACAGTGAAGAACCGAATGCACATGAAACTAAAACTAACAGCTAAAAAAATAAACAAAAAATATAATGTGCATGAAATTAAATGAAGAAAATGAATGTGTCCCTAACTACTGACAGGGGGGGGGGTCTTGGTCAGGTTTTGATCTAAACTTACTTGTTTCAGGGATGAGCGAGTCCAGACCCTGCGGGTCCCGGAGCTCCTCACTCCTGCAGGCATTGCCCTCCTTCAGCCCATTCTCCTGGGCAGAACCGTCTGTCGGCTGGGTGGCCGAGACACCACTAGAGGGAGCCACACTACCCTCAGCTGTCTCCTCAGCCCCCTCAGCCTAAAAACACACAGCAGGGTGTCAATACAAACACAATGGGGGTGAAATGATGATGGGTGTGTGTGCTCAAATACACAATATATAAAAAACTGACTGACATTCAGCTCCAGTCAAACGTTTGGACAACACTGGACTAAAATGATCTTTCTCTGCTGTAGTATATGAGATTTGCAATTTCAAAGTATGCAATTTACTTCAAAACATCCCATGATGCATCTGATGAAGTTGCTTATGAGAATGAGTAAAGTGTGAATATACTTTAAATAAGTTAGTAATTAGGGATGCACCAATGTTTCAACCTATAGATAAAGATAAAATAATTTACGATATCATCTGTATCGGGACAGCAATTTTATATCGGTGCATTCTGGTAATATATAATATCATTCTAGTTTTAAGTCCTTTCATTTAAAATAAGAAGAAATGAGCAGATATGTCCAAATGTTTGACTGGTGGTGAACATGTCTGTGTGAATAAACATGAAAAATTAAATGAAAAAGGCATTTATCATAAGGACAAACAAACTCACAGTTGACTATTATATGTAATAAAAAGTAAATTTTGAGTAACTTAAACAATAAATTCAATTGATAAGAGTAGAAAATAACACTTGAAATAAATATGAAGTGTTTGTGTGAAAGACGGTACACTGTAAAAAAATTGCTGTAATTATGCAGCTGGTTGCCAGTAACTTACTGTAGAAGATAAAGACTGAAAATGTTTCATGTTCATTTAACTTTGAACAAACTGTAGCCAGTAAATAACATCAATGTAAAATCTACAGTTATACCACGGGTCTGTTGAATGCTGTATTCTGATTGGCTGAGAAATGCTCCGTATGCATTAATTTCAGATAAGTGCACACCTAACTTGTCAAATGTCTTAAAAATAGGCACCAGAGCAATGTTTGTGGTAACCGAGGAATAATTGACTCGTGCCGCATTGCACCTTGGGTGTGCATTATTTTCTTATAATTCAATGGCCCAATGTCAATTATTCCTTACGTAGTTACTGGCAACCAGCTGCCAGTCATTTCTACAGAAATTTTTTACAGTGTACCAATGTTGAATGTGTGCATGGGTATGAAACGGTGCAGGTGGTCATGTGACTGAAATGGATGACTATAGGCTGAGGGGCAGGTGACATCACATCCACAGAGCAGTAACTGACCCACCAATCAGAGTTTGCGAAAGCAATGACAGCCGTGCTGAAGTTCTCTGCTAACTGTTTGATTCAATATTCTTTATTTTTCAAGGATAACCCCTTGTGATGAACCATCTCATTTTTGAGGGTGTCCTTTAACCCCCCTTATTAATGTAGTTACTGTCGAATACACACAAGTGATTCTTTTGTGGTTGAAATGAAAGCAGCAAAACTCATGAACTGACAAAAACATGAGAAAAAAAATGAAGATCTATTTAAAGCTAAACTGATGATGATCAGAAAGTCATGCAAACTCAAGTGTTTTGGTTGAAGCTTAATCTAGCTTTCAATACATTTGAAACATTCATGCAATAAACTATTTATACATTCACATTAAAAAAAGCACTTTATTGGATAAAACTTTAAACAAGCCCCTAGAGAGAAACTGAGCAAAATATATATCTATATATGTCTATTATCTTGGAAAAAAGTCTCATTCAAATGATTTCCTCAAGTATATAGCAATACATGATCTAAAAGTTAGCAGAAAACCCCAAATACCACACAAAGATAAAGCAATATCGCTCGGTTAGGAATGTGAGGCACGCGGCCGCAGCCAATCACAGCCGTGATTGGGGATGCTTAACGATTAATCGTGATTAATCTATAGCAGAATAAAAGTTTTTGTTTACATCATATATGTGTGTGAACTGTGTGTAATAACTTTGTATAAATAAATGCACACACGTTCATGTTTATATTTAAGAAATGTTTACATGTGTATATACATTTGTATATTTATGTATAATTTATATAATATATAAATATAAATACTTAATATATAATTTTTACTTAATATTACACATGCATGTGTGCATATTTATATACATATACATATTTATTATACACAGTTTACACACACATATGATTTATTCTGCTATAGATTAATCGCGATTAATCGTTAAGCATCCCTAGCCGTGATGATATAGACCTATATCACACGACTCCGAGCGTGATATTGCTTTTATACAACAGTTCGACGGCACACGCTTGAAAAACAAAAACAAGAAAACAACAACGAAGTGATTTTAAAACCCTCTTTTGTGAGGAACTACTTTCTTTCGCCACGCACGTGAAGCTCAGAATGACAGGTAAATCGTTTAATCGGTTAATTTGTTTTCGATAGATCTAACCAACTTGTTTTGGTCTGTACTACATGAAACAGAATAATTAAGTGTTTTTATATTGTACTTTAAAAAGCTTTTGAAAAAATCGTCAGAGAGTGATCGTTTCTGTGTGATGCTTATAAATATCAGTGGTGTCGTTTTGTGTACCTGTATATGATATGGTAGCTGGGTTCATTCCAAACAGCACTTCGAAAAAGGGGACGCGCGTAAACAGATGCTCCAGATAAAGACACAATTATTGTTTTCTATTTGCCAAATGTATTTTATTCGGCCACGATATGAGACACAATCTCGCAACTTCCTCAAAAAAAATAAAAACCCTGATTCACGACCTTGTGAGTTATGCGAGTGACCGTACGGCTATAGTGGTTCACACGACTCCCTTACTTGTTCTAAAATCACCAGTGGCGGAATGTAATCGATGCGAAATTGTGAAGCGGTTCCCATGACAATACTAGTGAAATATCTCACGGCTATCAGCCAATCAGATTGGAGAACAAGAAAGATCTGCTGTATAATATACTTCATAATCATTGTGCCATTGAATGATCACATGTGTAGCTCTACATCATCTCACCGTTCATGTTTGTGAACATCAATCTCACCTTGACTTTACCTCCACCAGGCTCATGACTGACATTATCCATTGAGCCGACTTTGGACTGAGCTTTGTCTTTGAAATTCACCTTATGACTCTCAATCTTTACATCGCCTCCACCTGTGGAAAATAAAACACCGATTTGAAGACGTGCTTCATGAAGTGAAGAGAAGTGGCACGTGCTGAGGAAGCTAGTTTACCTGGTTTATGTTTCATGTTGGATTTGGAGCCACACTTTGAGGTTATTTTACTAACATCAACCTTCTTGCTGAGAATCTGGACCTGTGAACATGTACAATACATCCTAAAACAATACAATCCACACATTTCGAAACTTAAGGCTTCTCAAAATATCATTTGCATGCCGTGCATGCAGCTCTGTCAGATTAAAAACAGCTGAAGAAAATCCAGTGAAGGTGCAGTGAAGCGGATTTGAGGTTTGACACAGCGTGTTAGTGTGAGAGAAGATTATCAACAAATGTCATAGAGCTCCAAACCTCTCCTGTCACCGAGAGTTGGTCTGAAATGTTGTTTTGACAAATAAAGCTCAGCACCGATGGATTTGGGAAAAGATCTGGCAACGTTCCTCCTTGAGCATCAGCAGGTCTTATTTGTTCATGGAAGAAAGAGTCATTGTTCGGTGTAAGAGTATCAGACCCGAGCGTTTGTGCGGACGTGAGACAATGGACAGAGGAGAAATGATTGCGTTTGTTTTGTAGACCGCATGCAGTAACGTTACTTACGTTCCCTCCACCAGGAACATGTTTCATATTGTCCTTGGAGCCCAAGCGAGACGTGACGTGACTGTAGTCCACTTTTTTGGAGACTATGTGAACCTAAACAGCACGGCGGGTCGGGAGGGACGGGACACCAGGGAGGTTTAGGTTAGAGAGGAAAGACAACAGAGGAAGAGAGCAGAAGCTTCTAGAACCCCATTTCATGCACTACACATTGAGTACGGTTAACTAAAGCTGGTGTGTTTTATCTTTACTAGTCGCTATCTGAAGAGACTTGTGCTCCTCGTTGATTAAGAAGGGCAGCTGGTGATTGAGTTTGATGATGAATCTGTGAACACTGCAATGCAGGGATGCTCAAAATCCAATAACCACCATGTTTTACAGAAAATTCGACACTAAAATAATGTGCACATGATCTATCATTAGAATAAGGAGAGGATTTAATTCACAGACATTTGAGCTACATCATTTCAGCATCCCTGCTGTAATGTCCAATGTTATGTAATGACATGAAATGTAAATGCTCCAAAGACTTCTGGATGTTTTTGTTGTAAAGATAACTTATGGGAGCTCAAGCCAACACGGATACTCGAGCCCATATTTCAAACTAAACAAAATCCAAAATGTGCAAACAATCAAGAAGAGACGCCCAACCACGTGAGGAGGACAATAAGACAAAGACAGCTGGAAGGAGACAAACAAGAGATGAGATGTGTGATGAGATGAACTCACTTTGCCCTGGCTGTTGTCTTTGGAGGCCTGAAGGTTCTGAGAAACTGTGACCTGGTGGAACAACCCAAAATACCCCAACCTCCGATCAATCACTCATATATGTAAAAATGAGAGGGGCTCGACTGACCTAACATCAGCTTCTTAACCAACTGCTAAGATCATATATAAAGCTGAAAGGATCAGAGAAGAAGGCAGGTTGGGTTTATCAGATTTTACTGTGCAGATACTTCACTAAATGATGTATTTGAACTTTGTGGTGACAGTAGAAATTTCTCATAAAGGCATTAGGGGGAACAACACTAGCAGTGTTAGCTGACAGTAGCTGCGTTTTCATTACAGATGTGCGCAAAACTTTTAACGTTACTTTCTAAATGTTGAAAAAATGTTTGTGAAATCAAAACATTTTCATTAACCGATAGGGCTGTGACGATTAAGCGTGCAAATGCGCGTTTTCTCAATGAATGAATTTTCATGAATTATGGTGAAATGCCGCCACATCCCAAAGCCAGGGGGCGCTCTCATGCAGAAACACAATTTGTGCCACAGAAGAAGAACCATTACAAACGCTATTTCAGGAATATTTACATCGCTGTTGTTCAGATTGTTTCAGGTATTTTCATGATAATAAAGAATATTTTAAATGATTATGTTTGACGAGTGTTGCTTATTTAAATACATGTTATAAACGACTCAAACTCATAATGATTTAGATTGATAAGGACTTCCTTCTGATTACAGAGCTGTAGTACACGCACAAGCTGTGCATGAAACACAGAATCGGAGCCTTGCGATTCAGAATCGATTTCAAGCAGGTCTTTTTAATGGGGAACGCGATGCAGCGTCACAGCCCTATTAACTGATGATATGCGACTATAACATAATTTTATGTAATTTCAAAAACTATTGTGGCAGGAGTGTTCAGCCACAAACGGCACTGTGCAGACGACATTCGTATGACATCAAAATACCACGAGAGCGACCTGAAAGCATACAGAACAGTCGACTCCCAAATCACTCTTAGTGTACTTGAACACACCTCCTTCAATCAAACATACACTCACCTAAAGGATTATTAGGAACACCATACTAATACTGTGTTTGACCCCCTTTCACCTTCAGAACTGCCTTAATTCTACGTGGCATTGATTCAACAAGGTGCTGAAAGCATTCTTTAGAAATGTTGGCCTATATTGATAGGATAGCATCTTGCAGTGGATGGAGATTTGTGGGATGCACATCCAGGGCACGAAGCTCCTGTTCGACCACATCCCAAAAATGCTCTATTGGGTTGAGATCTGGTGACTGTGGGGGCCATTTTAGTACCAATTTGAAATGATTTGAGCTTTGTGACATGGTGCATTATCCTACTGGAAGTAACTATCAGAGGAATGTCATAAATGGATGGATGTGGTCAGAAACAATGCTCAGGTAGGCCATGGCATTTAAACGATTCCCAATTGGCACTAAGGGGCCTAAAGTGTGCCAAGAAAACACCCCCCACGCCATTGCATTATTGAGAAATTGAACAGGTGTTCCTAATAATCCTTTAGGTGAGTGTACGTGCCATATTTAAAGAATAATCATGTGACTTTTACGTATGTCAGGTGACCTGTAAATGTGGAAAAAACTGTTTCCATTGCAGTTTTGAGGATAAAACACCTCAAAAAAAAAAATTGCGATATATGGGAGCTTATGCGAAATTGCCGTGTTTCCATTGGGTGCATTTTCAATTCGCTACTTCAATTTGCACAACTTGAAGAGTAATGAAAACGCTACTGAGAACTCGGCCAGGAAAAGATGAATGATAAACATGTGAAGATGCAGTGAATGATGTGAGTGTCAAATAATGGTTACGCAGCTATTTACAGATGCATGTTGTATCTCCGGCACTCATAATCACACAGTAAGTTTGATCAAGAGTGAAAATCATGCAGAAAAGCAGCAGGTGTGTTTACATAACAGATAAGTGAAATAAAATTTTGGATACCTTATATCAAATATGACTGACTGATGTTTAAAGACACAATATGTAATTTTCACCACTAGGGGTCGCCAAACAATAACAGCGTAGCTTGATGACTAAAAAAATATGTTTACGGATAAAGTAAAGTTTCATAACCGTTACATTATAATGTAAGACTACAGTGTGGGTTGATAGAAGCAGCAACAGATGCTAGTAGTGCTAATCGCCACTAGTGCATACTGCTCTGCGCAGATCGATCTGCTTATGACATCCAAGTATCACGAGAGCAACACAACAGTACTCACAATAGAATCAAACTCACAATATTTTAATGTCATTGGCCGATTGGTGCGTAAAGTCAAACATACCTAAGGTTTCAATGCAGCCAAAAGCACAAACTGAGGATAACCCGTGTTGTGCTAGTATTTTTTGATAGTTTAATGCAAAAATCTTACATATTGTGCCTTTAATAAAAGTTAAAAATAGAGCTATGCCTAAACCCATTACTATCCTGAAAAAGTAAGGCCTATTATAATAAAATAGTACTGTACCATGGAAATACTATGGTCATTAAAACATGTTTTGTACACTGTATGACCCAATGTTAATACTATTTATAAATAATAATCATACAGTACCAAGATATATATCAACATACCATAATGTTACCTCACTGGTACCACAATATTTTTTTTAAGTTTACAGCTACAAGGTTAGGTGAATGTGAATATTATGTGTAAACACTGCAACATCACCATCATAAAGTACAGTTAACTGTTGATCTGAAAGATGCCCACTATGAAGGGCAGATGTATGAGGTTTAGTGTCCGGTGTGTTCTACCTTTCCTCCTCCAGGCTGGTGTTTCATGTTGTCTGTGGAGCCGATCTTAGAGCGGATGTTTTTAATATCCGGTCCAGTGGCGGAGCTGACGCGGGGAGCGGGGCGAGCTGCAGTACTGGTGGTGGTTGAGCTGGGTCGTGGGGCGCGGGATACAGGCGGCTTCTTCTCGGGTGCAGCGGCTCCTGTGGTGCTGCTGGTGGTGGTGGATGTTTTTGTGAGGCGAGGGCGAGTGCTGGCGATGCTTGTAGTGGTGGATGTTTTGAGTGGTGTCGTTTTAGGACGAGCAGCATCTGAATGCATTGCAGAAACAGTAAAGGTGAGACCAACTGAATCATAAAAGTTTATATGGACACCCTGCAATAAAACAAAACTCGCTATTCAATATTCTAGAGCAATTTCTGTAATATTGAGGTGTGAATATTGATATGTTGACATATAATAAATCTAAGGGATGCAGTTTGTTTAAAAATCTGACCGGTAATACCATCTCCCATCATTGTCTGCAGTTCAAACGGTTTGTGATTTACATGCTGGAGTTTACTACTTAAAGACATGGATGTGAAACACTAACTATACACATTTGTACCACTGATGTGTGACTCAAACTGGGATATATCACGAAATCTGACCAATTGTACCAAATATTTATTTTACTTTTTAAAAAGTCTTATGAAATGTTAACAAACAATGTCAGGAATCAATCAATACCTGCAGTTTTCAGTGTGGCTGGTTTCTTCTCTTCTGGTTTGCTGTCAGTCTTTGTGACTAAATGTGTGGGAAAACAGAAATAAATTGTAAATTTTTTTAGTACTACAAATATTTTTAAATCGCATTTTTAAATAAATCTGATGAAAATGTGTGTGAGATCCAGACTGACCCGGACGTCGGGTTGCAGACGCGCTGGATGTCGGGCGTGTTGAGGTTGCTGTGCGTGTTGTGGTTGCAGGTTTGTTTTCTGTTGTTGCAGATGAATCATTTTTAGGGGCGGTGGGCCGCGCAGACGCAGGTGCATGCGTGACCTTTGGCACAGATGGGCGTTTCTCTGTGGCCGTCTGCCAGAAAACACACAGAAACAGAGGAAGTTAAAAATGAAACGGACTGAATTATAATACTCTTCTACAGTCGATGCCAACATGCTTCTTATTAAAGAGCTGTTTATCCAAAAAATCAATTTTGGGAAAAATCTAATAACAGAGAAATAATCTGCATTATGAATTTCAATCATGCTACTAAACACAGACATGACAGGAAAAACTACACTTTATCGGTCATTCATTTTTTGTCGTTCACTTTATATATATATATTGCTAACAAAAGAACAAATCACACAATGCCGTCAAGCATGCATGCACACCAATAGTGAGTCAATGCAAAGCCGGATCGAGCTGGTTTTGACCTCTGGAATGGGCTTCAGAACTCCTCTTAGGCAGATTTGGGCAGATACTCACCTTGGGTTTGACCTCTCTGGTCACTGCACCGGGTGCGGCAGCATTTGTGCTGGGTCGGGTGGACGCCGCGGCTGGCCGTTTGGTGCCAGCGGCTGGGGTGGGTGCTTTGAGCACAGGGGCTTTTTTGCTGAGGGGGGCAGGTGCACTGGTGGATGAGGTAGGGGTTGGACGCTTGGGGGCAGCTGTAGCGGTGGAGGCGGAGCTTGGCCGGGGCTTCAAGGAGCTAAGTTTGGTTGCCCCAGCGACAGGCTGCGCGGATGAACAGCAAACCCAAGGGATAGATGGAAAACGATGAACAAAAAGAAAAAGGACAAATGATAATGACAGCAAACGTAAGCAAAGCCGGCAGTTAAATGCTAAATATCTGATCTAAATTATCATCTCTAGAGTACCATTATGATAAAATAAGAGTCATAAGTGTAGGGGTAAGGCATTTAACCATTTTAAATAATCACTTACACCCCTATACAAGAGACTAATGTGTTTTTATCAGATGCTGCTTAAACCAAAATAAAAAACTGGTAACACTTTACTTGAAGGGGTGTTCATAAGACTGACATGAACTTAATGACAGTTCACATAAACATGTGTCATGATTATGAAGGTGCCATGTCAGTCTTATGAACACCCCTTCAAGTAAAGTGTTACCAAAAAAAGGTATAAGCATTAGCAAAAGCAATAGCAGGAATGTCCGTGGAGGATGAAGTAAAATCAGAAATGTTCTCACACACCTTGGTCTTCTTGTCAGGACTGGTCAAGTCTTTTCCAGGTACACCGTTAGTTACTGCAGGTTTGGCCGCAGAGGTTTTAGCAGCTGGCTTTTTGACTTTCTCACTTTTCTCGTCCTTTTCAGCTTTGGCAGGTTTCTTTTCAGCGGACTCAACCTTTTCTGTCTTCTTTTCAGCTTTATCGTCTGTCTTTGGTTCAACTTTGTCATTTTCTAGTCTCAGATCCAGCTTCTTATCTTCTGCTGTGTCTTGCTCAGCTTTGATCTCTTCTGCTTTGACTTTCTCTGTTTTCACTTCGGCTTTTTCTACCTGATCTACTTTCTCTATGTCCATCTTTGGGGAGGATTCAATCTTCTCTGTTGTCTCTTTCTTATCTTCTGTTTTCTTAACCGTATCATCTTTCTCAAACACGTCTTGTGCTATAGTTTTTTCTAAATGATCTACTTTCTCGATCACTTCAACCTTCACTGGTGTTTCTACTTTGCCAACTTCACTGATGTCCATTTTCTCAGGTGTTTTATCAGGTGTGGTTGTTTCTGTGTTTTTGGCCGTCTGTTTGTCTATGGGCTCAGTTTTGTCTTTCTCATAAATCATTTGCTGATCTTTGTCCATCTTGTTGAAAACATCAAAGTCGTCAGATTTCTGAATGTTGTCCATTTTGTTCTCTTCTGGCTTGTTTTTCTCAGAGTTTCCTATAAGAAGACAGGAAAAATTCATTAAATAATAAATCATGTGATGTGCAACATATGGATTTGGCTCAGCATGTCAAATTTCCATATTTATAAAAGTAAATGCTATGGAGGAAATCTTCTGTTGGGAAAAACATGTTAATCTGGTATTTTAGATATGGCTCAGGTCACTCAATTAACAGATGTTATATATGTTTGTATGATTTGAGGCATCGCGTCTTTAGCTACAGTAAATTTGTGTGCCTACCACCAGCAACTAGCAATGCCAAAGCAACGCAAACTTTCAATGAAAACTTGGCGACTTCCGGTGTAACTGACTGTTGGCGACAGGAAGTGGGTGCGTCAAGTTACGGACAATGTTGAGAAAAGTTGCAAAACATTATGCAAATGATGAGTAACTTTTGGGAATGACTATTAATGGGACTCCATCTTTTATTTTTAAGTAGAAACGTCACACCTGACATACCCGTATTCTACGGTTTACATTTCCACGTGATACAAATTCACAGGTCAAAGTTTAACTGTTGTATTCAGCGAAGTGCAGAATATCTTCACACAAGCTCGCATTTCGGTATGATGCATTGACATGCTTATGAATGGAAGTCAGTTGAACAAAAACTGTAGTGTGACTGTCCCATTACTAAGAGGATGGTTACTTACTGTATTTGCTTATAATTTTTCCTAGCTCAACACAAAGTCGCTTGCAGTGTTCATGTAGCATAAGAGTGATCAGCTGAAGCACATGCTGTAGTTTCCAATGATGGCCACCAATGACCTGAACTGACATTTGTGACCCCACATGACCAAGCTGCTGCAAAACCTACTGTGAATAACCCAATAATTGATGTATACGCTACGCAAATAAAAACAAATGGTTGCGCTGCACTCTATTTATACAAAAAAATGTGAAATGTTATAATCCATTACTATAGTGATGTGTAACAACAAAACCTGCATCATGCTTTTAAATTTACCAAGAAAAAGTGAATCTGTTTCCAGAAACAACAGTAATTACTCTACATCCTGTAAGCTCTTTAGAATCATGACATATAGTTTTGCATTCTTAAAGTTATATTTTTCATTTAAAAAAAGTAAATTTAAGAAGCTCTGTTCTAAAGGAGCATTCGGAATTGAAAAGTGAAATAAAACAACAGACGTAGTTGATATTCAGGCTGCATTTTCCTTTGCTAAACTATAAAGGTACACAGTGTGTGTGTGTGAAGCTACACTGAATATCTTATTCAAATGAATCAGTCTCTATGCAGTGAAGAGCATTTATATTAGCCGTTTCTCATGCAACTCATGCAACAAACATTTCTGATACACATTGACACAAAGACAGGAGAGAAACTTCTATAATAGTTATTTCAAAATATTAAAATATAAAAAATTATTCTGACATATCATCACCTAGCCTACAATTGGTTTTACTACAGTAACCATGTTGTTTTGGTTTTAACTGTAATAAAATCATGGTTAACTATAGTAAGTGCTTTCATCTGGTATGGTTAAGCTTTACTTCATGTTTCATTCAAACAGTCAATTAAATGATTTTATACTAATTCACAGCAGAAATACACAGACTGAAAACCTGCTAGGGCTGTGCAATTAATCGTTTTTGATTTTCATTTTTTGATTCAAACACTTACAAAAACAAGATAATCGAGATAAATTAAAATATAAATTGCATGCTGCTAGACCGATGTCTCTGTAGGGCACTTCTGAAGGCAACACTGCGTTGCCACGTGTAGCCTATTGCAACATTTACTTAATAAAAAGGTGAAATAAATGCATGTTTTCAAAGTCATTTAGTAATCGTGTTTTATTTTTGCCCATAATCAACCATCCAAAGAAAACTGAACCATTGTAATATTTACCATTAAACAAAAACTATTCATATCACCAATCATTAAAACTGAGACACATTTCAAGCATCATCTGTTGGCAGGTGCATGGAGAGATGATAACCGCAGATCCGTCAATAAATATACGTTACACGTTTAGGGAGTTTTACCCTTCGATTGGCTGAGAGGAGGAGATCAAGATGTTGAAAGTCCTGCGTTCATCTGGAGATGTGAATGAGCATGCGTGGAACGGTGGCGTGATGTGACACGATATATGTGGATCACCTACTTCTGCTTCTTATCCATCATAACATTTCTCATCAAAGACTGACAGCATAACAAGTTCAAGCACGTATATCTGATCACGCCCTAATAAAACCTTATTTTATTTAAATATAAACGGACATTGAAACAGCCAAATCTCTTATTTAACCCGTTTATCGGTTTCTAAGTGAAATAATAGTAGATTATGATTACAAACGGTCCTTTATAAAAAATTCGTAGACATTACACCAATGGAAGTACTCATCTATCAGTAAGAAATCTCCATCACCTACCCTCAAGTGTTACCATAACCGGGTCAGTTCCATTGGGAGCACGTGTAGTAACCGGCACGGGTAAAACAACTCCCTGATCCTTGTCAATGAATGGTCCTTCTAAAAGGTCCTCCATAGGAGATAAGGGAAGCCTGCTTTGGTTCTTAAGTGTGGAGAAAGGAGAGAAGTGTATTTCTCTGTCATTGTGAAGGTCGCTTCGCGTGGCACCGGCTGACAGGGTGGGAGGAGGCGTCGGTGGCTGATCGTCTGCTACGGTGAGAGAACGTTTCATGGTTGCTGCATGCTGGCGACGGTGTCCTCCCAGAGGTGATGGCAAGTCGTCGAGCGTGCCTCCGCCGGGGTATTTGTCCGGGAGCTCGAGGCTGGCGGGCACGGAGAGGTGCGAACATTCGGACATAGCTCGTCTCATCGCCTTCCTCTGCTGCTCGGCTCTTCCCATAAAACAGGGCTCGATATCTTCCTCCTCCTCTTCCTCGCTTTCATGCAACGAGCCCTCGGTCTTCGGCCGTGCACCTTTAACCTCATCTTCGTCCTCGTGGTAGCCGTCGTTCACTATGCCTATGACACAGTAGTTGGGGGGCGTGAGAGGTGACGGAGTGCTGGGACTTTGCGATCCGGCAAACGAAGCTGGTTTGAGGGGTCCCGGCACGTCTTCGTGATCCGCAGGTGAGTCCAGAGCAGGTGTTAGAAGCATCATCCCATTGTTGTCTGGGGTACATCTTAGCGTAGCCGTGAATTTACCCGGAGATGCAGCTGATGGCGATGAGGACGATGGGCTTTCCAGACTGTCTCCTGCGCTACCGAACGACATGCTCGCAGGAACGGTTCCTCGTCCGGGCACGCTGAGCTCAGCAGGTGACTCATAAAAGCATAGCTTGTCTTCGTCCGTCAGTCCCTGAAGACCACCTGGTGTTGCCCCCAAATCTTCCCGCTGCCAGTCCCACCCCTGAGGAGCGGCAGATGTGGACATGGATGGGACCTTACATAGCTCACTGTACTCTGAGAACGGAGACGCCGGCTGCTGATTGGAGAGAGAGGACATGCTTCTGATCCTCTTTCTCTGTCAATGCGTTGGATGACTAAGAGAGATTTTTCTGTGAATGAAAAGCTCCAGATGTGTAACCTTCTGCTTTTCTTCTTCACACAACAATAGGCTAAGATGCACTGAGATCTAGAGGCGCCTCTCTCTCTCGCTCTCTCTCTCTTACACACACACACATGCTCGCTCTACCAATGAGCTTATTGCTGTGGTGTGAATCACATGTTCCCTATTGTGGCTGTTCATTTGCTGGCCCCTCCTCTTGTAAAGATCTCCTCCCCATCTGCCGCTCTCGTTTTCTCCACGTTGTCCTTTCTGCATCCATCTTTTCTGCTCCCCTCTCCTCTCACAGATGCTGATATGCTACTATCATGCCTAAGGCTACATGCCACCAGAATAATGTGAAATGGCTTAATGAACATAAAAAATAAATTATGAAAAGCTTAATGGGCTGGGAAAAAGGAACAAACAAAAATGGAAAAATGACCAGAAAAAAATCTTGAATGCAGAAATATATAGACCAGTTCAAATGATGTAAACAACACTGGTCCAGAAGCACTTCCTGTTACAGTTTGTGACAGTTATTTTTTTATTTCACATATATTATTATCTTTAAGATGTTTGTTTAACTTCAGTTAATTCAGGTTTATATGTTCTGTTGGTTTATTTTATCCCAACGTTTATCTAGTGTTAAAAAAAGGAAACAGGAAGTGCTTCTGGACCAGTGCTGTTTACATCTTTTGAAATGGTCTATATCTGAATTAAATTTACAAACAAACTATGATGGACATAATTGACTGAATTCATGTTTAATCTCATAACCAGGTTATCCTCTTAATTAAAAAAACAATGTTTGAAGAAACATTAAAATATGCTCACAGATGAATCTTTATATGAATATATATATTTTTTTTTGTAAAAATTTTGTATTGTATTTTTGTATTAAAGTCATCTCATAATGTCCCTAATGAAGTTATTTGACACAATGACTGACTGAAAGACTAATAGATCAATAATTTTAAAAGTTTAAAATATTTTCTGAAATCCAGATATAGGAACCAGTAAGTCAGATTGCTTTTAAAGTGCAATTTAAAGGATTAGTCCATTTTCTTAAAAAAAAAATCCAGATAATTTACTCACCACCATGTCATTCAATATGTTGATGTCTTTCTTTGTTTAGTCGAGAGGAAATCATGTTTTTTTAGGAAAACATTCCAGGATTTTTCTAATTTAAATGGACTCTAAATGATCCCAAACGAGGCATAAGGGTCTTGTCTAGCGAAATGATTGTCATTTTTGACAATATGCACTTTTAAACCACAATTTCTCGTCTATCTCTGGTCCTGTGACGCGCCAGTGCGACCTCACGTAAATGCGTAGTGACGTAGAAAGGTCACGTGTTACATATATGAAACGCACATTTGTGGACCATTGTAAACAATAAACTGACACAAAGACATTAATTAGTATCATTCGACCTACAACAACGTCAGAACGGTCCACTTTCTCCACACTTGTAAACACTGGGGAGTAGTTTCGCATACGGTATCCGTGACCTCTTGACGTGATGACTGATGACGTATTGCATGAGGTCGCACTGGCGCATCACAGGACTGGAGATGGATGAGAAGTTGTGGTTTAAAAATGCATATTTTTAATTTTTCTTGTCAAAAATGACAATCGTTTCACTAGAAAAGACCTTTATGCCTCGTTTGGGATCGTTAAGAGTCCTTTGAAACTGCAATTTTAAAGTGCATTAAATCTGTTACGTGTTGGGGTCCATTAAAGTCCATTAAAATGAGAAAAATCCTGGAATGTTTTCCTCAAAAAACATATTTTCTTCTCGACTGAACAAAGAAAGACATCAACATTTTGGATGACATGGTGGTGAGTAAATTATCTGGATTTTTTTTAAGAAAATGGACTAATCCTTTAAGATGTTTGTGTATGTTTAATCATTATAAACATGGTCGCATGATTTAACACATGGTGAGGTATTAGCAAACACCAATCGACAGAATTTTACCACCCATTTATAACTCTGAATCTGTCCTTGAATACTACGATGTGTAATGGCTGTGGGTCTGACCGGCCATTGAATCTGTCACATCAATGTTGTGTCCCCAGACGATCGACGTCCAGGCCATCAGAGACAGAAACACTGAGGAGTCATCCTTAACTGACCCCAAATAAACTACCACTGACCTTATAAACTAGAGTTCATAGACTCACATTAAACCAAGAGGATATGCTATTATACAATAAATTACCCTTAAATATTGTGAGGAAAGAAGTCGTTTTTGCTTTCGTAAAAAAACATAAGATGACAGCTTTTGCGCTGTTACTCCAATTTAATTGCACCCAATTGATATTTGCTTTTCAAATCTGATCTTTAAAGCAACACTATGTAGTTTTTTACCTTTAAATAATGTCTCTAAAATTATTTCAGTGATATAACAACTTTTAACTGGACAAAATGTACTGTTGCTGCAACCTGAGCAGCCTCCTAGCTGCTACAAGCACACTCTGAAAGTGGCGGTGGAGGGTAGGAAACACAGCCCCGCCCCTCCTCCTGCCTGCAGAAGAGTGTCTGATACCAGGCACTGTTGCGCTTTTCAACCACATGGGGGAGCTGTAAGTCATTTTTACATGGAAACTACATAGTGTTGCTTTAACACTGACTGATTGCACCGTCATTTTGCGAGGAATGGAATCAAATCTTTCTCTACAGATTGTTTAGGCAATATCAGGTACATCAGTTACTAAACCGTATTACACAAAACTTTTCAACATTTCACTGCAGTGCTAAAAAAAACTTGAGTTTATAATCAAGTAAAAATAAATGAATACAGACTCGGTGACTACACGGTAAACAACATCTCATGCACATCACGCTTGATGACAAAAAATATTTTACAGCAAATCCAATCTGACTGTTCGAACTGAGAGCATTTCTAAAAACCTGACTTAAATTGGATTTCAAACCACATATGACAATGGTTTGTAAAAATGATTTAAAATCCTTTGTATTAAACAACTAAACACATGAGACAAATATGACAAACATAAAACCATATTTTTGTTGCCTGAACAAAAGATAGCAGTGGTGAGCACAGACCTCCTGAGAAATCTGACCTATATAAATGTATGTATGTATGCATGTATATGTACAATCTCTTGGCTGACCTGTATGATTATGTAGCATAATGCTGTGAAAGTCTTTCAAACATACTGGGACAATAAAGGCCAGAGCAGAGAAATAAAAGCACGATCTGAGTTTGCTGAAGCATGTATACTTTAATTACACTACAAGGGTTTTTGTCTTTTGCTTCACGTTGAAAATGAGATTACAAAAAAAGAAAACAAAAAAGAACAAGGTGCTCCTCTTTGTCGTCTCAGATGGTGCTTCATCTGAGCACATTATTCATTGTCACAGTAAAAAAGCGAAGTTAGGAACAAAAAGCGAGATAATTCAACTGCGACCGTCTACCCACATTCTATATTTAGCTTGTCATCTATCCTCTTAAGAGCCAACATTGTTTTCTTAGTAGTCCTGCTTCCTTAGGTCTCCCGAGCAACTGCCTCTCATCACCATGGCAACAGGAACCCTGTCAACCCGAGCGCAGACAGAGATGCGGGTGGGGGTGTCTGAATCGATTCTAAAGCACAATGATGTCCAAAAATATAACATGAGTAAGGCATTATGGGAAATGACACGGCAGAAGAACCCGACCAAAACCAGCAGATATCTTTAATTTCATCCAACCGCCCCCTCCTGATACATTCCAACACTAAAAATAACTCAACTTGACTTACTATAAGACAAACACCAATTTAACAGCTAGTTAATCTGTAGCACACATCTTTTGGTCATGGTGGATCAACAACAGAGAGAATATGAAGATTTAAAGCAGAGCGAGCACCTGCCGTAGCATCTACACATTGATCTAGTAAAAGAAAGCAAAAACACATCCGTGAGTCGAGCTGTCTAAAGTATGTCATTGCTAAAAAGAAAAATCAGACTGCTTAATGTTCTTTAGTTTAAAAATAACCAGCAATGACGTTCAATGGATTATCTGAAAGAGATTCAAGGTTTAAGTTCAACTGCAGGAGTCTTGTCTAATATAAAACACAGCTTACAAAATGTACTTTTAATATTCCCAGAAGAATCAAATAATTCTTACTACTGTGAGTAATTCACATGATAATCTGCTAAAACCTAGTAAGATTCTTCCTAAATAGCATTTTAAGGCATCATACATTTTGCAATAGTCTTACTGTGGGTTTACACCAGATGCGAGTTCAACAATTTGCGCGAGTAGATTACATACAAAGTCAATGCAAAGACACGATCTGACGCGTCCTCGTGTGGGGCGATGCGAATGACGCGATATGGGCGATGCGTTTGCCGTGAAAACATGCGCTATTCGCCTCAAACACGTCTTCACCCAAGTTGAAAATATTCAACTTGAGCGAAAAATTCGCATGACACAAAGTTAAATCCTGCCAGTAATTTAGAGCAAGCAACGCGATGCGATTGCACGCTTCGCGTTTGGTGTAAACCCACAGTTATGCAGGGTTTATACCAGACGCGGTAGACGCGGCAAGCGCGAGGGATTTACATGCCAAGTCAATGCAAAGACGTGATTAGGCATCCTGCGGTGCGGGACACGCGGTAAGTGCGGCGCCAATTGAGCAGAACGTGCGGCGCCGATGGCGCGTTCTGCGCCAGTTGAGAGTTGAAAAATCTGAACTTCGGTGGATTTCCGCGCTGCATTGACCTTGCTGTAGTAGTGACGTGATTCCTGCTCGCGGAGTCCCAAAGCCCCTCTCATGATACGAATTTCCGCGTGAATGTCTCAAATGACAAGAATTTCAAGCGCGAATGAAGCGAGTGAACTCAAATGTTCCAACAACGTGCGAATAGCGCGTTTGTGCCGCCTCTACAGTGGCTGGTGGGAATGCACCATTAAGTCGACATTTAAAAAATTACGCTAAAGTTTTGCAAAAATCTGCAAAGGAAAAGCAGCTACTGTTGACTTTGTTAACATGATGGAATATCAGACATCTCTTCAAGTTATTTTTGCAAAAACAGCATGTAGTTTATTTTTAGTGGTTTACTCATAGCTGAACTATATCAGTCTGTAGTTAACCAAGACGGTAAAATGACGGCTACGGCTTGGCGTTTTCAATTTTTTCAAAGTAAGCGCCAGCTTTTTCAAAAATGCCAGCAGCTGGCGGGTTTTGTCCGCACTGAGCGCCGACACTCTGCGTTTTTTCCGCGCTGAGAGTTGAAAAATATTCAACTTTGGGTGAAACGCTCAGCTCGTAAATGTCACTTCCGACTTGGCTGTCCAATCACAGTGGAGGAGGGGCGGGACAAATATTACAACAACCAACTGGCACATCATTCACGACTGATCTTTAACATTGACTTGACTGACTGTAATGTCATTTTGCAAGAAATTAAATTAAATCTCACTTCAGATAATTTAGTCAATATCTTTAGTCAATATCATGTTCATCGGTTGCTTTACCGTATGACATAAAACTATTCAACATTTCACAGCAGTGCCGGATTTAAAAAGCCTCACAGTTTGTTAAATGGGTTATAAATAAGTGAATGAAAAAAATAATGTAAGTCAGACTGCAGTGATAAGCCAATGCATCAATGAGCAGGTGGATATTATTGAGTTGATGGCAGTCGGTTCTCGTTGCTCACATCACCCATGATTTGTCAGAATCACGAGAAATACAGCGACTGATGCAGAATCCAGACCTCAGGGTGCCTCATTTACATATTTGCATAATTAAGATCCTTCAACACCAGAATCAGCTTTTGCAGACCTATATTTCTATTTCAGTCTGATCTTATCATAACTGTTAATTTTATTCTTAAAAATATCAACTACCATTTAGAGGATTATGGTGTACACCACATTGTAATGATTACAGTATTACAGCATCTTAAGACAAAAAAATGTGATTTGACAAGCCACATGCCGGCCACGGATACTGATTTTTCAGCATATGTCCCTGTTACCATAGAAACATCAGCTTCTTTTCAGTCACCATGGCAACTAGACAGACTTTAGACACGCCCTCCCTGGAGGCAGTCCATGTTTACAGCATTATTGACCTTTAGTGCTTCATCATTTTGCTGGTCTCAAATGATGGGATTATCATAATGTTTGACTGACCAGCTGCATCTCAATTAGGTGATGAACTCAATTCTGTGTGATAAAACACTCACCGATCACACAAAATCATCCTTAAATACTCGATTAATAAATAAATAATCCATATATTTTCAGACTCCAGCAGTCAAACCTAAAGATTAGTGAACTATTGAAGCACCATATGAGACACAAACATAAATAACCTTCATCAGCGGTGTAAACACAAAAAGAGTTCAATATCAGCTAGACACAACACAATGAAACACATATGACCCTGAACCACAAAACCAGACTTGTGAAGGGCGGAAAGTTTTGGGTAAATATTTTGGGAAATATTCCAAAAAGGAAACTTAAAGGGAATTCATGTGAATAATTTGGAAATGTGTATAAACTTTATCATATACAAACATAAATAAACATTTTGTTTGGTCATAAGCAGACATGCAAGCAATGTATTACAGATTTTGAAAAATCCGTGGATCAAGCCGTGGATTTATTTGATCAAATAAATGCAGACTTGATGAGCATAAGAGACTTCTTTAAAAAACATTAAAAATAGTAATGTGTTTTTTAGGCGTAACAGTAATTCTGTATAATAACAGAAAACTGGCTAGCAGAAAGTAGAAGAAAGAGCATCATAGCTTGAGCTAGCTACATGATACATACATTTTTAATGAAATAGTGCTAGCCTACATTTTTGATATCTCATTTACTTGCTTTAAGAAATTATCTGTGCATGTTATGGAAGAAAAAGACTGAGGAATGTGCAGGGTAGAAAATCAACTGAAATTGCATTAAATGTTTTTTGTTTTTCACAAATTCCCAGTTTATTCCCATTAATTCCCATACATTCCCATGGAAAGATGAATAAATAAGCTTTCCATTGATATATGGTTTGGACAACAATATTTGGTCGAGATCTGGACTATTATTATTAAAATCTAAATATTGAGAAAATCATCTTTAAGTTTTAGCAACATAAATGATAAATACATTTTTATATTTCTGGTAGGAAAGGTAAAAAAATATCTTCTAGGAATATGATCTTTACTTTATATACTTATGTTTTTTGGCATAAAAAAATCAATAATTTTGACCCATACAATGTATTGTTGACTGGTTTTGTGGTCCAGGGTCACATACACTAAACAAAGAAGGTCAGATATGAGATATTTATATGTTTATCTGATATTTTTGTCTCTTATGTTTGCATTCATTGACAAAATAATGGATTGGGTTTACACTACAGCTCTGCCCTGCAACAATTAATTTCTTACCCAATATTTTTGTCTTGTTTTCAATACAAATATCTACAAATCTTAAATCAAGATGTATTGTCTTGATTAGCAAAATGACATAAGAATATAAGTCTAGTTTTTAGATAAAAATGTACAATTTAAGTGAATGTGTGCTTACAACAATGGGGTAAGAAAAATGTGTGATTTTTTTTAAATTAAGTATTTAAGAAAAAGTTCAAACTTATGTTAAATTGTATGGGTTTTTTTTGTTGTCTAAAACTAGACTTATTTTGCTCATCAAGAAAATGCATTTAGATATTTGCACTAAAAACAAGACAAATATACCAAGTAAGAAAGTCATTTTTTGCAGTGTGTCTGAAATTGATGCTCTTACACATATAACACAACAACAACTAACATTTAATCCTCAGAAGAATCGAAACAAAATGTTATTGTTTATAAGCGTGAGACTGAAGGAGATTCAGAACCAAATGAAGACAGCAATTTAATGCACCTCAATCATTTTAACGGGTGTAAAAATCTAGCAATGTAAAATTATAGCATGTCCTCCTGAAGCACATTATTTAAACTGAACTGAAAACAAAAACTGACGGAGCTCATAGATGCACACAAGACAAGAGATTGATTTTAAAGTCATCAAGATATCTGCTTATGTGTGTTTACAAAATATGTGTTGACATTCATAGAAAAGGCAAAGAGACTTATACAGCAAACAGGAAGAACTGAATAAAAGAGAAGTACGTCAGTCGAGATCTGTGTTTGTCATAATCACTCAGAAAATAAAAGACTACTTGAAGTCACAATCAATGCTTCTGGTCATAGTGTCTTTCACACCTACAACAGCAAAACCAATCAACATTCACAAACATGCGAAGCTTATGTTGCTAAGAAACGCTCCTTTCCATCAAAGGTTTAATTTTACAAATTGTTCTTATATAAAAAAATCTGTTTTCCACTGGCACAAATGATTCTTGTTGGAAAACAATGTCATACTTTCTGTTTACATTACAAAGATTTGAAAGCAACTTCTAGTACAAGTATTTCATGTTTCCTAGGATTCAAACCCATAATCTTTGCGCTGCTAACACAAAACTCAACCAGTTCAGCTACAGAAACACCTGTGTTGCTATGCAATTGCTGAATTCAATTAAGCGCAACCAAACATCCAAACCGTTCAGATTCAACCCATCTTACTTTAAAGGGGACAGAGAATGAAAAAACATTTTTACCTTGTCTTTGTTGAATAATGGAAGTCTTCCCACATTCACGAACATACAAAAAGTGCTAGACATGCGAACCATCTCAGTCTCATAGAAATTCCTCTTTTAGAAATGTCAGCCAGAAAACGGCCCAATCTGAAAAACTGATGCTTATGACATCACAGGCATCTCACTGCCCCTCCACTTTAAAATAATTGGCTACATTTTTTGAGTGGCAGCAAAGTCAGCCAATCAGTAATGAGATTGCAAGTTAAGCCAGTAGGGGGAGCCAAATAGGTGCAAAACCACTTGTTTAAAATCCCCCACCCTAATAGAGCTATCTGAGAGAGGTTTTTAGGAAGCTTCTAAGGCATTACAGACCCAAACAAAACATTTTTGTCTACATGTCACATCACAGAACAAGGATAAATACCCTGTTCAATCATTCTATGTCACCTTTAATAGTTTAGTGAGATATAACTGTGTTACCATGGCAACTGAGATGTGACTAATCCTGAGTCAGTAAGTGTGTTACATCGTGTACCTTTCTGGGTAAAAAAGTCTAAAGCAGGGGTGTCAAACTCATTTTAGGCTGAGGGACGAATGGTAAATAAAGTCACTGTTTGAGAGACAGATTTTTTTTAAACCTTAGTTTGCTGATAATTGTTTTCATATTAACTAAACCAACTACAAATGAATTAGGTTGAAAAGCCTTAATTTAACATCCTTTTGTATATCTTATTAGTGCCAAAATCATAATCCATTTACTTTTCTTTGGCTTATATTTGTAATGAGAACGATCATTTAGAAAATGAAAATGCTAGATGAGGCAGTGACCAAAACCAAAGAGTGCACTAAGGTGGGAGGTACTAATAATATGGTTTTAATAAAGTATAATAAATGTGTTTTAGATTACTAGCATGTGATTATATAAAGTGTGACAATCTGCTAAATATTTTATATTTTTAGCCAGCAGCTGGTGGGTTTTCTTCACGCAGAGAGCTGAAAAATGTTTAACTTTGGGTGAAAAGCTTAGCTCGTCAATGTCACTTCTCACTTAGCCATCCAATCACAGTAGAGGAGGGGTGGGACAAATATCACAACAACCAATTGCCGCATCGCTCAATGACTGATAAACAAAGCAGAAGTTTCATAGCAACCAAAGCGCTCAGCTGAAAAAAAGCTGGCAAGCGCCTACAGTCGCCGTCTGCCTGGTGTTTTCAGCCGTTTTTAAACACTTTGGTGTGCACGCCCCTTAAACGTCTGTGCGTAAGTCCAGACCAAGCACGACATTAATAGAAACCGTTTCTAAACTAGAACCCACTGCTGTTCATTGCGTGTCACAATTGTTAAGGCAGAAACTGATTCATGGGCATTTCACAGACAATACGCGTTAAGCGACAGAATCGCAGGGTGGCTGCAACTTTTCTCAGCACCTGCATAGCAAAAAGCAACAAAAAAAGGCAAGATTTTTGGAATTTGGGCACCTCTTGCAGACTGTATACGCTCCACGTTTTGCGGCTCTCAGCATATCTCTCCTATTGAAAATGAACTAGATTCTCGCCTGATATGGTTTTTAAAATATGTATTTAATATTTTATAAAACAGTATAAATCATCACGCGGGCATTGGACACCTTTGTGGGACGTATTCGGCCCGTGGGCTTTATGTTTGACACCCCTGGTCTAGAGTTTCTAAACTCAAAATCACTGCTTTCATAAAGCTGAGAAATGCTAAAAATGTGCCATGGTAAAAGAAAAGAATTACAGCAAGCAACACGGATAAATAAACTCACAGATATTTGAGTCTAAGTCTTCAGTGTTTCTTAACGTATAAGCTTAAACTACACAACACACACAAACAGACACACACTACACTGCCATTAATTTGCATGTTGAGAAGCCTAACATCAAACTGTCTCCTGGAGTGTATAAGTAGCTCCCTCGATGACAAAGTTCCTCCCTACTGAAGAAAGAACTGAAAATTACAAAGAAACTGAAGAGACAGCTGTGTAACGCTACCAGACGCACACAACTGCACTATAAACACACACACAGACAAACTCCACTGCCATTTCTGTAGTCCTGCTATTCTAACTTCATTTAAAAACAAGTAAATAAGCAAAAAAAAAAAGATTTACCTGACTAATTATTAAATGCCCATGATTGGAGCTGCAGGGTTAATTCTGAGTTCATGTTGACTTTTATAGATCAGTCTTTCTAAATAAAAGCATGAAATCATTCTTTCCATGAGGTGTGATAAACACAGCAGTATAGGTCACTTCTTACGTGTAGTGAGGGTCAGCGTACAGTGCATGTGACGCAGATCGTCACACACCGGTCACACGTGCACATATAATTTTCTTGCAGTAATCAGTTTATCCTCAGGGTGGCAACCATGTCCTGGGGGCATTGAATTACAACGTACTAAAAACCGCATAAACAAAACAGACTGAAGCACGTGCAAGCTACATCGACAGTGGAGGCCATATATGAAAGGTCTGGACGTTTTCTCATTTATACAACTGTACCATGAGTTTTAACATCTCCTTACAGATCCCTGTAGGCCAGGAGAGGTATTGCATGCGTCTAACGCCTATATATGCATTCGTAGAGATAGCCCTTTACTTAACATCCTCTTATAGACTCACGTAGGCCAAGAGAGGTATTGCATGCGTCTAACGCCTATATATGCATTCGTAGCATCACCACTTTACTAAACATCCTCTTATAGACTCCTGTAGGCCAGGAGAGGTATTTCATGCATCCAACGCCTATATACTTTTTCGTAGCATCACCACTTTACTAAACATCCTGTTATAGACTCCTGTAGGCCAGGAGAGGTATTGCATGCGTCCAACGCCTATATACATTTTCGTAGCATCACCACTTTACTAAACATCCTCTTATAGACTCCTGTAGGCCAGGAGAGGTATTGCATGCGTCCAACGCCTATATACGTTTTCGTAGCATCACCACTTTACTAAACATCCTCTTATAGACTCACGTAGGCCAAGAGAGGTATTGCATGCGTCCAACGCCTATATACGTTTTCGTAGCATCACCACTTTACTAAACATCCTCTTATAGACTCCTGTAGGCCAGGAGAGGTATTGCATGCATCCAACACCTATATACGCATTCGTAGCGTCACCCCTTCATTTAACATCTTATAAACCCGTCTAGGCCAGGAAAGGTATTGCATGCAACCAACGCCTATATAAACATTCGAGTCAAATTAAGTATGCTTTGTGATGGATGGCACATATCTAGTGTACAAGTAAAAATGTAGGCTTTCCTATGAAATAAAATATACAGAAATTGACAAAAAAAGAAAATGATACTGAACGAAATGTTGACTTACCTGAGTTGATGATGAAGAAAAGATGATGATGTCAGCAGGACAAGGGGGAGAAAAGAAAAAGAGTATTATTAAAACTGTATTTTACTTTGTACACATGCAAAAAAATGGGACAAAGTGGTGCATTTTCACACTGCAATGTGCTAGAAGAGAAAATATGGAGAGGTAGTGAAAAGAAACAATTTTCATTGTTAGGTGCCACCAGTGGTAGTACAGCACACAATCACAACAATAGCGTGTTGGGAACGTGAGGGAACAACAACAACGCCTTCTTGATCAACTGCAAACCAAAAGCGTTGTGATTAGTAAACCCTGGATCACATGGTTAATGGGGGGAGCACAGTTGTTCATTCACTGTGGATGAAACACCCAAGCCAAGCCAAACCAAGCCAACCCGGGGTGAGCGATCCCTAACACTCAAGTCCAGCTGATAGGGTGACGTGTTAGTTATTGCGGTGCAGAAATGATTCACTCAAGGCCAGCTTAATAAATCACAGGCCTAGAATCCACACAGCCATGCATTACGTGGATCCACTCCCCAAACTTCCACAACAAACCTTCATGGGTAACAGGCATTCCCGCAATGGGTTCCCGAGGCTCGGCAAAACTGGGGAAAAATGGTGGTGCAGATGGATTCAGACCAGAATTCTGAGGAGAGGGCAACTTAGCGTCGGGAGTGGTGGGACTCTTTGATGAGGATGAACGGGACTTCTTCCCATGTTTGGCTTTGGAGTCTTTCGGGGTTTTGTTCTTTGGTGAAAGTAGCGGTGCTGGAGTCTCAAAGGGCACACCTTCAATCCCAGCAAGATCAAAGGGCTGATTGTGATTATTTAGAGACCAAGCGGGTCCAGACGGTGAGAATGGTGGTGCAGAGATCAGTGCCTCCATAGGTGGTACAAAACAAGTGCTTCCGGGGGTGGACATCAGTGGTTCCTTTCCTGGGGACTCAACTGTTACTTGGGTGTCAGTGACTGAAGAAGTGTAGGGTTCTTGTTCTAACATGGCCTCTTCAAAGGTTCCACCAACAGACATGAAAGATTGACTTTCATCGATGCGGCAAGCAGGGGAACCAGCTTTGCCTAGTGGTGACGGCAATTCAAAAGCATCAGGTGGATTATCCAAGAAGGTGTTGTCTGTTTCTATGATGATGTCATGGAAGCCAGATGACATGGACAAGGGAAGCTGCGGAGAGAGACTTGAAGTCTGATCTGGAGACTTTGGGGATGACACTTTAGGTTGAAGTGGCAGTGTGGACGGTGGGGTAGTGGCAGTGAGGGATAGAAGATCTTGTGTAAGAGACATAGGAATGAGGCTCTCATCAGTGTAATCTTCAGAGAGCGATATTAAACCACTGTCATCTGCAAGTGGAGAGGTAAAATCACTTCCAAACTCTTTTGACATGGAAGCAGGGACAAATGGTTCTGCGTGGATCGCCCATTCCTCTGGAATCTTCTTTCGACTTTTGGGCTTCTTGACTCTACCACCAACTCGACCGGCGTCCTCCCAGCCTGCATCTCTGTCCCGTTCCTTGCGTGGGGACGAATGATGCGGGCTGTCAGTTAAAGCACTTTCACTTTGAATTTCTGTGTGAAAGTCAAACACCTCATCCCTGGGTCTTCTTTTCTTCTTTCTCTTGTCTTTTTTACGGTCAGATCCTTCACCTTCTCTCTCATCACCATCTCCAGCTCCACTTTCTTTGGGGGACCAATGAGAATCGAGCTTATCATGTGAACTTTCAGCCAGGTGACTGGCATGGTGACTGATAACCGTGGAAACGCTGGGTGTGAAGGGCAGATCAGATGGGATGCCGGCCTCATTAGACCAGCGCTCACCAAAGATACCTCGTATGCAAAGAAGAAAGAAAATTAGAGCAACACTCATGTCTCTTAAAGGGACATTCCACATACTCATTTTCCCGTTCCCCTAGAGTTAAACATTTGATTTTTACCATTTTTTGGAATCCATTCAGCTGATCTCTGGGTCTGGCGCTACCACTTTTAGCAAAGCTTAGCATAATCTATTGAATCTGATTAGACCATTAGCATTGCACATGTAACTACAGAAGAGTCAAGTTTTAAATAAAAAAAATATCGAAACTCTTTGGTTATTTTTTAGCGCAATGCTAATGGTCTTATCAGATTCAATGGATTGTGCTAAGCTATGCTAAAAGTGGGAGCGCCAGACCCGGAGATCAGCTGAATGGATTGCAAAACGGTAAAAATCTAATGTTTAACTCTAGGGGAGCGGGAAAATGAGTTTATTTTTAAAAAAAAGTGGAATGTTCCTTTAAATACATACACATTCTCATTCACCCACTTAAAAAATGAATTTAAACATTGGCAGCATGAGATGGACTGTCTCCCACTAAAGTCCTGTAAAGATTAAGTTTGACAGTACAATGACAGATCTAATAAGCAAAATTACTGAAACTGCTTGATCATATTTCTGTAAATGCAGTTCAGGAATATCAACACAAATCACTAGAGTACGAATTAATCAATGCAAAATAAACCCTAACGTGAACACAGCAACGCACAGCTGCTTTCTTTAGCTCAACTTGTCTGGCACTGCGTTAGCAAAAGAAAGGTCAAGGGATCAATCACAAGGTGCACACATATTGATAAAAGACATGGATATAGACTGAATGCACTGTAAGTCACGTGATAAAAGAGTCTGCCAAATGTAATAAAGATAAACAAATCAGAAGGTTTACTTTTCATAAAAACCCAGTTAAAACTGCAATCAACTGGAATCTCTAGTCTCCTTATCTAAAGCAATGAGCAGAAGCAATAGATTGTGGGATATGACTCAAATGTCTTGATAGGAAATAGGGTTGTGTAGCGTCATTCTGACAGACGGTCTATCTGATGAATAACACTAAGATAATTCAAACAGATGAATCTATGCTGCTCAATCTGATTTGGGAGAACCTGTGAGTATGCAGTGCATTGTGGGAGATCTGTGGTCATGAAGAAATGGTGTAAATGACTTTGTAATCACTTGCTTTCACATATTTAAAGGATTACTCCACTTTTACAAAAAAATTATTTACTCACCTTCATGTCATCCAAGATAGTTTTTTTATTGATCAGTCGAAAAGAAATTAAGTTTTTTGAAGAAAACATTTCAGGATTTTTCTCCATATAGTGGATCTCAACAGTTTACAGTTTCAATGCAGCTTCGAAGGACTCTAACAATCCCAACCGAGGAATAAGGGTCTTATCTAGCAAAATGATCGTTATTTTTGTCAAGAAAAATAAAAAATATGTACTTTTAAACCACAACTTCTCATCTTGTACTAGCAGTTTATCCCCACAGCGCAAATCTATGTAATACGTAATCCCGTCGAAAGGTTACATATGTAAAACGCACACTTGCAGAAAATTTTAAACAATAAACTGACACACAGACATTAATTAGTATCATAACACATACATTGTCGTCTAAACGCTCCTCTTTCTCCACACTTTTAAACACTGGAATGGTAGTTTTGCATACGTCATGCGTGACCTTACGAAGTTATATGGAAGGTCACGCTGTTCCATCACACGTCTAGTGCAAGATGAGAAGTTGGGGTTACAAAGTATTAATTTTGGCGATGAAAATCATTTTGCTAGATAAGACCCTTAGGCCTCGGTTGGGATCGTTTAGAGCGCTTTAAAGCTACATTAAAACTACACTGCTAAAAATTACTTTCTTACTTAGTATTTTTGTCTTGTTTTCAGTACAAATATAAAAAAATTCTTAAATTAAGAAAATTTTGCTTATCAAGAAAATCCACCTTAAAAAAAGTGTAGTTTTAAGACAAGAAATACCAAATTTAAGTGAATTTGTGCTTAAAACAAGCAAAAGAAAAAAAAATGCCAATGACAGAACATTTTTCATAAATTAAGTGTTTAAGAAAAAAAGTTGCACATTTTTCTTAGGTTCTTAGAAAAATGTGTTTTGTGTTTTTTAAGAATTTTTAGCAAGTCATTTTTTGCAGCGGGTAAACTGTTGAGGTCCACAGTGTCCACTATAAGGAAAAAATCATGGAATGATATCTTCAAAAAAAATTATTTCTTCTCGACTGAACAATGAAATACATAAACATCTTGGATGTAGTAAATTATCAGATTTTTTGTGAAATGTGAAAGTGGAGTAACATTTAAGTGTGTGAAAGCAAGTGTACATTAATAGCAAAACCTATGCATTTACATATTTTCTTCAGGATTACAGATCTCCCACAATGCACTGGATACTCACAGGTTCTCCTACATCAGATTGAACAGCATAGATTCATCTGTTTGATTTATCTTATTGTTATTAATCAGATAAACCGTCTGGATTTTTTTAATGAAGGTGGAGTGATCCTTTAAATAGATATAATTTAGTCTAATCTAGTGTCTACATTATACATGTGGAAACTGAATAAATAATATTGAACAAATCATGTCTGCTCAACAGATTAAACCTTGCATCTGGTAGATGTCTTTCACTTTGTATGCAAGCAGGCACAAGACAGTCCCATAATATAGGATGACTGTACATTAGATGAGTATTGACAACTGTCAGTAAAGCTGTGATTGTCATTGATTACAGTGCCTCCTACTGGAGGATCATTGCACAGTATAAAAACAAACACAGAGCCCACAGAGCTCCTGCAGCTATCCCATAATTCCCAGTACATTTGCATCACTGTAATGACAGGAACACTATAACCATAGTTTACATCCAAGAGAAATGAATATAATTATGATGTATGTGTGTCCTCTACCTGCAGATGTGTCTAGTGGGCTCTTGGGTGTGATGGCTATCAGGGGTTCATCGGGTATTTTGGGGGCTTCAGTGGCCTGGATTGCTGGTGACTCTTGTGGTTCAGATGGTCTTTCTGTCTGTAGAGGAGCAGGACTCTCACCTGTGTTCAGTGCTGACATCACGCTGGGCTCAGAGAAATCTGTCGGACAGGGAATAATTGATAACAGGCCGTTTTAAAATAATGCAAACCCAGGGTGGTAAAGCAGCACGACGCGAAGCAGAGGTGTGCATTATTTTTTAAATACTTCAAAGGACAGGAGTCAATTATTCCACTTATAGCACGGTTATTTTAAGGTATTTGACAGGGCCGGTGTGCGTATATCGAAAAATAATACATACCCATGAAAGCGTCCAACAGACCCATTGTATAAATGAAAATAGTGTTCGTCTGTATGAACCTTCTTAATTCAATTCAATTCAATTCAATTTTATTTATATAGCGCTTATCACAAAAGTCAATTGTTTCAAAGCAGCTTTACATAAATAGAAGCAGTGAAAAGCACAGAAAACGACAGATAGCACAACAAAATACATGATAGCATGAGCAGTTAAATTTGCTGCGGCTATGACTCAATATTATAATTGCACGTATTACTAAAGCAACGTATAGAAGAGGTATATTAAGATATAAATAAAATCTTAAATGATTTTAATGAAGATATTAAGACATACACATGTTTATTATTAATAAATATATGGTAGATAAGATTGCAGATATATGAGATTTGACAGAAGCCATGTAAGGTCTGTAACAGGTGGTGAAACGCAGCATCAGAGTTGAAGCGTCTGAGATGACTCATCACCCGCAGCTGAATCAGACATGAAACAAGAACGGTAGAAAAACATCCTCGGAGAGCGACTTCTAACAACCATCCAAGAACCATTTGGTGACCAACTATGCCTTTTCAGCATTATAGAGCAATAACTAGTGATAACTAAGCAGCTTGGGAACAATACATCAAAATTTTGTGTCCATTAAGGGTGTGATGGATCACAAAACTCGCGGTTCCGATCACATTATGGTTTTTGAGGCACAGATCAGATAATTTTTCAAATCAGCAAAAAAGGGGTGGAAAAAATCTAATAAGAACAAATTAAGAAATTACAAGAATTTATAAAAAAGAATAAAGTTGCACATTAAGTAAGGTCTAAAATAAGCATTAGTTACAGAAATCGAATCAAATGAATAATAACACTTCTTTATCTTTATTGTATAAATTAAATATAATATTCTTCCCTTCATTTCCAAGACTCTTGAACGCATTGTGTTCAACCAGCTCTCCACTTTCTTCACACAAAATAACCTCCTGGATAGCAATCAGTCTGGATTCAAAAGTGGTCACTCCACTGAGACTGCGCTGCTATCAGTCATTGAGGCCCTAAGGCAGGCAAGGGCAGCCTCCAAATCATCTGTGCTGATCTTACTGGATCTATCTGCAGCTTTTGACACCGTCAATCACCGCATCCTCCTGTCGACTCTCATGTCTATGGGTGTCACTGACACAGCGCTTTTATGGTTCAAGTCGTACCTCTCAGATAGGTCATTTCGGGTATCCTGGAGAGGTGACGTCTCCGAACCCCAACGTCTAGATACTGGGGTCCCTCAAGGCTCTGTGCTTGGACCGCTGCTCTTTTCGATATACATGACATCCCTGGGCTCTGTCATTCGGAAACATGGCTTTTCCTACCACTGCTATGCAGACGACACTCAACTCCACTTGTCGTTCCACCCTGATGATCCTACGGTTTCTGCCCGCATCTCGGCATGCCTGAGGGACATCTCACTCTGGATGAAGGATCACCATCTCCAGCTTAACCTTGCGAAGACAGAACTGCTTGTCATATCATCCGAACCAAAGATTCAGCACAACTTTTCCATTCAGCTAGGTTCCTCGACCATCACGCCTTCCAAGACGGCCAAAAACCTGGGAGTGGTCATTGATGATCGGCTTAGCTTCACGGAGCATGTTGCCAGCACCGCTCGCTCTTGTAGATTCATCCTCTACAATATTAGGAAAATTAGACCTTTCCTAGATGAGCATGCTACGCAGGTCCTGGTCCAAGCTCTTGTCCTGTCCAGGCTGGACTACTGCAACGCGCTACTGGCAGGACTTCCAGCCTGCACGACCAAACCCTTACAGATGATTCAGAACGCAGCGGCAAGAGTGGTCTTCAATGAGCCAAAGAGGGCGCACGTCACTCCTCTCTTTGTCAAGTTACACTGGCTTCCTATAGCAGCCCGCATCAAATTTAAGGCTCTGCTCCTGGCCTTTAAAACCACCACTGGGTCAGCACCCCCTTACCTTCGCTTGCTTATAGAGCCTTATGTACCCTCTCGATCACTGCGCTCTGCCACCGAGCGCCGACTTGTGGTACCATCTCAAAAAGGGAAAAAAACACTAACGCGTACCTTCTCAGGAACTGTCCCACAACTGTGGAATGATCTGCCGGTCGTGACACGATCAGCTGACACTGTAGCTGTCTTTAAGACTCGGCTAAAAACCCATCTCTTCCACCATTACCTAACTTCCTAATTATGTTGGCTTGACAAAGCCAACATACTGTTCTTCGATCTAAGCTTATTATTATTATTATTCTTCTGTTCACACTTTTTTCTAACAGTAACTCCTCCTAGAGCTTTCAAGCTACACCCACAAAACTTTACAAAACTTTTAAGACTGGTACGTAGATTTATGCTATATCTTTTCCAACTGATGGGACCTTCCGAATTCCTAAACGGGGCGCTCAAACACCCCAAATTTTCCATTGACTTAACATTACGACAAACTTTGACGGGTCATAGCTGCAAGCGAGAAATTTGTAGAAACTTGTGGGTTACCACATTTGAAGAGGCTGTCAGACTGTGTAAGAACATACATCACGTTGGGGTGTAAGTTTCACCCCTGGGGCGTAAGGACCACCCAATTTTCCCCATTGACTTATAATGGGGCAGGGAACATGCCCATATAAGGGAATAAAAGCGTCCCAGATGGAATATCTTCACTTTAGAGTGTCGTAGAGACATGGGGGTGGGCTCATTTTACTCAGGCATCCAAACAGTCTCTCAGGATCGCCCCATAGCTATTAAGCCACGCCCCTAGCAACCATTTTTGGGCACCCTAGCAACATATCCCATAGACTGCCATTATAAAATCCCCAGATGGATATCTTTGCAGCACAGTGTCACAGAGACATGGGGGTGGGCTCATTTTACTCAGGCATCCAATCAGTCTCGGAGGATTCTTATTGAGGTATTAAGCCACGCCCCTAGCAACCAAATATGAGCACCCTAGCAACATAATGAACAAAGCCTTATATCTCTGGATCCGAACATCATAGAGACATGGGGGTTGGGTCTTTTGGTCATGTTCGCCTTATGCTAGCTCCATGCTAAGTCATACTAGCTTCATGCTAGTTTTGTGCTAGCTTTATGCTAATTTCATAATAAATCTTGCTAACTTCATGCTAATCATGTTAGCATCATGCTAGCTTCATGCTAATCATGTTAACATCATGCTAGCTTCATGCTAATTCATGTTAGCTTCATGCTAGCTTCATGCTAATTCATGTTAGCATCGTGCTAGCTTCATGCTAATTCATGTTAGCATCGTGCTAGCTTCATGCTAATTCATGTTAGCATCGTGCTAGCTTCATGCTAATTCATGTTAGCATCGTGCTAGCTTCATGCTAATTTATGTTAGCATCGTGCTAGCTTCATGCTAATTCATGTTAGCATCGTGCTAGCTTCATGCTAATTCATGTTAGCATCGTGCTAGCTTCATGCTAATTCATGTTAGCATCGTGCTAGCTTCATGGTAATTCATGTTAGCGTCGTGCTAGCTTCATGCTAATTCATGTTAACGTCGTGCTAGCTTCATGCTAATTCATGTTAGCGTCGTGCTAGCTTCATGCTAATTCATGTTAGCTTCATGCTAGCTTCCTGCTAATCATGCTAACATCATGCTAACTTCATGCTAATTCATATTAGCATCATGCTAGCTTCATGCTAATTCATGTTAGCATCATGCTAGCTTCATGCTTATTCATGTTAGCATCATGCTAGCTTCATGCTAATTCATGTTAGCATCATGCTAGCTTCATGCTAATTCATGATAGCACAATGCTAATTCATGTTAGCATCATGCTAGCTTCATGCTAATTCATGTTAGCATCATGCTAGCTTCATGCTAATTCATGTTAGCATCATGCTAGCTTCATGCTAATTCATGTTAGCATCATGCTAGCTTCATGCTAATTCATGTTAGCATCATGCTAGCTTCATGCTAATTCATGTTAGCATCATGCTAGCTTCATGCTAATTCATGTTAGCATCATGCTAGCTTCATGCTAATTCATGTTAGCATCATACTAGCTTCATGCTAATTCATGTTAGCATCATGCTAGCTTCATGCTAATTCATGTTAGCACAATGCTAATTCATGTTAGCATCATGCTATCTTCATGCTAATTCATGTTAGCATCATGCTAGCTTAATGCTAATTCATGTTAGCATCATGGTAGCTTCATGCTAATTCATGTTAGCATCATGCTAGCTTCATGCTAATTCATGTTAGCACCATGCTAGCTTCATGCTAATTCATGTTAGCATCAGGTTAGCTTCATGCTAATTCATGTTAGCTTCATGCTAATTCATGTTAGCATCATGCTAGCTTCATGCTAATTCATGTTAGCATCATGCTAACTTACTGCTAAACATGCTAACATGGTAACTTTTGGTATCATGTTTACGGAAAGTTATAAAACTAAACTAAACTTGTTTTAAATTTCTCTCAATCTGTTTTAAACGTTCAGGCTAGGCTTTGTCAAGCCAACATAAAGTTTGTCTTCAAACTTTTCTATCTAGTTACAGATTTACTATCTTTATTTAGTTACCCTTCTCTTTATCTCTTTCTCTATCTACCTTCCTCTTTATCTAAAAAAAAAAAAAAAAAAAAAAAAAAAACTACTAACATACCCTTGGCTATGTATATTGTGTTGGACTTGATGAGACTATTTCCAGTGCACTTATGTATTGCTGTCTTATGTTGCCATAATTGCTTCTATTGTTTACCTCACTTGTAAGTCGCTTTGGACAAAAGCGTCTGCTAAATGACTAAATGTAAATGTAAATGTAAATTTATTTATTGGAGCTACAGAAGTGATTTTCTCTTTGTCTTGTGTTGTTTGATTAACATTAATGACACAGACTTAAGTATGTTAATTTAGGTTACTGTCTCTTTAAGATGAGCATGGACTGTTTTCTGCCTTATACACTTAAGACATAAACAAATGTTTTTATTAGAAAAAGAATACTGTGGTTTTCCAGATCATTTTGTTTGTATGTGTCCTGTCAAGAACAGAAAGATTTAATGTTCACTAGCTTTTCAAAACAAGTCTCTCCGTGTATGCACTACTGAGTGCCCTTAAACCCGCGCCCACATGCAGACGGAGGGTGAATTCCAAACAACGCTTCGGGAAGGAGATGCAGCATAAACAGTCGCTCCACATAAAGAGAAAAGTGAAGTTGTTTTTCCTTTGCTCTATTCACCAAATGTATTTTAATGAACTACAGTATGAGACACCGCAACACAACTCTCTCTAAAGTTTACACATCAAGAATTCTGATCTCTGAAGGGTGTAGGGATCATCACAGCTGATTGGACACATTTAACCGCACGTGCATCTGTGTGTACAGAGAACTGCTCACTTTAGTGCCTTTTTGCTGTTAAATTGTTTAAAATCACTTGAGTGTAAACATTTGCAAGTCTTTGAAACATGTACAGATGATAAACTTTCCCTATTTAAATTAGCATATTATTGAGGGCATGCCAGGGTGAAAGAGGGTGCAGAGGTCTTTAAAAAGAAGGGTATACACTCCAAATATTGACTCGTTGCATTAACTTAATGTACTTGTCAATAAAAGCCTTTGACGCTTATGAAATGCTTGTATTTATACTTCAGTATACCATTGTAACATCTCACAAAAATATCTAATTTTCATAATTCAGTCAATTTGTGTATTCTATTTTGTGTAAACATTTTTGTGACTTCTGTACTGAAATGTACCTGTCCAAATGGAAATGAAACTTTAATTCTATCGTTGAACAGAAATAATCAAAATTCAGTTCACAAGACCTTTATAAATGTAAAACTGGGAGAGGGTTTTTGAATTGGGCCTGCATGGCAACAGGTTAAAACCAACTATGAACACTTTAGAACAAGTTAGCAAAGCTTTGGCAACCACCTATATGTTACAATCTTTAGCAAATATCCGCGAGGCCGCATCTAAAGTGGACACATGAATCATCTCACCTGTTATTAAATCAGTTCCAAAGGCCTGCTGGTCAGTCTGATGTGGTTGTACATAATCCTGCATCTCTGGCCACGATGTTGAAATCAGTCCTGGCGCGTCCAGTGGATTTACTGCATCTGTAAGAGAAATACAATTACTTTTCTGCTCTGATTACTAACCAAAAACTTTTTATAGCATCAACGCCTTCAACTCACCTGGCCTGATTTAAGAACACAACTCATTACTGTCAATAACTCAGTGCTACACCACAGCAGAAACCGCTGGGTTAAAGTGGCCTAAAGTGATCCCGGACTGGCTCACTGTGAACTCATGGTCCAATCTCAGTGAGGAAACTTCTGACTGAAACTGAAGTGGAGGTGGTGGGTGAGAAAAAACCCTCCCAAAATCCCTCCCCACGCCTCTCTGACGGGTCAGTGGCTGACGATAAAAAGACCCGACAGTATGGAAACCAAAGTCAAAGCAGCGCTGTGGGGAACCAGAACCCAAACAGAGCTGCAACTGGGAGCTATCCGTGTTTTACAGGCAGGTTTAGATGAAAATTTAGACCTATAGATATATTAAGATAGCTTTATGAAGCATAGACTTTATTTACATAACCAGCTTATATCATCCCCCAAAAAATGCATGCACATAAACATGATTTTTTTAATGAAAATATAGACAGACAGACAGACAGATGCTTATTTCAGGAATGAAAATATCAGAAATGAACTATTTCATTCATCATCTGATTTCCTTAAACTCCTCATCTTACAGCAGTTTTTCACATAAGCCATCTGGTTTAAGACATAATGTGCTGCTATGAGAATGTCACAAGACTCCTAAAGTGAGTTTTCAAAGTGAGCACAAATGTGAGATGAACAGCCGGGGTGGTGTGACTTTAAAGTACATCAATAAGCATCCCTACTGTGTCCTCTTAGCAAGGTTCTTCTTCTTAATGTTGCTCCAGGAGCTGAACTGTAAGATGGGTGTGACATCCTCTGTGCATCTTCTAAATCTTCCGGGTGTGTGATGGGCATTCGGGGTGATGCTGAGGTTAGTGCAGGGAAAGCTGGCTGGAGTTCAGAGCTGTACACAATCCAGAAAGAGACGGCAAGACCAGCAGCCAAAAACTCAGGGTCATGTAGCCCAGAACTGTCAAGTCATGTTGAGTTCCCTCCAGTGAAGATTGTAAGAGGAGCTCGCTCAGTCAAACAACCGCTCGCCAACAAACAACTCAGCCGAGCGCTATGAAAACATTTACATTCATGCATCTGGCAGATACTTTATACAAAGTGACTAACATACCATTCAAACCTATGCATTTTATCAGTATGTGTGTTCATGAAAACCCCAGCATTGTTTGATTGTAGATGTCTTTTGTTATTTAATGTAATGAGAAACGTTTTCAGTTGTTGAATATACTCACGCATTGTCCAGTACCACATATATACCACCTATGTCCAGTACCGCATGCATACCACCTATGTCCAGTACCGCATGCATACCACCTATGTCCAGTATCGCATGCATACCACCTATGTCCAGCACCACATGCATACCACCTATGTCCAGCACCGCATGCATGCCGTCTATGGGCAGCAATGCATGCATGATGCCTATGTCTAGTACCACATGCATATCGCCTATGTCCAGTACCGCATGCATACCGCCTATGTCACCGCATGCATATTGCCTATGTCCAGTACCGCATGCATACCGCCTATGTCCAGCACCGCATGCATGACATCTATGGCCAGTAGGGCTGTCATTTTTTATTCGATATTCAAATATGCATTCGAACATGACGTGAAATATCCGTATTCGAACTATAAATAAACCATCCGGTTTTTTAAATGCCATGTGTAGCGCATTTTTTACAGTAACACCTCGTAATAGGAAGAAGGATGAGAGTGAGACCGACGACAGCAACTGTGCGCAAGAGAGGGAATCAAATGGGACCAAAATGAATCTGATGTGCATGTCAAGATAGAATTATAGTTTGTATATAAAATGACATATTGTTTATAGTGTTAAATATTATAGCAGAATAAAAAGCTTGTGTTAATACGTTCGCATTATGAAATTAGCACGTATGAAGATAATTTCATCATTTTTACAACGCAATGTAAACTTTATATTAAACAACAGCATTTGTCTTGTAAACGGATTTTAAATGATCATGTGCTGACTGTCGCACGTCACATAGACGACAGAGTCAAGTGAGATCTGATTAACTCATCTATAAGTTTAATTTCATCTCAAGTATCAAAGGGTTTGTGCTCTTTATCATTGAAAACGGGCAAGCAAACAGCACGCGCAGGGTTAATGTACTTGTGAATGACGGCTCACAAACGCGCGTGTGTGCTTGTTGTCAATGACAGTTCTGGTCACAAACACGCTCAAGCGCGGGATATGTGTGCTTGTCAATGATGGGCATTAAATCCGCGAAATTCCGCGGAGTTTTCTGCCGAAATCTGTGGGCGCGAATTCCGTTTGCGTCTGCCTATATACTCCTGCTGCTATTTAAGTTGTCACGTTATTGTTTGTAACTGTTCTGAATCATTTTTATATATATATAAGTTTGTTATTCATAAGTTGATAACCTGCCGTTTCAAACATAAAGTAAAAAGTAATCCAGACAACCCTGTGTATGACTGTCACTGTTAATAATTTTGTGATTGAATCTCCATTACGGTGGGTTTTTGATGCGCGTGGGGGGCGGCGCCTAGATATTTGAATATATTCGGATACATTGCATGATATTCGAAATCCGTTCGAATTAGATTTTTCTCAAAAGTGACAGCCCTAATGGCCAGCACGGAATGCTTGACGTCTATGGCCATCACCGAATGTATTTTGTCTATGGCCAGCACCGCATGCATGCTGTCTATGGCCAGCAACGCATTCATGAGGTCTATGTCCAGCAACGTATGCATAGAGTCTACATCCTATACTGCATGCATAACGTCTAGGTTCAGTACTGCATGCATAACGTCTAGGTCCAGAACCGCATGCAAAATGTCTACGTCCAGAACCGCCTGCATAACGTCTGTTTAAACCCTGGGAACTTTAAGATGCAACAAATCATTTGAAAGAAGTTTGTAGTGTTCGTTTGAATTTGAAAAGGTAAGAGACAGGTAATGTGGGTAAGACCACAAATCGACTTGTATATAAAACAATACCAATTAAAACCTCTTCGGGTATACAAGGATGGTAACTCAGCCTTCTCATTTAAAATGCAATGATGCGTTTGAGAGCTACAACAAGTAATGAAATGTAATGCACTATGAAAAACTATATTTTTAAGTAATGTGCTGGGGCATTCATAATACAGCATATCTTCATAATCCAGATGCTTTATCCAAAGCGACTTATAGTGCATCATAAAGTATACATTTTTATAGGTTTGAACCTGTGATTTTTTGTGCTGCTAATGTAATGCTTTACCACTGAGCTATACATAATGATATGCTATTGGCTGACATCATGCTACAGATACAGCACAAATAAATTTGTTTTTAAATGATGCATAATATATTTAAACATTCCATTATTCATTTAATAAAATATGTTTCTTTATATAATAATAAGAATGTGAGTGACGGATGATAATACAGATGGATTAATTGCCTGTGCTGGTTTATGTTCTGAGAAATAAAGCTGAGGTTTGATGTTATTTAGTGTTTTATTGAAAGTCTTTATGCCGTTATACCATCAATCTTACCAACAACAGTGTTGGTAACCTCCCGATATATTTTGTGGCTTTCTGTTTCTGTATCTTTGTGCTTCCAAATCTCCCTTGGGTCGCACACAGACCCTTATCTATTTTTACAGCATTGCCAATGAGGACACAGGCAGAGCAGAGAAATGCTGGCTGGGCAAACATCTCATCTCATGACACATTTGCCTGAGGATCAGAGCAATGACACAATGTCTAAGTGACCTCATGACTGAACTACTGTCTGTCTGTTATAAGATTTTATTTATATCAATAACATCACCTGGGGACAAACACGTGTGATCACTAACAGCCAATCAGCTGTCGGTATCCTGAACTACAGTATGGACAACTATAACCTTGCCCGGAGGTGTCTGCTACATAAAGTTAATGTTTATAATGTCTATAACCTCTAAAAAGTGCAATGTGAACTCTTAGTTAAGTTAAACATGATAATAATAAACTAGGTTATTCATTGAGTATTTAGTTATCAGACGTCAAAATGACTATCCCACTGTTACCATAAAAGGCTCTTATCGCACTTTATAGTCTTTATTACTTTTACCTGTATATAAAAATGTCTTCTGTTCTGACACGCACATTTCTTGATATTCATTAAAGCAAAAAAAAAAAAAAATGCAATGAAACTTATGCACAATGAAATGTCAGTAGCTGCCTAAAGAGAAAGTAAACATGAAGGATAAAGACGAGGAGCGCATTAAAAAGACTGCGTCCTCTGGCTGACCCAATAACTTCAAAATCAGACCAGACAGTCGCTCAGATGCTCTTATACAGAACCACAGTCAAACTAGGACAAGAATTATCCCTACGAGCAGCAGACAGGACCCTTCATCTGCCCTTCAAAGTCTCCCGCTGCAGGGGTCCTCCTAACATGACGCTCCATTAACATTTACTACATTTAGCTTAAGGATTACAGTGGTTACGCAATATAAGGAATTAAAAATGATTTAAAATACATCCAAACATCTTCAAAAGACAAATCCTAAGAATGAGGAGACAGAGAAAAGCTCCTCTGCAGAAAAGGATTATGGGTAACGGCTCCTTCAGAAACATCGGTGCAGAAGCAGCCTCACAGCTGACCTCAGTTCAGATTCGTCTATCGCAGTATTACATGGTGTGAGATGAGACAGGAACAGAGAGGAGACTGTGCGCTTCAGCGCTGTAGGGCTTTACTAACACATCACAGGGAACCTACAGACATAAGGTCATCAAACGGGCAACAAGATCTTAAACTAAGAGGAAAGATTTTAGAATAAGGACTTGAAAGTGGGCATCACTGTGACCTACTCACGCTTTAGTGTCATGTTTGTTATAAGAGGATGTGTATTACCACATTACATCTCCTATCACAAAGTCCATTCAAGGATTCAAAACAAACTATTCTAAACCAATGTATTTAAAAGTTATTTAAATTTGTAGACAATAAAACCTCCCTCCCGTTAGCTGTTGCTGAGCAGAAATGTCATTTGCATTAAAAATCCCACAAGCCGACCACCCGCAGTGACAGATTTGAGTTCAGCTGCATGTCATTATGTCTGCCACTCCCTCTTTTCTTTTTAACACCATGCCAGCTTCTCTGGCTATGTCCATGGCGAGTCCCCTCCATCTAAAAATGTCATTAATATCATGGAACTGATCCCAGGTCAGGACAGCAGATGTAAGAGAAGATTAAACGGATTATAAAATGAAGTTGGCGCTGAACAATAAATGCTACAAAATTATCAAATGTCACATTGTAGCAAGGATATTACAAATGCAGACACGCAATTAGAGGTCTTCTCAGGTCTTCAAGAAATGTACTCGACCCAAAATGACCTGAGCAATTTTTTTAACCCGACTGGACCTGAATGTAAACTGCACCCCCACAGGCACCAGTCAAACAGAAAGAGACCCCCGGTGGCCTCGCAACGTGTGCTGTAACAAATGCAAAACAGTTGTTGTGTTAAACCCCATTTAGACCGCCAGCGACTAGCAGTAGCAGTACTCATTTCAATTGAACCTTGCCAACTTCTGGGGTCAGTGACCGGGTGTCTCCAGCGACACAACAAAGTTGAGGAAAGTTTAACTTTATACAAATGATGAGAGACTTTCGGGAGCGCCTGCCAATGAGAGCAAAGCAGTAAAGAGTTCACGTCATCTATCTCTAGTCAGTTAAGTTTCTGACAACTAGAATTAGAAACTCTTCCTAACGACCTCATTGAAAGAGACGGGAGAAAGTGTCTGGTGGTCTGAACGGGGAGTTACAAAACAACCAAGTAAGCCAAGGGAAAAATCAATGCTCTATTTAAACAACTTTGAAGTATGAAAGTCACATTCACTTTCACTGTTCGTTTAGGAGATTATTTAAAGTAACTGGTGAAGATTTATGATTCATCTAACCTTACCCATATATCTCTACAATCGTACATATTCTTTGTAAATCATATGCAAGTATGTTTGTTTTAGATAAGCGCACACATATTAGTGAAGAGCGTATTAGCTGGATCAGAGATGGACATCACAGAGGTTCAACAGAGTTTTTAGTTCCCAGGAGAATCAGGGACACAGCGATTCAGGATGTGCTGCGGGCCGCTCAAGCCCTAAACCAGACTGAATGAGGCCACGCTGACCCATATAGGGCTCCCGTAGGAGATACCACTGCATAGATGACGCCCGAACACACCAGCCGTATCTCTGTTTGTTACTGGAGCTGGTGTGGTCTCACCATCTCAATGAGGAAGAGCAAAGAGTGATGAATACAAGATGGATACTTTCCCCTATCCAGACTTTTATTTGACTTATGTTTGATGATGCTAGTTGTATTGAAGTTACACACTTCATCTTTAAAAACATCCCAGAGTCAATACTGTAACAAATAACCAGGCTTTCAAGTTGAGAAATAGTGAAAGAATTTAGACATTCAGTTGCAGTCAATAAAAACTTTATTAGCTGTATTGACACTAGAAAAACACCATGTACATATATATATATATAAGATATAATTTATAATATACTGCAGACTACAGGAGCCTGAGAGCAGAGCGTTTGCAATATGTGAGATTATTTGAAGTCTAATATCTTAGGAAATATTTCCCAGGACCACAAAACCACAAGAGTTAATTTTTTAAATTGAAAGTTTTACATCATCAAAGTTGAATAATTAACTTTTCCATTGATGTATGATTTATTAGGATAGGACAATATTTGGCCAAGATACAACTATTTGACAGAAAATAGCATTTAAAGTTGTTTAAATTCCTTGGGAGTCCTTGGGAACACATTTTCTTATATATTTAAGGTAGGAAATATCTTCATGGATCATAATCTTTACTTAATATACTAATGATTTCACTAGAGATGCACCGATATTCAATTTGCCAACATATACAGATTATTTAAACTGATATCGGCCGACAACGATAGTTTAGAGGTCATATTAACTTGCATTAACTAAATCCTGAAGATTAATTTTTCAAAATGTTATTCATTCCTATAATAACCATTAATATTGAACATTAATATTTCTGTTCGGCCCAAAGTGATAAAAATGGCTTTTATCAATACAGATATTTGCTGATATATTGGTGCATCTCTAATTTTGACCCACACAATGTATTTGCTATTGCTACAAATATACCCATACCCATGCTATTTAGGCCTGGTTTTGTGGTTCAGGGTCACAAGTGAGATCTATAATAAAATTAATTCATAAAATAAAATCAAGCATGCAGTGGCTGTGAATACATATAATGCAGAAACATCAGTAAAGCCAAGCGCACACTAGAAGACTGAAGCTTCAACCTGTGATCATACATGATATTAGCAAAGAGCTATTTATCTTATGAGAGGTGATTTTAAAGTGTACACTTATAACAGACTGAAACACTGTAATGTAGAAACATGCATTCTCTGAAAAGCTGCATCAGTTGCTGTATGCACACTTATGAGCACACTTAAACTAGTAAGCATATAAAACTAAATCTCTAAATGTGCACATGGCGACCAGCTTCAGTCTTGTAGTGAGGTCTGAGGATGTTAATGAGAAGAACCATTATTCATTTACAAAGAAAGTCACAGATGCTTCACATAAAGACATAAGAAACAAACAGCTGAAACAACACAAAATTGCATATCCAGAACACAGATTTGATGTGAAATTAACTTAAGTGTTGTATTAGACAGATTAAAGGAGGTTATATAATGTCACTGAGATGGGCTGGAAGTGTTACTGTGTGCGTGTCAATGAAATCTTGCAGATGAGGACTGACGAGCATGTGTGTGCGCGTGCATGTGTGTGCATGTGCATGTGTGTGCGTGTGCATGTGTAAGTTTAAAAAGATTTTGCTACAGTGAGCCCAAAATGCATCTGGACAATTGCAGTTAATGAACAAATTGATTTGGATTATATCATAAAATATCAGAGCAAATATCAAGTACAAATATCTAATAAGGTAAATGCTATAAAGTTTAAAACAAATAGAAAAAGTATTGTAACACTGGTGTTTGTGAAACATCTCCATCTGTGGTTACTCTGCTGACTTCATATTCAATAAAAATCACATTGATACAGTTTATTAAAACAGCAAAAATGAATCAAAAGTGAAGTTAGTTACAAGAAAAGCTCCAGCAACAATCGAGCACTTGCTTTGATATTTTGCTATCTAATAAAACGACACTTAAATATTTGTAAGCATGCCTGAAGTGTCCAAATGCTGTTTAAGGCCAATCTATGTAAATGTTTGTAATAAGAATAAAAGCACTATCTATTGGTTTCTTTGGGCGACTGCTGTATGATGATAAACACAACGTTATTATTAAACATATCTGACATGTTGATGAAGGAAAATAAGTTGCAAGATCTCTCTGTAGGACATGCTGACAAACGATAATTTGATTTGATAAATGTGTTTCTATGAGCGGCTCTAATACAGTAAACAGATAAAGTTTTCATGTGTGTACAGGCCATCATTATCACATATATCAACATTAACTCTGAGCTACGATTCCCTCACAAGACCCTGCTTCTCAAGACAATGAAAGATTTCGTCCGGTGCCGTTTGTTCAAAGAGTCCTGTGGCTGTGCTGATGTTCAGCGTGGTTGAAATGACTTTGCCAGAGAGGAAGAGGAAATGTGTTTCTTTAAATGTGTGCGGTCGAGTGTAGTGTCTGAAATACAATGCTGGACAGTTTCTTTGTGTTTCATAACTGTGAGATGAAATGCAGACAATATAAGAATATGCATGCATAAAAAGCAAAGACTTTTCTAAATAGTAGTGTGACACTTTTAGGAGCACCTGGTATCAAGATTAGGGTTGCAAAGGGGCGGAAAGTTTCCGGTAAATTTTGGAAATATTCCAAAATGGGTGATATATGGAAGAAGGGAGGGTCATTTTTAGACAATACATTTTTTAACGATCTCACCTAAATGTTTTTTCAGTCAGTGTATTTGTCTTTACAAAAGTATAATGTTGTGGCACGCTAGCTTACACTAGCTTTGCATCTGGTGTAATAATCCGTCTCTTTCGTCCACTTTCGACCGCTTCTGTCCTGATTACTTCATAGGGATGGTCTATTGGTACCGCTGCTTGTGTTGTTAGTAAACATGCTGCACATAGTTTTGTACATGTATACATAAGAGCTTTTGATAAAATAAGCATGTGCAACTTTCCCTCACAAAATGAAATGGAAATGAAAGAGGCGGAGAGAAGTCGCTTTAGGTATATCAATGAAAGTGTAAAAATCACACTGAACACTGTGGGTTCACAACATTGTGATCGGTACATCACACATTGGATAAAAAGGCGGAGAGTAGGCGGTCTTTTAGCATCTACACTCACCTAAAGGATTATTAGGAACACCATACTAATACTGTGTTTGACCCCATTTCACCTTCAGAACTGACTTAATTCTACGTGGCATTGATTCAACAAGGTGCTGAAAGCATTCTTTAGAAATGTTGGCCCATATTGATAGGATAGCATCTTGCAGTTGATGGAGATTTGTGGGATGCACATCCGGGGCACGAAGCTCCCGTTCCACTACATCCCAAAGATGCTCTATTGGGTTGAGATCTGGTGACTGTGGGGGCCATTTTAGTACAGTGAACTCATTGTCATGTTCAAGAAACCAATTTGAAATGATTCGTGCTTTGTGACATGGTGCATTATCCTGCTGGAAGTAGCCATCAGAGGATGGATACATGGTGGTCATAAGGGGATGGACAGGGTCAGAAACAATGCTCAGGTAGGTTGTGGCATTTAAACGGTGCCCATTTGGCACTAAGGGGCCTAAAGTGTGCCAAGAAAACATCCCCCACACCATTATACCATTACATTAATGAGAAATTTAACAGATGTTCCTAATGATCGTTTAGGTGAGTGTACACAACAAAAGCAATCTGGTCGAAAGCATTTTCAACTACCTATGGATGTGGTCAAAAGTGGATGAGTTAAAAACGTTTCACACCTCGTTTACACCTGTATATAGTGTCGTCCACTTGTGATTTGATCATAGGGCCTAAGACATCCCACCAAATTTATCAATGCATCCTTCACAAGGAATGCAATCCCAGAATGCACTGTGGTATGCTTAGTAAAAAAACGCAAAAGGTCAATGTTTGGCCCATTCATTGGCGTAAAAACACAACATGACAGCAAAATGCACATGTAAGGCACCTTAGAAGTCAACAATATATAGCGGTGGAAAGCAAGGCATCTCATAACATTTTTGAACAACGCCATGATGTGTTTCTGAATGTGTTAATTCACTCAAGTGGTTAAGCAAAGCGTTTGAAGAGGATGGCAGGTTTTCCAGAAGGTCCTGCCGGGTGACGGAGCAGCACATAGCACAAGGGTGAGATGAGAGTCAGCTGCAGAAGATCTAGACGTCTGGAGCGAAACACAGGGTCAGAAAACACACACAACGCAGGGCGAAAAGAGAAAGACAGAAAGAGAGAGAGATGTGCGACAGGAGTCCAGAAAAGAGTACAAAGAGAAAAAACAAAAGAGCTGGTTAGATCCGTCAATCATTACAGCCCCAACCCTACTGCCCCATGCCCTGCCTCATGCACATGCATTGTCCCAATCAGCAAATAAATAAAGTCATGCCTGCATGCTTATAAATAGAAATGTTGAGCGTCTTTATTCCCTGGACACCTGTATTAGCTTCAGATCACAGATCTATATTTACTGCCCTACTTACTTCCTGAAAGAGAAAGAAACGGAAACTTTTCATAACATTGATAAATGTGCAGTAATCCAGGTCTTGCTGGGGTTCATGGGGAAAAATACAGCACGACAGCGCCATCTTAAGGACGAAATAACACAAAATGTTATCAAACACTCCCGTGTTCAATTACATTTAATAACACAAACTGACTGACTGTCCGACTGTATGTGCGTCTGACTAACTGTCCATCTGACTTTGTCTGTGTGTCTGACTGACCACCCGTTTGTCTGACCCCTCCGTCTGTCTGTGAGCTGCACTGACCTCAGGTGTCCAGAGATAAAAAAAAACGATATGTTCATTTTTTACACATGGTTTGTGTTATGCTATTTAACACGTTGTGTCATTATGTGTCCATTTATGTTCATTCAACAAATAAAACGGCACAACACAAGTTAAAAGTGTTAAAAGTAACACAAACTGTGTTATCTAGTTTTTGACAAACCGTTTAGTGTCTTTTCCCTAAAATAAAACAGATTGTGTTGTTTTAACGCAACCGTAAATACTCTTTATCTGCATTACATCATCACAATGTCTGTGACAGAACGATTACATCATGCAATGACAGTCTGATTACTCTCCATTTGTAGCTTTCTGCTCTTCTATTCAGAGTTTTATTAATGTGTGGACAGAAAACGACCAGAACCGATGCGGTCAGTCAACACAAACCTTTAATTTAGAAGAATAGCAAAAAGCTTTGAGAGTTAAAAGAGACGACAGTAACGTCTAATACCCCTCGGCATGTAACATCACAAATATAAACTCAAGTATGACAAAGAAAATAAGCCAACAGAAAACACATTGATGAACTGAAACGATAAAATAATTGAAGCCACTTTACAGACTCTACACCTCACAACAACAACAATCAAATGAATTCAATGCGACGGAAATGTGTACCGACTTGTGTTTCAGGTCAATAAACTAATAAAGCAACGAACAGTGACATGGAAATGGAAATACTTTGATTCCTTGACTCTCTACATGACAATGCATTGATCTATTCTGCTTTATTAAATATACAAATCTGATTTCACAAGCACCCCACATTAAATCTCAAATAAAGGAGGGATATTTCATTATAAAGCATCAGTCAGGTCTAATAAAGTTCAGTGATCTATGGATTACCACAGAAACTTTCCACTCATCCCAAACTGTATTTTAACACAAACACGAAACATGTTTAATACATAATGGACACCTGTGTATTATATTCATATACATAGTTATTCTTATCACTGAGTAAACATGTTAGTATGGGTGAGTCAGTATCAATAGTAATTTGTATGTTTGCTTTAGTTACGTGACAGTGTAAATAAAGTTGTAAAGATCTATCATCAAAACTCTTATTGAGCAAACACAACTGATAGATTTACAAAGAGCTCGTAAGTGTTTGACTGTATTGACTTACAATCTACATCCATCATCAGTTATCAATCACCTGCCTGTTAATCTCTTATGGGGCTACACAACAAATGCGAATCCAACGATTTGCGTGAGTAGATTACATACAAAATCAATCCAAACATGCGAATAAGACGTTGCGAATAAGACGTTGCGAATAAGACGTTGCGAATAAGACGTTGCGAATAAGAAGTTGCGAATAAGAAGCTTCACGTTTGGTGTACGCAGCATTACACTCCCATTAAATTTAGCTCCTTAACATACAAAGCTCATCTAACTTCAGTCTTATGTTGGCATTTCTAAACATTCAGGTTGTAAAACTTCCCTACACTGTCTCTCTAATGTCTTTTGTTACTACTTTTGTTATAATCAGTGACGTCTAATACTTCATTGATTTTAATGAGACAGATGCTGTTTGCCAATGTAATCATTGTTCATTATCTTAATGTTTGCATACTGAACTGATTAGTCAACATTAAATATTTGGCCAATACATATTCATGTCAATATCTTTCAAATCTTTCAAATCCTAATGTGTGTGTTTATTGCATCATTTAGATTAAACAACAGAGTAAAATACACCCGCTGAAAGTGGCTTTCTACCAAACCAAAGCACAAATAATAACATATCATGATAAACTACCACAAAACTGAAAATAATGGCAAAGCTGAAAATAAAAAACCATAAGATGAGGAAACATGAAGTGACACCCAAAAACTGAATCAGGGCGATGATAAGTTTTTGAGGTATCTTACCAAGGTTCTGAGCCCCTTGGGCTTTCTGATCTCTGTTCTCTGCTACTGTACTGGGATCTGCTCATCGTACACACAAACACACACACACAGATGTACTTAACAATCAGAGACATCCGAGCAAATAAAACTTCAAAACCAGACACCAGATTGATGTCAAGCAGACCATTTACTCAATGCAAACAGCCGGACCCCCGTCAACAAAAGATTGACGCCGTAAATAACGTTGATGTTGAGCACAGATGCATTGGGAGCGTCCTGCTCTTATTTCACAGACATGCATACAATAAACATTGTCACTTATTTAAACAGAAGACATGTCTGCAAATATCTTTCATCTTGACACAAATAGTCTTTCTCTTCAAAGGGATTCATCACAAATAATAACTCAGATTTAATAAAACCAGACTGTTTACCAGAATGTCTCAATCCGATGCATTATGTTATTGTTGAGAAAAAACATACTGATACTACAACATCCCTCACCTCCATACTCCACAACAAAACTTCTATAGTGATTCACATAGTATTGCATTACATGTCTGATGTTTTCATTGAGTAATTCAGACTCACCCTTCCCATCATTGTCTAACAGTGGGATGTAATCCGTCTTGCCCACCATCTCACCGACCTGATCATCAAAACTCTCCGCCTCCAGAGTGGCCACAAAATCTCTTTCCACCTCCTTCTCCACATCAGGAACGCTGTCGTTCAGAGCGTCGGTTAAACTCAGATCTGCCATGATTCTTACTGTAACACAGAGTCATAACACATTTAGTAAAAATAACATAAAAGGCTGTCATATTCAAATTTCTGCAAAAGGAAACAGTTAAAACAAAGTGCACTCATTTAAAATACTTAAGAGGTCTGTGTCTTTAATGCATCATGACAAACTTATTCATTTAAATCATTTTTGTACTTAAAGCATTGGATTCATGTGCATCATATCTGTTATCACAATCTTATAGACCTATTGTGTGTTTGTAACAGAGATGATGTATTTTGTGGGCGGAGCCCAACTGGTGTAAGAAAGTGTCTGCAGAAGCGGTGTTATGGATCCGGTGTTCTGTCAAAGTCTGTTCCCCCTATGTTTCCTTTTAGTGTAATGTTTCTTATAGCATTTTCATCATGTTACGTTTATTTTTTAGATGGATTAAAAGTTTAAATGGCTTGGCTACGGAGATGTGTGCATGTATTTAATGTATATGTATTGTTCTTTATTGGTAAATCAAATACATTTTGCAGTATGAATCACTAAAGTACACATAAAAGGCAATAATATGCATTCGATAATACATAATATTAGGGCTGGGTAAAAAATAGATTTTTCGATTAATCGTTTTTTTTATACGTGGTCAATTCAGAATCGATTCTCAAAGAGCAGAATCGATTTTTTTTTATATTTTTGCTTGCAAACAATGAATGTAAGATTAACGTTAATCAAATTACTATTCTTCTTTACTAGATGTCACACTCTTTTTTGCCTTGCGCGATGTTACCAAGGAGCCTGTCATTCTTTCATTCAGTGCTTAAAATGGCGGTTTTAGGTGCTTCATCAATGTTGATGCCACCTTAACATTAAAAGTAAGAGTTATGGAAGCATCCCAAGAACTGGAATCGAGAATCGGAATCGAATCGATTTGATAGCTTGTGAATCGAATTTGTATCGATCTGGAACATCTGAATCGATGCCCTACATAATATGTAAATACATTTTTTTTTTTTTATTGTATGGTACCAAAAACAAAGCCTCGTGTGGGATCGGTCATAAACACATTTATTAACTCTTTCCCCACCATTGCGGAGTTATCTCATCAATAATGAAAAAAACACTTCCCTGCCACTGACGTTTTTTACTGTAATCTATAATTCTGCTATTATCCACTAGGTGGCGCTCTTACCCAACTTATAAAAACTGAAGCATCAACTAATTTAACAAAATAAAAAACTCTGTGTATGTTTTGATCATCACTCCGAATCTGATTTCTAACAAAAGTCCTTTACAAAAATGCAATTATTTCAGCTTTTTGCTCAAAATTTTGTATTTTTGAAGAAACCTATCCATATTTGGGAGGTGATAAAAAGAGAACTAAGTAAATGAAGATAGGATACTTTTTTTTGTTTATTTTTTGATTGTTTGTTTGAAAGCAGGGGTCTGTTCTTTCATTTGATATATTTGCATGTTTCTATAAATATAGAAGATTTTATTGAAGACATTTTGTAAAACTTTTTTTTTAAAAAACTGGCGGGGAATGATGTGTGTACTGTTTACAATAAAAATAAAACTCAAAAACAGGGTTTCTATTCCTGTTTTATATACAGCTGCACAACATGTGCACAACAAGCTTATGTCTTTGCTCAGTCATAACAGAGCTTCTGTTGCAATCAAAGAGGGTCATATCAGGCCATACGGATATAGATGGTATTGACTCATACTGTATACAGATATACTACCAAAACTCAATGTGTATTACCCTAGCTGTGACGTATAATCTCAAGATATTTTGCTTGTGCTTTCCTAAACCACAGAGATTAAACATGTGACTGTAGTGTTTGACAGCGGGATTATCACTGTGGGACACCAAAGGATGAACGTCCATCACAAACACAGACATCTGATTAAATCAGCAACTCTGTTAAAAACTCATACAGTGTGTATTATGGACGTGTTATAGAGTACTGAATACATGGTATTATTGCATATATTATAAAAGTGAACACTAGCAAAATTATCTGCATGAAGAGTTAATATTAAAATCATAGTTAATAAAACAGTTAAAAACATTTCATACAGCAGGGGTGTAACAACACATTGATACAGATTGATGCATCGATCAAATGTCTAACGAGAAGTTGCACAAATGCCACATGCAAAATATTAGGTACCATTATTTTGATACCCCACATGTTTACGTTACGTAACATCCATCTATGCAATTTCTGCCAAAGCGTGCATTTTTATTTACTGTCAATATTGTCTGCCTTTGCCTCAGATTGGGAAACAAAACGGTTGTTGCAGCGAAAAGACACAGAAAATGTTGTGTCTTCCATCAGATGCTGTCCAAATATCAATAAATCAATCAATACACCTTATTCGGTCTGCCGCCATGTTGATTCTAAACCAAGGCTGTGAGGGATGGACGCCAGAGCGTGCAATTTAAACCTATTGTTTTGTTTCAGCATGCTGGTCATTTAGATCAAAACAATAAAAAACAATCATGCTTAAAAATAAGCATGCTTATTAGAAATTAGCAATTAGCCAATAGGCTAGTAACAAAACAGATTTTATGTACACATTGCGCTGCTTTTATCTCAAAATTAAGTCATATGTCCCTTCTCATTATAACAAATACATGATTTCTGAGGTTCTTGTGCAGTGCAAATTTGAAAATTATTTTCTGTGTTTTATTGGCTGAATGAGCAGCATTCTGATAAAAACAATAGGTTTAAAGTGCCCGCTCTGGACGTCCATCCCTCACAGCCTTGGTTTGAAATCAACAGGGCGACAGACTGAGTTGTATTTGCTCCTGAATCGAAACCGCATAGCTGGCTGAGAGAATCGATATCGTATAGTACTGTGTCCAATTATTACCCCTAATTTAAAGGTCTATTAAGTATGTAAGAGTACATTAATACCATATATTCTGATATTATAAATTCTTTTTTTATAATATATATATATATATATATTTATTAATACTTCTCCCATTTTCTGTGTTTTATAATTTTTTTCATGTATCATGATTCACAGTCCTGAGTCACAGTCTGTATGATGTCCTCTAGTGGTGACGTATCAGAAAGATGAACAGAACTTTCTGGAGAAAAAGAAAAGTCTTTCAGACAGGAAGTGGGTGTATTCAAGCGGTATTTTGAACTTTCACTATTGCACTCGTAACATGCAATAGAAGAACTTCATGAGATCATCAAACTATTGTGAGATGACTGCAATCATCAGACAAACTAATGCCTAAAAACAGCAATGGAGTCTCCAGTTCACCCGAGAGCCCGGATCAGATCCGGGCAACACAAACAAACCAGTACACAGTGTTTAATGACAACAGTCATGAGGTCACACAACGCCTTGTGAGCATGCGACCTTTGGAGACACATACGAGACAATAGTTGGTAATTTTAGCATCACATTCTGGGACTAAAATATTTAACCAAACATTTTTTGTAAGATTATGACCACAGCAACTATTCTTTATAAACCTGTTGAATCATGTTTCCCAGCCAAACTGTGTCTATATTTGTGCTTTCAATGTCTAAATTTACTGCAAGTCCCAGTGGTGAGATTCATCATTAAACACATGTTTTCTGGCAAAGTGGATCAGACTCTAGGAAAACATTGTCTGATTACACAACATTGCACTGGGCGCACTGGTTCAAGCCATTACAAACAAGACGAGTTATTCTGGCTGTGAGCCTAATAAAATGTGGCGGAGCGCATCGGAAGTCATTATGTTTGAACAAAGGAAGGAAACTGGGCTAAAGAGTGGGTTTCAACCGGCAATTTTATTTAATAAACCTGACTAAAACTCTCTGGCCAAGTGAGGTCACCGGTAGAGATAAGTGTGTTTGATTAACTACTAGAGTAAATACAGAGCAAATACACAAACACACACAGGTATGCTGAGTCCTTACACAAATGCACAAACGCATGTACACACACACACAGACAGACAGGCAAACTTTCCCCAAAATTTTCTGCACACATGAGTTTGAATCACGGGTGTGTCAGGAATCCAAACACACAGATACTATCTAAAGTGACACACACACACACACACACACACACACTTTATCTGACATTAGAAACACACACAAACACTTTCATTCATTCTTCATGTACTGACATACAAGACAATACTGTACTGAACATTTGCTTATCCATGGTTTTGGGCAAAAATTAAAGCAGATCTAACCTGCGCTGCTGCACATATGCAACTTTTTTCAACTGCTTAGACTTAAAATCTGCAGTATGGGAATACTTTGGGTATCCGAAAATGGCCCTGGCCTTTGCTTTTCCTGGTATATTTTTGTCTAATCTAAAGAGAAATAACTTATTCCTTATTTTATTCAAATGCGAGATGTGCTGCTTTACTTTATCTTTATATTTTTTTAATTAGTAGACTCATACTTTCATAATTTTTTTTTTTTAAGAAAAAGTTTGATACAATAAACCATATGTCCAACACAAAAATCCTACTTGTTTTCATTTATTTAAGGGTCATTATAGCTTATGTTTCTATAATAATAATAATAATAATAATAATAATGATTGTTTAAGCATATACCGTGAAACCGTGTTTTTTATCTATTTTCTGAGACGGTTATCTTTATCACGTCAAAATCTCATACCGTTACAGTACACCTATTTATACAGAATCATTTCGGTACAGGACTTCTCGTTAGGTTGCCATTTATCAAATGTGTTTTTCTTATAGCTGCGCTACTTTTCCATTGTTTCTTTATGTAAACACGCAGTAGACGAACATGTTTGACCATTACGTGCACGACTCACATCTTTTGCAACATCTTGTATATGACCACCACGTTTTTAAGATATTGTGTCAAGTTAAAAAAATTCAACTTTTTCACAGCGCAGCTCATCAATGTCAGTCCCAGAACAGTGGACCAATCAGGAAATCACGGAGGCGGGACAACCATTTTTAGAGTAGAAAGTTGCATGGCAATTTCCATTATTCTTTCATTTTTGTTATTTTCATTTATTTAAACCAAGCAGGTGTTTTATTTAAAATTGTTTTTTAAAAATGTAAACTGTTTATGTTTACAAATGTTGATGTTTACAAACATCAAAAATAAACTAAGTAATTTTATGTTTCACTTTTCCCCCCCAATTGTACCAAAATAATTGAAAATAATTAAAAACCATGAATTTTGTACAGTTACTCCCCTAATTGTAGCCATAGCTTCTATAATGAATAATTAAATAAGCCATTAACAAAGAAAACAAATAGGGATGCACCGATACGGATACTGGTATTGGCCTCGATCCCACATTTTCTAAAGTACTCGTACTCGTTAAAATGCCCCCGATACCTGGAATCGATACCACGGTCTGAGAAATGTCTATGTTTGAGTGGCGTGTAAGGGGTTAATGCCTCTTGTGTTGTCCAAAGAGGCAGAGTTTACAACAAACTGGAAAACTTGTCCTTTGTTTTTTTGTTAAATTATATGACTAAAGCTGTTACCTGTAAATTTAAATCATGTTTTTTTATTAAGTACTCGGTATCGGCACGTACTGAAATGCAAGTACTCGTACTCATACTCGTATTTCAAAAAAGTGTTATCGGTGCATCCCTAAAAACAAAACACATTGAGCTGTGAAGGGCAACACAAATTCAAATCTAGCACGCAACAGCCTGAACAGACTAAAGCAATCCAAAACATATACAAACATATACAACACAGATCAAATATAAACCTGAATGGAGTTGAATACAATGTATTTTCTTTTCCTTGTTCTGAAAGTGCATTGAAGACAAATGTTTTTAGAAGAGATGAGTTTATTACATCTGAATCCGAGTATTACATCATCTATGGGGCTTTTTACACCTGGTCACTTCATGCGTTTTCTCTGATCGGATAGCTATCTGATCATAAAAAGACCAGGTGTAAATGCCCTCTGAAACGATTTCGAGACGGATTTAAATCCGATCGCTCAAACCACTTCAGGAGGTGGTCTGGGACGCATTTCAGAGAAGTGTAAATGCATCTGGTTGATGAAACCACATACGTCGCGCTTTACTCCTCCCAAACGTAAACACGTCACTCGCAAGTAAGCTGGAAGAGCGCCAAACAAACAAAGGTGACACGCCTATTGCTTTATGGAGTGATGACAGCGGGTAAAAAAGCTTCCTAGAATCAATAAAAGAGTCTAATGACAAACTCTAATGATATGAAACAAAGAAATATAACGTTAAGAGAGAGTTTTGTGAATGCTTTTCCCGTCATGGACCTGCATTAAATCATCGCGCTGTCACTCTCCTTGTGTGCTGTACTGCGCGCTTCAGCTCATGCCGAGCAAGGAGACGCGCGTCCCCTGCCCAACATACAGTACAACATACAGTAAGTGCTGCATATTGTTGCGTAAACGTCATCTTAAGTTTTTTAAGGCGGAGTAATAAATAGTGTATTTGCATTTTGGGCGGGGGTAAAATATCGGATTCATATTCGTTTTGCCAAGACGCATTTATGTGGCCAAATGTAAATGGAACAGTTTTAACAAATCAGATAGCTATCCGATCAGAGAAAACGCATGAAGTGACCAGGTGTAAAAAGGCCCTATATGAGACTCAAATACACACACTACATTAACACTCTATAGACAATGTGTCATAGACATGCATTTCATCTGTGTTTTGGTCTTTCAAAGACAAATGCAGACACCAATGTCGTTTCTGAGTCTTGTCTGTAATGATTTTATTGTTTACTTTAAAGGCACACAAGGCAAGTCTGAGTATTATCTCTCTACTAGCTCCCCCTAGTGTCTGGGAGTAAATGCGTTCTATATCTAAGACTATACGAGACTGAAGGACACCGGGTCGGATACAGCGAACTTGCAAGTGGGGTATTCTTCCTACAGACGGTAGGGGCGGGCGAGAGAGTCTTCATTCGTCATGTAATGAGTCATTTAACCATATACCGACTTATGAAGATGATTTATTAACATAAAAATGCTGCCTTGTGTCCCTTTAAATGTGCCCACCACGGGTGGTATAACTGCTTCCAGATGGCTTAATATCATTTAGGGTAAAATGTCTGTAATTTAGCCAAATCATACTGGTTAACTTCACCCACACGTCTTCAGCAATGTCATTACTTTTGTAATCTAACTTTACCTCATTCCTACACAACAAATCTGACTGGATTGGAAGCTCTGCAGGTTTTAAAACAAATTTCTGTGCTTGAAGGCATTCATCAAGATTTTTCAGAAGGTCTGATTTGTCGTCTTATTTTAAATAATGAAATGCAAATGCTCACAGGTTCCTGTTTGGCTACATCTTCAAAAATATAATACGGCTCTTAAAAAAATATTGCAGATCTGTATTTCATATTCTACTGAGTCAGCTTCTCTGTTCCTTATATAACTTCTGTTTTTCTCTCTGCTAATAATCACATATGCTGTAACACAACGTGATGGATCAAACAACAACTGTTGACAATACGCTCATGTTTTACTCTCATAGGAGAGTTATTTTAACTTTTAAAAGCTTTTAAATTGAAGAGAGTGCCATGATCATTCACAATGATGAACCCCTGAAGACCATACGGCACAATTATTTTACATTTCGCCCAACTTTGGTCAATCATGCATCCATATGCTTTCAGATCAAAATGATTTTGAACTGTGATGTACATCCTAGCAATGACTGCAGTGGTATCTTACGTGGACTTAATAATAATTATACCATGGGGGTGTTGAATGCTTTATTCTGAGGTTGAGAAATGTTCCATGAGTATTAATTATTTTTCAATGTATTTCAAATGTATTAAATTTTAGTCAATAGCCAATTATTCCTTACATAATTAAATTAATCATTTTAATGAAATTTAACATTCCTGAAAATATATAGTAGGGCTGCAACTAACAATTATTTTCATAATCGATTAATCGGGCGATTATTTTTCCGATTAATCGACTAATCGGATAAAACAAATGTTAATCAATTAGATTTTTCGTTGACAACAAATTTCATTATCTAATTTTATCGATTAGTTGTTGCAGCCCTACAATCCAGCACACACATTTAAAGGAACGGTTATCGCCTCATTGAGTACGAGGTCTGTTACGAGCACAAAACCGTAATAACACAAACTGAGAATGTATAACAGGAAAGCACACTTTCCAACCATTCACAACTGTGTTTGCATATTTGCATAGAGTATGTTTCTGGCCTCAGGGTGTGTGTGTGTATAAGAGCCTCCCAACGTTCCAGGAATGCTTGAAATTCCCTAACGTGACACCACTGCCAGTTTGGTGGGGAACTCGTCTGTGACTCATAATCACAGCTCAACCCAACACTAAACACACACACATGTTGAACACACACTGAACATACAACACCTCTATGTCTTATCACAGTCTGCACAAATACAGAATTTACTATTTACACCGTAACCTCGCTCTGGGTCATCTAATGATCAGTCAATGATCGACTCTTTAACCCTCATCTTACATTCGTATTGTTTTTCAGCCTGTTTCACACGGCAGTGAGGATATAAAGAGATGAGCCGTAAGAGATCTTGTGTTTCTGTGATACAGCCTCTGAAACATTTACCGTAGTAAAATCATCATAACACAGGCACTGAATGTAAAATAATGGCAAAAACAAGGATGAAAGTGATAACGTTCACTTTTGATCGACTTCCGCTTTAATAATATTAAAGACATGGGGTTTAAGTCTCACTGGAGGATTTATGAAACACACACCCAGAGCATGAATATCAACAATGTCACAGTTGTTTGTAAGTGTTCACTATGTAAAATTAAACTGGCTATAGACAGGTTATATTTCCATGTGGTCATTTAAAAAAACCTGATCTAAAAACAGCTGATGAACGTCCAAAGATCTGTGTACCAATGAAAAACAAATCACTTTGTCATCATGTGTAAATAAGCAACTGAACAGAATACAAACTGTGTATTTTACTGATCCAGTACCAGTGGACATATCTTGGAAGATATGGAAGCTCGACTGAGACATGACACTTTATGTACAATGAAAACATAGGCCTACTTTAACTTTAGGAACTTAAAACTTCCTCCCCAGATCACAGAGGATAAACCACACAAACAGCTTCATTCAATGTAATATATGATATCTGTAGTGTCTTTTACAGACTTTAATGTAAAATATACATAAAAAAATTGTATGCATTTTGGGTTGTTTTGGCAATTTAGATCACATACTAGGGGTGTAACGGTACGCAAAAATCACGGTTCGGTGCGAACCCCGGTTTTGAAGCCACGGTTCGGTTCATTTTCGGTACAGTAAGGGAGAAATGCAAACATTAAACTGCAGGTTGTTTATTACTTTAAACTTTTTTTTACAATTTGTTTACACTTTTTTAAACACTTTATTAAAATATAACAGATAAAATATATATAAAATGAAAAAATTATAAATAAAATACTACTGCAAAGTTATTTTTTACATTATTTTATAACAGAAGGTAACCTTCTCTTAAACTTTTTCTACTAAAACCTTGAACTAACAAATTCAATTCCTGAATACATTTATGAACTATTAGCCTACATTTTTGCCACTAAAAATTTTCTGTTTTGATTTATTTTGGATTGTTTAACTCACAGAATTGAATTGGCTATGTACCATCTCTGTATAAAAATAATATTACTGCTCTATGTGTAACTGCATAGCAAGCAACATGATGATACACTCATTTTGAGATTAGTGAGCTGCATACATAGCCATCTTTGATCTTTTGCACGTTTCTCCTAATCTTTGCTTGTGTTGTCAATGTAAGCTGTGACTTTACTTACGAACCCCTCCGCATCTGAGTAACAGCTGAGTAAGCCCGGGTTACAGCTCTTCTCGGTCCCGACCAGCTGATCGCATTGTGACAATGATATGATTGACGTGATATGCAGATGAAAAATCTGATCACGCATTCCTTATTCTTGCTGTCACAGAAAGTGCGTCTCATGAATGCGTAGCAACGAAAGACGTGCATCCTCTCACGCACTTTTGAAAGAACAAAGCAGCGCGTTGACACGCGTTTAACATGCGCTTTTAGATACGACACGTAAACGTTTACATCAATAATCAAACGGATATACAACTAAGTAAATAAAAATCTTTCTGCGGGCCGAATTATGTTATATGTTTGACAGAAGACTTGCGCTGAACGCGGAGACTTCCGCCACTTAATATGTTCGTGCGGAAACGCACGTATTATGTTCCGCACAGGCGCAAACAAAATGCATTCGGCCTTTCGGTGCACGTGCGCACCGTGCCGAAAGCCCTGAACCGAAACGGTCCGGTTCGAATACACGCACCGTTACACCCCTATCACATACTAATTTAAATATTTCGAGTTTTAATGCCGGGATGTCTGTTTTGGTCCACCGGTTTTGTTATTTAGACGTGCTTTGCTGCATCATGAGAGATTTGTTAACTTTGTGTTATACAGCCGACTTTATTTTGTTAATTTAGAGCTAAACGAGACTGACGCGGAGAACGAAACAAAACGGAAAACATTTATTATATCCTGTGAAAACGAACCAGATAACTGCAGATGGCTGTTTAACCTCCAACAGTAGCGATAGCTCCATCTTTGTAAAGCTCGTAACTTTGCAGTCAGCGATAAGGTATAAAGTCAGCTCATGTTAAAATAAATTTAATGTTAAATTCAGATATTCTTGTTAGATTCATCTGTTGTTATAACCAGATAACCACGGAACAGCCCCAGCATTATTGTAGTCAGAAGAACATGCTTTCACCGGAGCAAGTAGGATAAATATGGTTTTCTTTCTCCACAAAAACATGTCGAACTAAATAAAGAAGATATTTATATGCCGACTGTGCAGTCTGTTATGTAGATTATGTTTTTTGTTCGCTCTAGATTAGGATTAGTGTGTTCCAAATCACATTAAGAAAAAAAACTGTGTGTCAAAAAGTGCACCAATATTATTTCTGAGGTCGTGTCACAACTGCTTGCAACATCCATTGCTGCATAATGTTTAGACGACTTTTTATTACATCTAGGGCTGGAACGACGCGTCGACGTAGTCGATTACGTCGATTACGTAATTACGTCGATTTGCCGGAAATGCGTCGATGCGTCGCACTGTTTACATTTTGAAATGAAGGCGGCTTCAGCTCCGACCGGGTGATACAAGTGTAATACCAAACAGACAGAACGCGCTCAAAAGTGTGGGAATAATTTAAGCAGAGACCAAATAAAACACATCCTGTGTAAAACTGAAATGGCATACCACAGCAGCGCAACACCTGTGTATGATCATCTTAAAAGAAGAAAACCTGGAGCTCTCCGACCTCAAAATGACGAGACGTCAGCGTAAGAATTTGAACTATTACAGTAAGTTTTTATACTTACTCTATAAACAACAGAATCAATACATATTGTGCTTAATACAGCTGCGTTTACATCTTCGTTTAATACGAGCTGCGAGACGCCTGACAGACGTGACATTGCATCGCTTCTGGGCAGTATGTTGAAACAGTTAATAAAGAGCAGGACATGTTTTTATATTAAGAAGTTATGAAATAATAAGTTACTGTCACATTGAGAACTGATAGGCATGTGCCCGCGTGCACTGAAAGCCAGCTGGCAGTGCGGAGTTCCCAATGAACGTCTTTTTTGCGAATATGTGCGCAGATATTACAGAAGCTCGTCTTGTAAGGTATTCCTGACATGCGTTTATTTAAAGTAACAGCGGCGTAAACGCTGTTTATAAAATATTAGAAGATCATACTAACTGAACTTGTTTTTTACCCGGAACTTAAGAAAAGTTAAATGTTAAAGTTAAATGAGAATGCAGTTAGTAATAATATTAACAGTAATAATATAACCATTACATCTTATATAAGGGTTCATGAATCACAATGAACTTATTTTTACTTCAGTCTGAACTAATGCTGAGTTAATGCATGTACTAATCATAAACTAATGTTTAAAATATTAATATATGCCTATTTTATTGTTTAAGGTGAATAATGCCTCTTTTAAAGTGGCACTGCCACTTTATTTTTCATGTTGAAAATTTTGGTTTGTGTGTTTGTTTAATTAAGAAAATGCTTAAATAAAATGTTAGCGTTAATGGCAGATGTTACATTTATTATTTGTTGGGGAATTATATGTATAAAAAAATCATTAGACTATTCGATTAATCAACAAATAATCGATAGATTAATCGGTTGAAAAAATAGTCGATAGTTGCAGCTCTAATTACATCCAGTCATTCGTTTTGAATGAATCAGCATATTCAGATTAAAACACAGCGTTTGATCTGTTTCTCCGTCAAATCATCAGAGGATAAATGCTTTTGAGAATTGACATGAATACAGCAGGTCAGCCACAACTCATCAATAATCTCCAGCTGGAGTCAAGATTCGACCGCTGTCATGCACACACGTGTCTTTCATATGTAAACGTGTTCATAAGATTATGCTATGACTCAATTTAAATGTGCACCTAAGACCGAAGCATAGGACTGACTTTATAACAGGACAGAATACTATCAGCAGACACACCGACCCACCAGCCCCTGCACCTAAATCTTCTTTAATAAATACTGATGCTTGGAATAAGAATATTGATACTAAAAATACTGATATACTTTAAAATATCTATGCACCCTCCAATAAAAATACCTATTTCTGTTCAAATCAAACCATGTCACTAACTATAACTCAGCTGCTCATTGTCAAACTCAACACATCATGACAGGACACATGGTCAAGAGACCATAATGTGTAATATCAACAAGCTCTCTCTCTCTTCTCTTCTCTGTTATGTGTTCTGTTCATCACATCAATCTCAAATCTCTCTCTCACTTGGGCATCATGATGATGTTTTTTTTGGAGATGTCCCAGCGGATGATTGGGAGTAATGCTTTGAGATTGCTACGCTATGGCCAGTCAGCAAGATTACACATCTTCACTAATCTATCACAGTCATTTAGCACAAAAGCTCAGGGGAGCAAACAGAACCCTACGAATAACTCAATAACACTCACATCAAGTATACTGTGGGTGGGTTGCACCAACAAGGATTAAGCCTAAATCTGGTTTAAATCAAAGCTTATTTAATAATTCCGTTGCACCAAACTTTAAACCTGTTTAAAAATAAACAGGTTTAAATTTAAACTGTCATTTTGATCCAGGTTTAAATCTTACAGTAAATCTAGATTATCTTTAATCCTGTTGCTCCATTACTTTAAACTCTGTTTTAAATCTCAGTGAGGGATTAACTTTAAACTTGCATATGAGGAGGTTTAAATATGTTTTTTTTTACAATTAAATGTCTGGTTGAATGATTAGAAACACATACCGCGAGCTTGGTGGCGCTATTCAAAGATGCGTTTATTATAACGTCTCAACAAAGTGTGTTTGGCGGCTCAAAAATATTATTAACAGCACCGCTGAAAGCGATGCTCGTATGTGCTTCTCCTCTGTCACGCGCGCTCCAGTCAGGCGAACGACAGTGAATGAACGGACACATGGTGGCGCTTCATGACAAATGCGTCGACACATCTTTTTAATTATATCACAATATCTGAGCTTTGCGATATTTCCTGTCACAATATTTCCTGATCTGTTAATCAATACAGTTGTTTTAAAAGATTGTCAAATGTTTTTATATGAATCAGACCTTTAGATTAGCCTACCGGCGTATGTAGGTGATTTAAAATCAAAATAATGAAAAATTACATTACCTTTGCCTGCATAAACTGTTTATTTCCTTTTTGAATGACAACGTCAACATTGTTGCTGTTTATTAACACCGGAAAATTCAACATGGCGGACAAAATAAATCACAGATGAAGGGTTTAATACAGTTTAAAGTTTTAATCTAAGATTTGTTAATCTGTGTTTAAATTTAAGTGGTGCAACACAACTCGAATTAAAATTAAACTGAGATCAACAAACCCTAGATTAGCTCTAAACTCTGCTTAATTTAATCCTTGTTGGTGCAACCCACCCTGTGTGTTTTAGGGGAATAATAGGTATGGATCAACATTAGGGTTGCAAAAATCTGGGAATTTCCATGGCTGGAAACTTTCTAGAAAATTTCCTGGAGACGCGTGTGTAAATCATTGACTGTAAAAAAAGGAGCCGCTTTGCCATGGTTTCAGTGATTTGGAGGGGTTCTGAAACGACGGGAGGGGGTGGGTCGCCCAGATTTACTTTCCCCGGTCTGCATTTCCCCCAGACATACGTTCTTCTCCCACACAAAAACAGAATTTTATTCAAAATATGTAAAATTCTGCGAAATTTTGCGTTAATACTAGATTCCGTGTTAATTTGCCAATTCCGCAATTCCGTCTGCGATTCCGTGATCACGGAAATTATAGGTCCCTAGAAAAGCATAGCAAGCATCATCTGCTGATTTATCGGCCCAACACAAATTTATGTTTTGTATATGGTAGTTTATATAAAATTCCCATAAATTCCTGTTAAGTTTACATTTTGGAATATTTCCACCCCTTTGCAACGCTTATCAACATGCATACTTCCAGGTGACGTTTCGTCTTAACCAATCACAAACAAGAGAGAGAAATTACATTTCTCCTAATCTCTACACTGTCAGAAACATTAAGAGCTGTATACATCTATATGTTTTAATGTAATGTATTGCACATAGAAACCCTAGAAATAAAAAAGACACATTAAGAGCGCACCACCCCCTCTATCACTTTACAGTCATACATTATTAATGAGGAATCATTCAGCTCCACCCATAAATCCATGGAAACCAAGATCAGCTCACAACACATGAAGATGAGACTAGGGCTGGGCGATTCGTCCCCATAAAAAAATCTGAGATTTTTTTATAAAAAACTCGATTTACGATTCGAATCGATTTTTTTTCCCCGACCCCATTTAAAACAAAATAATTGCAAACTGTATATATTTTTAAAATATATATTTATTATATTTAATTAAAATGCATCAACAAAAATTGGGAAGGAATGAAGATTGGCGAATGCAAAATGTATGTCAGTGTTTCCCACAGATCTGAAATTTACTTGTGGTGGTAGCTGGTGAAAAGGGCAATCATTATAATCCACTGACAAAAAATGGTCTACTATACATGTGACACAGAACTAATAATGTGTGACACAACACAATACTTTGAATTATTGAACATTAATATTAATTTCACATTATAGTTCATTAATCTAACCACCCCAAACTTTCTTTGTCATGAACAAAGCTGACACTGTTTGTCAAAGCACCACGAAAACACTTTCTGTTTTTGCACTGGTATATGAAGCAATTTGACGACCCCTTTTATCAAACTCAATATATACAATACTATGTACAGTATATTAAAAGACAGTGCAGGTCTATAGATTATAAATGTGACTGATGTTATAATGGTAATAATTTCTAGAGATAGGCACTTTTACTGCTTCTGCTTTCTATTTCTCTTTTGCCGATTAAAAAAGCTTAATCCACTCATTATTTCAGATTTAAAAGTTTACTTGCTGTCCTGATGACAGACTTTACATTACAGCTTAGCGTTTTTTTATATCCTGAGTCAGCTTTAGCTTTGCTCGTTCAGTGCAATGGGCTTGACATTAGCACTGCTTTTTGCTACAATCTCTGTGCAAACTTTTTAGATTTTAGAAAAGATATGGTCTATTAATAGTATAGATTAGATTATAAAAAAATGGATTAAAGAAAATGCAGCGCGTGGGCGCAACAAGAGCCAGTTGTCATCACCATAGAAACCGGAGGCACGCTGAAACTTCACTCGAGCTTTAGGTAGCGCTCACGGCAGTTCTCCGGTCGAATCGGGTTTTACACACAATATTAATCATACTTGGGACTCAAAGTAATAAACTAGGACCGACCCGGACCAGGCTGACCATTTCTAATATAAACCCGGAACCGTACGGGTCCTCTCAGGGAAGAAAGACCTCTAATGGTAAAACTCTGCTCAAGTTCAGAAACATAAAGGATACAATGTGACACTGAGCTTGCTTCGCGTCGCACCCAATTCATTGAGAAACGAAGAGCACGTGAACGGACACTCAACGGGAGAGACACAACGTGCTTGCACGCAAAATGAAGCCAACTTGGATGCTATAAACACATATGCACATAAGCATATGCGACCATTTTGGTCGCAGTGTAGTTCGCTGGCTGCTCAGTTACCTCAGTATGTGCTGCAGTTGATCCAGTTTGCCGCGCTGGATGATGAGTTTATGATGCGCTGGATAATGAGTTTATGACGCGTGCATCTTCACGGGCTCTCTCAACAAAACACGGGTCATCCAGTCGAGTTCAGAAAATACGGAAATTCGTAAAGTGATTTTTTTTCCTGGGCGTGTCCATTTTACCTGGGCGGAATGCCCAGTAGAGCCTATGTTTGGGAAACACTGTATGTACTGCTCTATACTGCAGAGGGGGAGAAAAAAATCTAAAAAAATCGATTTTTTTAAAATATGAATCGATTTGACCTGCCAACTCGATTTTAAAATCAAATCGATTTTTTTCCCAGCCCTAGATGAGACTATACAAATCCACAAAAAAACTTAACATGTTGATAACACAGCAGTTTAAACTCAATCAATTACTTTAACAAAAATAAGACTGCAAAACTTAATATATTTAATCCATCCATATTCTGAACCCACTTGTCCTCAGCAGGGTCATAGCATCTCGGGTCACAGACAGGATACACCCTGAATAGATGGCCAGACCATCACATGGTATAAATATCTATTACATACAGTTCACAATCGTCTGTCAGGTGCTTCAATCCAAAGGGACTAACTAGACAGTATGCTATGAAGACAGCAACGCAACAGAGACATGCAATGACCTCCAACACACAGTTTACATAATCACACACTGACAGATCAATAACAACAACTACAGATTGCAGGACATTTACCATTCACATTTCCTCTCTCTCTCTCTCTCTCTCTCTCTCTCTCTCTCTCTCTCTCTCTCATGTTGGGGGTGTTTGGTTTGTGACTCAGCACTCCTTACACACAGACACACACGGAGACATACAGACAAACACAGACACACAAACACACAGATTCTGACTGTTTACATTTACACCTTTATGAGAACACATGCCTCCATAGACACACCCTATGAAATCACTGTACTATGATCTCTTCCTTGTAAATAATCTGAGCTCAACACACACACACACAAAACATTCATGTCAAATAAACTATTCACTTTTTTTTCCACAGATTAAACTATGGTTTAGTGAGGATTAGTGCTTCTTTATGGCCTATAACAACAGAACGGGCAAGAACTGAATACAAAAAACATTACTGTACATGAATTTACTTTAAAGGCAATTTATAAATCTTACATTATGTTTACTCAATGATCAGTCTGGCCTACAAAAATAGATCAGTATCTATAAAATCACTAAGACAAATATAATAAAACGTAATATAATCTAAAAGAAAGCCTTTACGTCACGTATACTGCACAATAAACATGCGTTTTCACACATTCAGCAAATCCAGCAGGCAGAAGTCTAATGAAAGAGAGATAACATTATAATCTGCAAAACCAGGACTCATTTACTCATTCAAAGAAAGAGTTGGATTATTATTTCTCAGCGGAAAAAAAGCATAATATCTCTCTGCTCTCTTCTTAAGCCCTTTCCACACAGAGATTACGGAAAAAGCACGGAAAATGCATCCGGTATCGTTGATTTTTGGTTCATTCAAACTAGTGATAGACCGATATATCGGCCGGCCGATAGTGTTTTTCCGGCATTATTTACAGGAAGCCGCAAGCGATTGCAGGTCAAGTGACTAAAAACAACAAACCTTTCCATGATAACAATTAAAGCTTGGCCTAACAGCTGATCATAGCTGGACAAAGCGGGTTTTTATTTCTCATCTCTATGTATATTTGTAGTAGTAAAGCGCTAGAAATTAATATCCTTTGCTGATAGTTCCTCTTTATTCTGTAGAGCACAGTTCATGGTTCCATAGCACCTCACCTGTTTATCCTATTTCTAAATGTGTGTCATTTTTTTGATGTAAATTGAGTGAGCAAAAGCAGTATCGCCTCAAGAAAATCGTCAACCTGTATCAAAAATCGGTATCGGCACAAAAAAATCCATATTGGTCAATCCAATTTTTTTTCTGGAATCTGTGCGTGCATTAACAGACATACTTTAAAGATCGCGTGAAGACATGTGACGTATTTACTAGTTTACTAATTATCTCTCAAGAAACCACACGCGTGCATTTAATTTTATGACAAGATCATAAGAAGTGCATGATGCTCTGTTCTTTTATCCTGGTGAATGATATCAGTTCCAGCGCTGATAGTGACGAGCTCCCTGATCTCTGCTTCAGTCAAGTTTCCCGACATTTCTCGTCGGGAATGTTGATCTGCGTTTGTGTCAAAGAGCTGAACCATAACTTCTGGTTGCGATGACACGTGCGTCCTCACTACGGCACGCCCCTTACGGCATTATTTCTGCCTCTTGTTCACACAGAATGCTTTCCGTGAACGTTACAGCAATGTTACTCTAGGTCCTCTTTATGGGAGTGATCCCAGAACATTTACAGGACGCGTTTGTGTTCACACTGAAGACTCTCTGACAGTTTAACGGAAATTTTTGGGGACCAAAGAGCATACAGACGTCACCAACTTTCTCCAGACATTAAAATTATTGTTTGCTAGTCAACCCCGCATTTTGTTTAAGTTTTGCAAATTAATCAAATAATTATAATATTACAACACCTCCTTTACACAACATTAAAATAAATAAATAATATTTTTTTATAGACAATTCTGTTGCCGGTAAAACACATTAATATCAAAATGACCACATGTCATCATGCAAGATAAACCAGCCTGTATTACAACATTATACAGTGATCACACACAAGCACACATATGATGTGTGAACTGATCTGATGTCAGCAGCAGAATTATCTGATTCAATCTGATCAGAGGTTAATACACACAAGTTCACTGCGTATGTGTGTGTTTGTGTGTGTAGCCTGTCAACTCAGCAACACACTGACTCACACACACACACATTATTCTCAAATACGCACTTTATACACCGACACTTAACTACACACACTTCACTGACACACATTTTTGTCACAAATACACAGACACTAAACTACACACACTTCACTGACCCCATTTTACGCACTCACATACCCACAAAATACACAAACACTTACACAACAACTCTTCAAACACACGCACGCACACTTTATTCACAAACCGTTCACTCACTCTCACACGCTCACGCAAACAGCCCTGCGCCGGCGCGCGTACACGTCACACTTTCGGTTCGAAAAGACGAATATAAATAACGACATTACCGATTAGAAATGCGTTTATTCTCACCGTTTTCGTTGAGTTGTTAGAGTTTTCGCGCGTGTGTCAGCGTTGCGGCCTCGCGCTGATCCGCCCTGCGCTCTTCACTGACCGCAGACTCTCGTCACCGCCCTTGACAGGCTTAGCCAATCACAGAGCAGGAAAAGATAACGGATAGGTGTTTCCTCCAATCACAAGCCGGTTAACGTGTCTCCACGTCTGATGTCGCCTGTCCAACTGGCGCACTTTTGACGGACAAGCGTCGCGGGCAATGAGAGAGTTTGACTCCTTATACGGACCAGAGTAGAGCCAATGAATATATAATTAAACAAACTTTATATTTTATACAATACTTTAATTTTCAATGGTTTATTGAAACCGAAAGTTGCAAAATACATCATTTAACTCTATCATTTATAAATGACTGTACTTTAGTTTATGTCGTGTTTTATTGTGGGATAATGGCCGGAAGAATGTACTAAAACTTTAAAAGTATTAATATGTAATATTTAGCAATACTGCCCCCATAATGCATATAGTTACAGAAACCAGAATACTTGAAGTGAAAGTGAAATCAATGGAAGGTTGGACGTCGCCACCTGCTGGTCAGATTAAAGTCTCACGACTCTTCTGTTAGTTTGATTAGTGGGAATAAACTTTACAGAGAAAATAAATTCATCAAATATATATAATAATATTATTAAAATTGATTCAAATATTATCATATGGATAAGGAAAATAAAGTGAAAATTTAAAATAATGTAGTACAGTGTAGCAATATTTTGTTTTATAAAAACACAGTAGCATTTTATTTTGATAGTCCATTTTAGACATTTTACTAATTATCAGTAACTTTTTAACTAACCCTAACCCTAACAGTCTACTAATACTCTAATGACAGTTAGTTGAGTTGAAAATTAAAGAAAATTAGTTGACAAAGTTATTTTTTTAGAATGTCTAAAGTGGACTATCAAAACAAAGTGTAACCAAACATCTTGAATTGTTTGAGAAGGAACTGTATTTGGTGAAAAATGCAGAATATTTTCAAATACAATAAAGAAGATCTATAAACATATGATTACAGCTTAAAATATTTTTTATAACCTATTCCTAAACTAAAAATTGTTGCAATGCCTACACTCTTAACCTCGAATTACTTGACTTTACTAGAAAATTGCATGGAAACCCGTTGCATGAAATCATTTTAGTTTTAACACAGTGTGAAACTAAACAGGTTAAGTTGTATTAACATGAACCTTTAGTGGGTGTAACAGACAAATCAAGTTGGCATTAGTGTTAACAAAAAAGCATTAGTTCACATTATGATTTTTTTGAGGATATGTTTTAACTATTAAGTTGAACAAAAATAGCTTAACTTTATTTTACTTAACATTTCTAGTTCCATAAACTTAATTTTATGTTGATTTAATCTGTAATATCAATTGCTTTGTCCAACATCTCCACTTAAGTTAAGTTAAAAGATTTTCTATTTTAACTTATATTACTTTTAGTGTATTACAACACAACATTTATGACGTACTATAAGTTAATCTTTGAATAAATTTGACAGACATTGCACATCCCCACTCTATCTCTGCCATAAATACACATCAAACCGGATTTATAACTGCACCACAACTACATACAGGACTCACAACTACATACTGCCCTATCTGGGATAACATAACTGCACTGTATTTAATCTGTACTTATATTAAATGTACATCTATCCATATGCACACCCACTGTGCACTTCATGAGTACATTGTGTTCTGTGTATTATGTATATATTGTGTATATCTTCTATGTACATTGTGTACATCTGTGTATAATGTATATTATGTAAAAGTGTGATTTTGTCCTAACATGTGCTATTGGTGATGTGACAATAAAGTGATTTAATTTGATTTGACACACATACAAAAACTGCATTTTCAACATGCATTGTCAGTACTGTGGAGAGAAATGCAGGAAAATGTGCTATAAGTAAACAAAGTGACTTCACAAAATAATCATTTACAACAAAACAACATCAATAATATAAGAGCTTAAACCTCTATGACATTTAATAAACAAATGTATTAAAAGTTCTTATCAGTTCTTATTCTGTGATAAAGCAAAAATAATCAAAATATTCAGGCACAAAGGATTTATGAGTTATAAGAATTTCTCACAACATGTACTGATGATTTTAAGTTCCGTTTACTTGAATGTTTTAGTTTAATTCATTTTGTACCCCTAAACCTTTAAGAGTGGTTTCCCAGACAGGGATAAGTTTAAGCCAGGACTAGGACTAGGAAATATAACTAGTTTTAACAAACAAATGTTATTAAAACATTACTTGTGTGCTTTTGAGGCAAAACAAAAGGCACTGATGTATTTTAAGTTGTTTTGACTTTGGATAGCTTTTACATTTATTTTAGTCTAGGACTAGTCTAATCCCTGTCCGGGAATTAGCTTCTTTTTGAACAAAAAATTTTTTAAGGTCCAAAACACAAAATATTAAGTTGCCTTTACTTCAATGTTTAATTAAAGATAGGTTGACAGCATATGAAAAATTATACACAGTAAAGTCACTTTAGTCATTTTCAAAGCGGTTTATTGAAATAAATATTTAAAATTTTATAAAGTCAGTGGTTTATAATGCTAGCACACAATCAACATCTGGAATTTCTGTAAGAATTCACACTGAGATCATCAGAGATCAGTCAGACATTCATAAATCCAGACCTCAGTAATGTAAGAAGAGTACGCTTTTAAAAATAAAGGTGCTTAACAACAATGGCGTTTTTGCTGTTCAGTCAAAATTTCTTTAGTTTGTCTTTATCTTTCTAAAATCTGAAGAAGCTTTTATCATCACAAAGATCCTTTCATGAAACAGAAAGTTTTTTCAGATGTTTAAGGTTCTTTATGGAACCAAGTAGCAATAAATGATTCATACAGCATTGTAAAGCACCTTTATTTTTAAAAGTGTACAGAGTTTAGTGTCACAATGTCCAGTCTTCCACAATCTGGAAGAAGATTAAATGAGCTGTGATATAAACAGTGCCTCAGTCTACACATTCACTAATTCATCTGCAATCTCTTACCGCTGGAAAACCTCAGTGCAGCATGCAGATCAAATGTGTTCATTTAACTTTGTTATTATCATAATATCATGGTATATATATTTATATATATAATATAGAAGAATTCATATCATTACATCATTATTAGCAGAGTTATTCACATGATTATAAAAAAAGAAAAGTCAAACATAAATGTATATTTCCTCTACAGTTTCTTTTTTCAGCATTTCTGAGCATGCCATGGAAATGCGTTTCTGCATAGTGTCGGCTATAGGGATGCCAAGAATTCAGTTCTTTCAAAGATTTCATTATTTACAGTAAAATTGGGAAGGAGAAAAATATCAATCCAGTGTAAACGAGTTACCAAAATAAATGAAAACCCAAAAGGTTGAAAAATCTGTACACATACAGGACGTCATTTAATTGAAATGTTCCTGGTAGACTTCATAATAAAGCCTCTTTTCAGATCAAAGCTGTACAATGACAATAAAGGTATTCTGTTCTAGTCGTCTGTAAGGATTTGTGTGGCCTGTTTTACATCATCTGTAGGTGATGGTTAAAGGGCCCTTGGCTTAAAATCCCTGTAAATAGACCAATGTGAGATCCAGTGTGTAAAGTGCAAAGCCAAACACCAAACACAGAAGTTTACACTAGAGGCAGACAACAAGAGAGACACAAAACTATTACACACACAGTGATTTCAGAGAGACGGACACAGAAATAAAACACTCTCACCTCTGAATTCTTGTTTGGACATTAAGACAATAATCTGTTTTATCAAGGTAGAAATACAGCTCAGCTGTAGTCACGTGACACAGATTAAGAATAACCTGGATTACAAACAACCCTTATACAGAAAGTCACATGAATTTCACATGCAAATTCACATTTTTGTGTAAATCCCATGTGAACAAAATTGTCACCACATTATTCACATGTGTTTTACATGGGATTACAACAAAATGTTCCAAAAACACACATTTCACAAGTGAAAAACATGTGAAATTCATGTGTTTTTTCTGTAAGGGCTATAAACTGATAATAAACGGATTAAAAGTGTCGGGAAAGTGTTGGGCAATAACTAATTACTAGTAATAATATTACTCTAATAATATTACTTTCTTTGGTAACTAGTAGGGTAACTTATTATTACAAAAAATGTAATAATCTAAAAGATTTGTCTACTTACTATACTCTTAAAACGAATGTGTTAAAACAACAGATGTAGTTAAAGGAACACGCCCACATTTTGGGAATTTAGCTTTATATATTATATATTTAAGATAAGTCCATACATACCTTTCTCATCTCCGTGCGTGCTGTAACTCTGTCTGACGCAGCCCCCGCTAGCTTAGCTTAGCTCAAAGACTGGAAGTGAATGGCTCCAGCTAGCAAACTGCTCCCAATAAGTGACAAAAGCACTGCTACTTGGGCGAAGTGATTTGCACGACTCTGACCGCACTCTCTGCTCCTCACCAGGGGCTTCTCGGGTGCTGTGAGCAAATCACTCCGCCCAGTAGCAGTGCTTCGTCTTCTGAGAATATAGTTCCCAGTATGTATACTGTTAAAAGATGGCTGTGTCTCATATGACCTTGCTATTTGTACACGGTGTGACTATACAAATCACAACACATAAATAGGAAAATGTTGGCATTATTTTGTCATTTATTGGGAGCAGTTTGCTAGCTGGAGCCATTCAGTTCCAGTCTTTGTGCTAAGCTAAGCTAGCGGGGGCTGCGTCAGACAGTTACAGCACACATGGAGATGTATGGACTTATCTAACTCTGGGGGATACGGTGAATAAGCTAAATTCCCAAAATGTGGGCATGTTCCTTTAAGGACAAGACATTTAATGTGTTGTCCTTAAATAGACATATCTCTGTTTTGTGTTATCCCTTTTATTTATTTTAACCCAAAATCAACAAAAAACGACACAATGTGTTAAATAGAATAACACAAAACTTAAAAATAGACATTCTTTCTTAGAGTGTAGTTGCTTAATGAAGTTTGCTCTTTTTCGTTTTTGCCAATATTTGAGCCCTACTGCTGATTTCAGTTTAAATGTTACTGCTTTATTAAATTACAGAAGTGTTTCAGCCAGTAATTTATCTGTAGCTATCATGGATTCACGAAAAAATATGCAATTACCAATTTTTGGTGGTGCGATGGAGAAGTAATATAGCTAGTGTTATTACTGTTGATTGGGAGAGATGAGTAAAGTAATCATTTTACTTTTGAAAAGAGTAACTAGTTATGAGTAATATATTACATTTTTGTTTGAGTTACTAGCCCATCACTGGTCGGGACAGTGTTTGATTTCTCTGTCTGTGTTTTCAAATATCAGTGAACTTCACAAAACCATCAAGAACATTATCGTATTTCAACCCAAAATAAATTTCCATAAAAATGAAGCCTATTCATCAGTAAGACCTTTTCCACAAATCATTGTCATGACAATCACCTTTAAAAGGTGAGACATTTGTAAGATAAATCATTGGTGTCCCAGAGTATGTATGTTTTAGATTAATATATCATATTATTATAACATGTTAAAATCGAGCAAAAATTTGCTGTTTTTTGTGTGTTTCCTTTAAAATGCAAATGAGCTGATCTCTGCACTGGCTTTGCCGTGATTGGATAGTGCAGATTAAGGGGTGGTATTATAATAATAAGTTCCCCTTCTGACATCACAAGCTATTTTTTCACATGCTTGCAGAGAATGGTTTACCAAAACTAAGTTACTGGGTTGATTTCTGAGGAGCATTTTCTAAGTTGTAGAAGCACTGGGGACCCAATTATAGCACTTAAACATGAAGTCAGATTTTTTATGATATGCCCCCTTATGATTTTATTATTTTTATTTTTTAAGCAGTTTAGTTTCATGGTAGTAAAAATTGTTCTATATATTTAAATAATAAATACAGTGGCTATAATGGGGGGGGGGGTCCAGATCTACTATTAATGGTAATGATCTACCTAAAATATAGATATATTGTAATATTATTTTTGAAATTTTGACTGAAATGTGTCCTGTGTGTGGCTTTGGTTAAAGTTTAAAGTGCTGAATGTCTCTAACCTGCTGTTGGCTCTTAGTTTTTCACCTGCATCGCATGCTTACAGTGATGTCACAAAGATAAACATGGATCAGTCATTTCATTAATCAACATTTCTTTCAACCAATTAGATTTCAGACACACAGAAATGGTTCACAGCATTCTTAATTCAGTCATTTCTTCTCTTTTTGAGGGTAAAAGTCTGAAGAAACAGGTAAACTAATATAAAATCTGCAGAATAAATTCAGATTTGATCCGATGAGCAGACCTGAGAGAATCTCTCTCTCTTACTGGTAGCCAATAACCAAAAGATTTCATAAACAAACAATTAAAGGTCAGCTGATCTAATTCTGCTTTCAGTGGGCCTGAGTTTAGATCCCAAAGGCTTACAGATGGGTTATACACAAGAGCTCACATGTAATCGCAGGAATAGCAAACTGAGGTTAAAGATGATCCAACATTAATCTGGGACATAAAGTATTTTAACAACCAAAATAACCACAAACTTCATTTATAAAACTCATCCAGTTCAACAGCAGGATTAAACCTGTGACCCGATCTTAAACCATGAGTTTATAAACAACTGCAAAACAATCACGGTGCACAAGAATGAAAACAAAACATGAAATAAATATGTGCAAAATTCAGCATTCGCCAAGGTAGATGGTAAAATATAACGTAGTGCTGCTTTGATCTGTTATACATCATACATACACATACAGATGTACTGCCTCTTTAAACTCCCTCATTAATATTAAATATTATATTTGGTATCCAAATAAAAACACAGCTGTAAATTCGACAGACAGAATAATACAATCTTTGTCATCTTTCTCATGTACGGACGCCTGCAAATAATTAATAAATGATCATGCTTCCCTTAGATCGATTTATAATATTACTGTCATTTTAATATAATTATAGTTATAAAATATCACATGCTTAATAAGGTCGGGTTAAAAAAATTCACTTTTTCAGCAGTCCACACGTCATTCAAAAACGAAACTAAAATCTGGTTTAATGAAGCGTTGAGGTTTGAGTTTACCCATTATTGGTCAAATCAAATATAAAATGGGACTTATAATGTAAAAAAAAAAAACTTTTACAGTGAAAGTATTTGGTTAAATCTATTCTTGATTTTAATAGAAATGATTCTGTATTGCTGAAGTAAATCTGTTGTGAATGCGATAAAAAGATGTCCTGTGGGAACTTTAGATATGACGTGTGGATTTCATTTCTTGCTCAGTGCTCGCTTGGATTTGCCTCACTGGGATTTTACAATAGCGTGGTTTTAAATACCCACTCCCCAACCCATCAATCACCCAGACCAGGGCAATCCAGCCAATCCAGTGTGCTCAGGCGTGGCCAGAGGCTCCGCCCTCTTCATGGATCCACAGCAAATGACATGACAGGCAGTGACAGACAGACAGAAAACATCAGGTTATTATTGTTATTATTATTTTCTTCTGTTAGGCCAGCTAACACTAACAAGTTTAGTCAGTTTGTTGTTTGGAAGCGCAGCAGACATAAAGATTAAGAGTCTGGAAAATTCAGTGCAAGACATAATGGCTACTTGATAAATTAGTAATAATAATTATTATTGGTTTACGGATATCCAATACTGGACGACAGCCTGTGTGTGTTTGTGTCCTGTGACACTAAACTTCATCTCCAGCTTTTATCATCAGATGTGATTGAAAACATCCAGCAGAACCTCCAGTGTATCTCTGAGAGGAGATGTGTTAGAGGAAAGCGAGAGGATTGTAGAGATGCCGTTGTTTTCTCCTTAGCTCCCGGGGTCGGAGCCGTGCTTCTGCGATGTCCGTAAATCCGCCGATGTCTGGGGTTCCTGTAAGGAGAAGCGGCGCTGAGCGTCCTGGAGGTTGGAGAAGCCGGCGTGAGGAGCTTCGGTCGGACTGAGCAGAGGACTCTCTGAAGGATTGTGAAGTTCTGTGGTGCTGCCCAAAGATTCACACGACTGCAAGAAAAAGATACGCTTGAATACTCAACTTGACAAAATGTATATTTGCTTTTTATTTTTATTTGATATAAAGTCTGATTACTCAAATTGATATCTATAGACCAATTTCGTGTTTGCAAACAGAGATGACGTTTTTTGTGGGCGGAGCCAAACTGGTTGCAGAAAGTGACTGCTCCGCAGTAGGGTTGTGAAGTGTTTTAGCATTAAACGGTGATTTTTATGGATCCGGTGTTCTGTCGAAGTCTGATTCCCCTATGTTTCCTTTTAGTGCAATGTTTCTTATAGCGTTTTAATCACATTACGTTTATTTTTTTAGATAGATAAAAAGTTTAAATGGCTTGGCTACTGATATGCATGTATGTAATGTATATTTATTGTTCTTTTTTGCTAAATCAAATATTTTTACAGTCTGAATCGCTAAAGTACATATAAAAGCAATACTATCATGTATTATATATAATAGCGTTTATTAAATATTTCATAATTTTCCTGTTTTTTATTATTTCTTCCTTAATAAATTATAATTGTAACATGATAAAAACGCTATAAGAAACACATGGAGGGAACAGACTTCGACAGAACACCGGACATCTTCTCTACTTATTTTCTATTCTAATTATTAAAAGATTTCCAGATGATTTCCTCGCTCCATTCTGTCCGTTTAAGGGCTTATTGTAATCATAAACACCTACGTTTATCTTCAAATGATGTCTTCGACGATTGTATTCTATAAAAATGAAAGCCATCTTTTTTGGCATTCTTATTCTGACACTTAACAGCACAACCGGACATTTTCCAGTGAGTTATCTTGCTCTTTTCACTCGTGTCTAATTCATTTCCACTGTTTTTCTGCAACCGCATTGCGCGCGCAGCTTGCAGTGACGTAACTGTGACGTCTACTCTAAATTGGTCTATATCAACCTATATATCAGTACACTTATATTTACAGTATAGACCGAATTACAGGGCCATATTTTGTAGATCACCTTGATCTGGGTTTGAACCTAGGTTTTAAAAACACAGATTTTGTGTGTTTATTGTGAATTTAACCATCTTTAAATTTTTATTTTTTATTTAATTTCTATGTGAAGCACTTTGAATGACCTTTGTGTATGAAACGTGCTATACAAATAAACTTGCCATGCCTTGCCTATCTGTGCTGTTGTTCAACATAGACGCGACAGGGCTTCCTTTAATTTGTAATAAACTGAACGTAAATTGTACGACGATGGGCGCTGACATGTTACGGAAAAACGCGTGCCCAATTCAACCATGCCCCTTAGGTCTCATTTTTTGGCTTGCTAAAATAAGGTAAGTTAAACACAACTCATTTTGTCAATGTGAAATAACACAAAAAAGTCTGCTCAGAAAAGCTGTCAATCCCAAATGTCAATCATAATAACACGCCCCGTATCTATAGCATCAAATTACTAGCTCAAATGAAGCTTATCACAAAAATAAACACTTGGACATATATCAGCATGATAACAACTACCTTAAAGGACCAAAAGCATCTTTCAGAAAATTTTATTGGAAGTGTAATAAGTCTCGTTTGTTTGCATGAAGAGGGCGGGGTTTATGACTTGTACTGCATCCAGCCACCAGGAGGCGATCAAAGAGCCAGCAGCTTTACTTTTTAGAATGTATAGACCAGTGGTTCTCAAACTGGGGGCCGGGGCCCCCTGGGGGGCCACGAGATGGTGCCAGGGGGGCCCCAGTTTTATGACATTTTATAAAATACATTCATTTAGCATGAATTCTGTGTAATTAAACCTAAAGAAAATAAGGCTACTAGCCAACAGCACTACTTTGTATAACTTTATATGTGTTGTTTAATTAAAATGTTAAATATTAGAATGTTTTTTTTTGTCATAAATTTTCTTTGGGGGGGCCGCGAAGAAGTGCACCGTACACAAGGGGGGGGGCGCACACGGAAAAAGTTTGAGAACCACTGGTATAGACCCCTTAATCGCTCTAAAAGTTTGAGGTTTTGACTTTAAAATGTCATCTTGTTGTATTTTGGCTGCCAGAATAGAAGGAACAGCACTTTGGTTCAAAACTAAAGTTTTACCGGATCCCGGCAGACATTCCTTCACAGAAATCAAGAAGACAATTTAAGTAGAATGCAATACGGGGTACATACTGGATGGAGACGATCATAAATAATGCTCGTGTTTGCAGTGCACACTTCATATTAGGTAAAATAATCTATGCATATCTACTGGTGTGTTGGATTTATCTAGTACAAATCAACCAGTTTCAGTTTTATAGGTGAAAAGTCGCCAACCACGCTATTTAGCTTAAATGTTAAACAAACATACAGCGATAGATGTGTGTGCCATACTTTGAATGATCTCTTTAAATAATCCACATTGCTAATCATAATTAGCCCAGCGATAGGTTACATTAGACAATAAGCCTTGAAAAAATTCCCCAAACCACCCGAAAGTAATTTATATGCTGTCTAGGAAATATCCAAAAACCTGGTTAAAAATCGGTGACTGTACATATTCGAACAGTTCCTAACCTTCTTCTGCATCCATGTTAAATAATGTATGTCTTCTGTACATGTGTGTTGTTACCTGTGAGAGAGATGCCAGTGTGTCAGACTCCATTGGTGTTCCAGACTGTAGGAGTCGATCAACCTGCGGTGGAGACGACACGCTGCTGTATGCAGGAGGAACCAAAGTCATCTGTCTCTGTAATAACGCCATGATCGCACCGATATCAGACGACATACGGCTCTCCAATCTGTACACACACATATACACTTCTTGTACTAAGGTCAGGTTGGCTATTGTATGAAACACTTTAAAACGGTTGTGCCCAAGGTCCTGTAATGCACAACCACTCATTTCACATAACTTTATTTAACCATGCATGGCTTCTACACATGAATCAGCTATAATATAATCCTGATGATTGATTTCAGTACTCAGTTGTGTTGGTGTCACCTGCTGATCTGTTTCTGGAGAAGGTCCAGTCTGTTCTCCATGTGATTGCGTTGTTGTCGACTGATGCTGTGCAGAGGGGTGCTGGGATGCACGGGGGGCGATGACAGATTACATCGGTGCAACTCCTGATACTGTCTGCCCCTACTATCACCCCAAAAACTGAAGATATTAGACACACCTGAGAATGCACCTGAAAACACAAACAAACAAACATTATTATCATTACTGACATATTATACACATCTATTCTTACTAGCTGCTAGTCCACAGCTAAATACTTTATATTAGTTTCGACTTTATTTATTTTTAGATTCAGCAATATGAATGTAAAAAAAACTGAGCAATGAACGTGATGGATATATTATAACTATGATAAAACCATCTAAAATCATTTCAATGTTGGACAAATCTTTTCCACAGATCTAAGGTCAGATGAATTGACAGGTGCTGCTGTGTCTCACCCGACAGAGCGTTACACGTGTTCCCTGTTTTGGGATCAGCTTCGCCCTCATTCACATCATTAAAGTTCATATAAGTGCTCTGTATTTGAGATGACTCCATGAGCACAGTGGGAGGGGCGGGGCGTGTGTGCACAGGCTCCTCCTCCTCACCGCTGGAATGGGAGGAGATTGAATTTCCAGGCTCCTCCCAACCCGGCTTGAGTTCGTTCTTGTTACAGGCAGCTTGTTTCCGGTTTCTCCGAAGGGATTTCTGGTTCTTCTTGACCTCTCCAGCGTCCGCATCATCTGGAGAAACAAACACACACTGAATATTCAGGATGAGTAGATGTGTTTTATTGTCCTTATGCTTGTATATATGGTCTGTAATTATCGTCGATATCATAACATTTTAAAGATTTGTCCTACAGGAAACATTTTATGTTTAACATGTTTGCCAAGAGGGCTTGCGACATAAAGTGGCTGCCAGTAGGGTTTTGTAATATTTTAATTAAGCCAGACCTGTCAATCAATTTTAAATGCACACTGCAGTGTTACCTTGGTGTCATCTTCAGATAACAAATGAAAATAAATGGAGCAGCAGGCCAAATTTGTTGCAAGGCCACCAGATTTTTTTCTGGTGCATGCAGGCTGCTGACTGCACACTAGAGGTCCTCACCGGTCCACTTTGATCCGAAAACCTGAGGTCCAACCGAGACCCGAGCGGGTTTGGGTCTAAAAGTTTCACGTGTGCCTCGGACACGGGCCGGGTATAATAAAAAGCGGCATTGGGTCTCGGTTAATATAAAATGAATGTGTTTTTGCCAAACAGACTGCATACACATGTCATTGCCGTTTACACTGGGGTCCAGTCTCGGGTTTGTCTCGGGTTGGGTCTTTCTTAAAACAAAAATTCATTTTGGGTTGGGTACATTTCTTTGGACCCGAGAAACCTCAGACCTGATGCCTTCTATCAATACAACAGAACTTTAATATGATTTATAGAATATTATCCTACAAAATCCCTCAGATAGTTATTCTGTTCTTTTGAAATATAAATATCCAGAATATCACAGAAGATGTGAAATGAATCACGGTGTTAACGTGAATAATTTGAAACCTTTTTCTGTCCGCCGGCGAAATGAAAGTTTTCTCCTCCGAAGTTTGTTAAAGCCGGTGCAGTCGGAATCATCGCTGCTTGGAGATCCGGGAATCATGTTTGTCTGTACGGGAACACAGATATTCACCTTAATAAACTTGGAATAATGTAATATGACTTTATGTTTCATTACTGTAGTGCAGTGTCTCCAACATGATGCCCGTGATGCCAAAGCACAAATAATGGCCTCCATTTAATATTTATTTATGACAAATTGTTATATTACCTTGGCTACTTTTATGTTTTTTAACACTTTGAACAATAATAAAATAAAATAAACAAGTAAAACAATTGTTTTTTCAATAGACTACATTAAAAAAGTAGCCCTCCTGATTGTTTTATCCATTGTGGTAGACCTTGCTCACAAAAATGTTGGAGACCCCTGGTGTAGTGTATGAGAAATCCTCACATCTCTGAGGTTAAAGGTGATCTCAAGGTTACTCCAGAAGAAGTCTGAGAACTCTGGGTACATGTCCAACACCTCCAGCACATCTTCTCTGTGGATCTTATGAAGATCACAGTACGTCAGGGCTCTAACATCAGCGTTCGACTTCCCCGGGCGTGCATACAGATTGATGGGCTCACCGAATATATCGTTTTTACCTATGATGTATGATTCAAAAACATCCATTAACATTTAATTAAACAAGTCAAAACAATGGGATTAAATATGGCCAAAATGCATTTGTACTAAAAGTGTGTATGAGATTTAAGATATCCTGTAGGGGGCAGAAGAGGATAAATGCATGAAATTTCTTTATTTTAAAGTGAATTATTAGTATAATGTTTTAAAACATGACAATAACACAGACCTCAGTGGATGAAGGAAAGCAGATCTACCTAATATGGCCACCACAACATCACCACGTAAGATCTCGATGGATCCGCGTGAGATGAAGTAGAGAGCGGTGAGAACGTCTCCAGCGTGTACCAGCGTGTCGCCCGGCGGGGCGTGAGTGGTCTTAAACTTCATAGCCAGCGCTCGCAGGCAACCCTTAGTGGATCCTTTAAACGCTTTACAGTTCTGTAGGAGGGTTCGGTTCAGATGAAGACAAATATCAGCTTGTAGACACTCTGGGAAACCCTTCAGCACCTGATGGAAGATCAGCAGAAAATATTAATAACACATTTACAGTTATTTATTTATGCAATTGGCACATGCTTTTATATAAAGTCTTACAGTGCTTTCATGGGAATCGAACCCATGACCTTTCTGTATCAAACCCATGACCCATGTTCTGTACACAACACATATTATAAGTATTCTTTAAACTGTAATGCAGGACTTCAGTCACCAGATCGACCTATTCTGGGTTGCATCCATGTTTATATTAATATGAGTGCTCAATCTTGTCTTTGGTGTACATAAGTATACAGAATACAGATGTGTAATTCCATTTCCTCTGTAAAACACCAATCATAAGAGATCTGACTGTCCAATCAGAACGCTTCACTGCTCTTTAATAAGTTCAGCCCGCACACAGAGACACAACTGACACACACATTTGTTTTCTGTACATAAATAAATGCGTACTGTAATATATAATTCAGACCATATGTTTGGGACAGGTAAGAAAATTCAGTAAAGGGGAAACTTAACTAACACCTGCTTTATTCATTCATTCTATATAATAAATGACTGACTGATGCAAAGATCCTTTTTCTGTTGCAATCAGCCTTCATTAAGATTTAAAACTTATTCATGTTATTCATTTCACAAATCACACATTACGACTAAAGTGTGTCATATTTTTTTCAAATGTATTTCCCAGAATCTTGTTTAATGTTGAAAATAACTGTGAGTCTCTGGTAGTCGAAATGTTTAAAGATTAGAAACTCTGTGATGCTTTCAGATCAATGACCTTTACACTGTCAGAAAAAAATGGTGAAACAAATGATTCCTCTGTGTTAACGGGACAGTACCCTTACAAAAAGTAAATCTTTGCCCCTAAAATTCATATCAGTCCATACCGAGACCAAAGCGTGGATACTGGCACCCCAGAGGTCCATACCGGCACCAAAGGGTCCACACCAGTACCTCAATGGTACATATTGGCACAGAAGAGTGCATATCAGTACATCAGAGGTCCATACCGCCAACAAAGGGTGTATATCGGCAACCTCAATGGTCCACATTGGCACCAAAGAGTGCGTACTGGTACCCCAGAGGTCCATATCGGCAACAAAGGGTGAATATCGGCAACCTCAATGGTCCACATTGGCACCAAAGGGTGCATACTGGTACCTCAGAGGTCCATACCAGCACCAAAGGGTGCATACTGTACCTCAATTGTCCATATTGGCACCAAAGAGTGCGTACTGGTACCCCAGAGGTCCATATCGGCAACAAAGGGTGCATATCGGCAACCCAATGATCCATATTGCCATCAAAGGGTGCATACAGATACCTGAATGGTCCATATTGGCACCGAAGAGTGCATACCAGTACCGCAGAGGTCCATACCGCCAACAAAGGGTGTATATGGGCACACCAATGGTCCATATTGGCACAAATGGGCGCATACCGTACATCAATGGTCCATATCGGCACCAAAGGGTGCATAGCGGTACCTCAGAGTTCCAAATCAGCACCAAAAGGTGCATATCAGTACGTCAGAGGTACATATTAGTACCAAATGTATACATATCTGTACCTAAATGGTACATATTAGGACTTTTTAAAGGGTTCTGCCCCATTGACAGCTAGGGAATATTTGTTGACCATTTTCTGACAGTGTATGTATGAGATGTCCAATAAGAGTTTAGATTATATATGATATTGATTGATCACAGACAGATAAATACAGTAGCCTATAGAGAGGGTCTTACTGTAGGTTGTCAGTATTTAATGTCAATGTGTAAAGAAGCAGGTGACTCACAGCGTTCATGTCGATGCCGTTGGTGTAAGACCAGGCGTGTTGGAAATATTCCTCCAGTCTCTGTCGCAGCGGGTTGGGAATCTGATGGAAACGGATAAATTCTCTCACTCGCAGCATCTGTGTGTGATATCGAGCCGTTCCGGAGTATAACCGCTGGATGATGGCTGACACGTTTCCAAAGATACTGGCATACATGAGCGCTGTGAAATGAAACATTATGATTAAAAATCTTCTAACACCATATATCAGCAGCAGCAAAGTCCTTGATCCTGTCATACTTCAAAAACTGATTTACCACGGTATCACGGTAAAGTGATGTATTAGATAATAAATCCATCATACTAGTCCTTGTCCTTGATACTGAACGTTACCACATTTATATACAGTACAGTTTCTATAGTGTTACCACAGTAAATACAGAGAATATACCTTATATGAATATACCAATATGACAAATTATGTGACAGTAAAATAATAGATGTTTCTAAAAAAGTTTGATCTACAACTAACCCTTTATTTTTCATTTTTATATCTCATGAATGAGTCATAGACTTCAGCTTTACTATATTGTGTGTTTTACTGCGGTGTTTTGTGACTCTACTCAAAGCTATAAATTACACAACAAAACATCAAAAATAACAAACAAAGAAAGAAGCAAATTCTGACAAACACATCATCTCTCCACCTTACAGGAGGTTTACATCATTTAAAAGAAAATGTGAGGTGTTTGTCTGTGCAAAACATCTTCATCCCTAAATATGATAAATATGAACAGTAACATCAAACACGTACTCGACAAAAAGTTTAAAACTGAAAATTAATAAAATAGTGATGCTTGAGTATTTGAATCTGAGAAGACAAAATGAAAATCACTTCTGTATTTTTATAAAGATTGATTGTATTTAATTAATAGAATGAAGAAGACTAAAGATGTAATTATATTTCTTTTCCTATTTACTACTGTTATACTTTATTTATAACTTTGTTCTTTTCTATTTCCATATGCTTATCATTTCTTATAATTTAATAACTTCCTGTTCTTATTTTATATTTTCCTTATATCCATTTTTTGCTGATCCAAAATGACTCAAAAAATGTAATGTAATCTATTTAAACACTATTGTAAAATTGTGTAGGCTAATTCACTAAGGTCCGCTCAGTTTCTGGCCTCGGCACTGATCTTAGATCAGATTTTGTATCAGATCAGAGAGGTCACGCTGCTTCTGCAGACATTTTGAACTTTATCCTCCAGTGAAAATGTAATTTGGTAGCGTTGATGATAAATGCTTCAACAGGCCATAAAAACAGCAATTACTCGCTGGTTATTGCCCTCTGATTTATGTGCTGCGGCAAAATTAAACGATTTTTAGACGATTTATCATGAAAACTGTGAAGGAGAGGAGCAGAAATGAGCTCTCAGCTTGATTTCTTCAGTAAGAATTAAAAACTGAGGAGGATGTTTTTACTGAGGTTTGATTATATAGTGCACAATATAAAGAGAGATTACAAACCCATCTGATCCATTAACAATCACTGAACTAAAAAAACATTTATGATGAAGACAAGATTTTGCTACACAGGCTCATTTGATTTACGAGCTCTGCCTAAAGTTATGCATAACCTAAAAAGACTTTTCTCCTGCTCCAGATCGCTGCATCTTTCGGTGTCCACTAGAGGCACTGGAGGCATTTAGATTGGGGTTCATAAAAGGTTACAAAGCAGACAATACTAAACATTTGTTTATTTACTTAATATCACTTGAAATAATAATCCTATAGATAATGTATATTTTCAGTTAGCATCACTAATGTATATCTTATGACACACACAAACTTGCTTAAAAGCGCTTTTATCATAACAGTCTGATTATAAAGACAAATATTTTTACCATTAGTATAACAATTTCATGTGAAAACATTTGTAATATTTTTTATTATTACTTCCCCTCGTTTTTAACAACAACAACAACACATAAAACATAAATCAACATACTCACATCCTATAAGCATGACACATATAGAGAAGATCTTTTCCGAGTTGGTGTTTGGTGACACATTTCCAAAGCCCACGCTGGTCAGACTGCTAAAGGTGAAGTATAAAGCCGTCACATATTTATCTTTGATGGAGGGTCCTGATCCGGGGATGCTGGAGTTGTAATGTTTTCCTAACTGATCACCCAATGAGTGGAGCCAGCCAATAGAGCCGTTCCGTTCCACGCTTCCAATGGCGTACCAGATACAAGCCAGCCAATGAGCGATGAGCGCGAAGGTGCACATGAGCAGAAAGAGAACGGCCGCGCCGTATTCAGAGTAACGGTCCAGTTTACGCGCCACTCGGACGAGTCGTAAGAGACGCGCCGTCTTCAGCAGCCCGATGAGAGTGGTGGTCTTGAGACAAAAATTAAGAACAAATGCTCAGTAAAACAACAATATACTGTGTTATACTATACATATATACACATTTCCCATAATTCCCCTCACCTCTGCATTCACTTCTTCTGCATCACCGTTGCGGTATATGAGCAGGTCGAAGGGGATGGCGGCCACCATGTCAATGAGAAACCAGCCTTTGAAGTAATGGACGGCGATACGCAGCGGGTGGCTGACCACCTCGTCGTTGGCATTGACGTACGTCGTGCGGAAGTTGATGACGATGTCGATGATGAACATGATGTCCACGATGAGATCCACCACGTTGAGCGGACTGCAGGAATAGCCGCAGGTCTGCACCGAGACGTCTTGGTCATCGTTCAACAGGAACGCAGCCGAGTACGGCGTGAGGATGGCCGTGTAGATCACCAGCAACAAGATCAGCCAATCCCAAACGGCTTTAAAGGGACTGTAGTGAAGGACCGTCCACTTGTGTATGCGAGGAGCCTGAAGCTTATACTCGGGAAGAACGTCTGCACCCAGAGACAGCACCTGGAAAGGTAGAAAACTTAACATTAACATTGAAACAAGCTTTAAAAAAGTCATATTATCAAAAATTTGCCATTGTTCATGTACCCTCAAGTCATTCCTTCACTTATCTGACTTACTTTTGAGGAACACAAAAGAAAATGAAGAATCATAATAAATGACAATCTGATGAATGTTGAAACATGATTTCTTTCCTGTTGTGTTAAACAAAATCAAAACTGCATACAAGTGTGGGATACAAAATTGATCAAATTTAAAAACATTTATCACAAAGAGTCACCATAGTCAATATACAATCTTTCTTTTCATGCGCCACGTCAGAAATACAGTAATTGATGATGGGCCATTGAATTATTCGAAAATAAAGCACAACTAAAGTAATAATGCGGCACAATGTAGTAGATATATAATATAACCTGTGGCATAATATAATATAAAATCATCCTCAATTACATCAATGATCTCATAATCATTTGACAATAGGTGAAATTTTTTAACAACAAACAAACTGATATTTACACATTTCATTCAAAGTACTAAAGAATAAAGATGATCAAAATCTGGAGTGCAAATGGATGCAAATCTAAACAGTGGAATCTGAAATGTAAGAGATTACATATAAGATGATCTTCTGTCAGCACCGACTGCCCAAACTCTGCAGATGGATTAAAAGTTTCTGCAACAATTGTTGTGGTCCGGACTGCATATCAGCGGTTGTGTATTCAAGACTTAAAGGTGCCAAAGAATGCGTTGTAATAATCTGTTAAATTGTTCTCTGATATCTACACAGAAGGTTTGTCTCTGCTGAAAAAACAGCATACCAGCAAGACCAGCATATGTTGTGTTTTGCTAGTGAACACCAGCTAAACCAGCCCCAAACCAGCATCAGCACCAGCATTAACACCAGCTTAACCAGCACCAGCTAAACCAGCACTAAACCAGCATCAGCACCAGCATTAACACCAGCTAAACCAGCATTAGCACCAGCATCCCATGTTGATCATACCATGTTGGTATGCTGGTGACCACCAGCTAAACCAGCATCAAACCAGAATAGACCAGCATAATTCCCATGCTGGTTTGATGCTGTTTTTTCAGCAGGGGTGGCTTTATTAAGTGTAAAAATGACCCAGAGTCAGTTTTAGATGCCCATTTACACCTCTAGGTTTTGCCTTTAGAATGAAATGGTCTATTATTACCTTATTTGGAAGGGTCATGAATAATAATGTTGAGTTCAGCTCTGATTGGCTGTTTCTCAGAGCAGCTCTTTCAGTAGCTCTCTGTGTGTATAAACAGATCTTATGTTTGAGTCTGTAGCATTAACTAGCATATAGCACTAACTCAGCAGTCACAACTTTGTTATTATCAGTGTAACAACATTGTACTTAATTTTATGTAAAACAATGCTTTGTAGTTTCTTAGTTTTAGCAGAGGTCTGATCTGTAGATATACTGTAAAAGTCCTCTAGTGAAAAAATCATCAGATCACTGAAAGAAGTCACATCACATCTCTCCTCAACAAGCTGTATGATTAATCACTATCTCTGGAGAAAGAGTCAGAGTAAAACTTGACCTATAACAAGATTTGTATTGTTTGGCAGGTCACAGGTCTCAGTCTTTGAGAGAGCAGTCGGTGATGTCACGCGTCTGAATGAGTTTAAATGTGTTTGACGTGTGTACTGTAGGTGCTGGACAGCTGATGAACTTCAGGTCATTTGACCTCAAGACTGAAATCTGTCCACATCGTCTCATACTGACATAACTCACTGACAGCCTCTCTGTGTTTATACTGTAGTCAGACTCTATGTTCACTTCATAACAAACCATTATTTAATTAAATGTACATTAAAATGATCTTTTTTTCATTTTTATAGTGTGATATATGTATGGTTGTCATATTTAACATGTAAATAATCAAAATATGTCCAGACGTCAGCTGGCATCACGCTTCATCTCTTCTGTAAAAAAATCATCCGGTTGTTGAATTAGAACGAGCTGATCTCAGTTCAGTGTTTCGGCATTATTCAGCACCTATCAGAGCTCTGAAAGCTCATCTCTGAGTAAAGATATTCCCCAAGGACATCACCGCTTATTTTTAGAAACCCCAAAGACTAAACTAAACTTTACAAATCTGTTTTGTGAAGCGTGAAGCAAAACACATTAGGAACCCTACATATACACATAGTTCAATCCTTAAAGGGATACTTCACCCAAAAATGAAAACTGGCATCATTTATTTCCCCTCATGCTGTTCCAAGCTTGTATAAGTAAGCAGGAGCACCATTGACTTTCATAGTGGGAAAAATACAATGGAAGTCAATGGTGCTCTAAAACTATTTGGTTTCAAACAGTGCTTAAAATATCCTCTTTGTGTTTAAATTCATACAGGGTAAGATCCATAACTGAAAAAATGATGACAGGATTTTAATTTTTGTGTTGGTTATAAATCTCTGAAATATATTTCATGATTATAGAGTCAATCTACAGTCCTGAGGACAGACTTTCAGATGATTTTTCAAGAGGAATCTTGAGCGATCGATTCTTCTCTGACCCAAATCTCAATGATGGGCAGAATAATAAAACTCCAATGATAATGATTCATCTGAGACGTCTCATTAAATTGTTCATTCAGAGGAAAATTCACTCATCCATCTGAAACACTGACAAAAAATACAGCTACAAATTTTATCTTTCCCTGTTTATTTTACAGTAAATGCAGGTTAATGTCTAAAATCTAATAAATCCCGCAAATCTGTAAAATGAGCTGATAAAATATCACCATCAAAATACTGACCAATCAGAATAGAGTATTCAGAACATCAATGTAATATTTAAATGTACTGTATCATATGAGGACTAGTTTAAATGTCAAAAACTATATGATAAAACATCATATACGCAGAGTTGAATTCGTTTATGAATACACTTCATCTTCTTTTTTTTTAAATGAGTGCAAACATATTACATTTGTGTTTGAAGTTTTTTTATTTGGCATTTTTGGAACTCAATAAAAACTCTTATAATCCCTAACTCTCGGATATTTCAGGGGCTGATCGTGAATGATAAAGGAAACCAGGGTTTGATCTCAGAAATTCTTCTGGAAATATAGCACATTAAATATTTAAAAGCCTCAATTTCTACTATAAACAAACTTTAGACCTGTCAGCGTTAACAAGACCTCCATCTCTTGTTATTTCAGGTCCTCTGGGTTTGATAGCCAGTTAAATAATTCAATCCTAGAGCACAGCTAAAAATACAAATCTAAAATTCTTGCCAACTGAAGAGAGACCGGAAGCTGTTTGCCCTCAGCACATTGAATATATTGTGTTATATTGAGGTTGAATCTCACACTAATGTTCAGTTCGTATTTTACCCCTAAACCAAAGGGAAAACTAAGAAACTTTACTTTGCAGAAAGATTTTTTTCTTCATTGTGAAATCTGAACTGAATACTGTTTTTTGAAAGGTTCAATCCTAAACTTATTAAAATCCTAATCTAAGAGTGATGTTCAGAGTCATAAACTATTCAAGAGTAAAGATGAACAGAAACACTTTACTGTACGAACTCTTGTCTCTGTATAACCTCATTCACACAGCACTTTGGTCCCAGAAAACAAATGAACACAAACACGTCCTGGGATTGCTCACGGAAATAGGATCTATTCCCATAACATTCCCTGAAAGCCCTCTGTGCGAACAAGGCGCAGAAAAAGTAAACTTTTTAATACTCAACTAAAGAAATTTGTTTTATGAGCTAATGGTGTTGATATTAAATATTTTTGTGCTGCTAGTGAGTATCTCCTTTATTATGATTCACATTCTCATTTGCTATTAAATGGGAAATTTCAAAATACTTTTTTTAAGATGTCAAATAAATCTTTGGTGCCCCAGAGTACATATGTGAAGTTTTAGCTCAAAATACAGCACAGATAATTTATTATAACATCTTAAAATTGAAACTTTGTAGTTGTGAGCAAAAATATGCCGCTTCTGGGTGTGTCCTTTTAAATGCAAATGAGCTGATCTCTGCACTAAATGGCAGTGCCGTGGTTGGATAGTGCAGATTAATGGGCGGTATTATCATAATAAGATCCCCTTCTGACATTACAAGCCAAGTTTCAATGAGCTATTTTTCCACATGCTTGCAGGGAATGGTTTACCAAAACTAAGTTACTGGGTTGATCATTAGGTTGATAGAAGCACTGGGGACCCAATTACTTAAAGGAGCATTTCACCCGTAGAAACATTAATCTTTATTGAAAGTGCGTCATATTTGTAGTCAAAATGTAACATACATTTCAAATTTGGTGCCTATTTGACAGAGAAAATGGGTGTTTGTAGTCTCACTCCCTCAACAAAGATATTGGACTTCCTTCTTTCAATGATGCAAAATGATGATTTTTACATCATTGAAAGAAGGAAGTGCAACACTGAAATCTGTATTTCTCCTGTCTCAGCGGCAACTGAGGAAATCGCGCACGACCATTCAAAAACATGACTGGGGTTTTAACCTTAATGCAAAGCTTAATGCAAATGGGTGAAGTGTCCCTTTAAACATGAAAAAAGTCAGATTTTCATGATATGTCCCCTTTAAAGGAACAGTATGTAGGATTGTGGCTAAAACTGGTATTGCAATAACAAAACTTGTGGCTAAAACTGGTACTGCAATCACCCAACTAGTAGCCAATACACAAAATGACAACATAAACATCAGTTGAGGGCTGCAACTCCACTTTTTAAATGACAATACCCTGGCCGGACCACTGTTGTCAGTGATATAATTATTTGAAATGAAAATGATTTCTTAATGTCTAGTGACATATCACGACCATTTTATGATTAATTGATATACATTTCTTACATACTGCTCCTTTAATTATTTTATAAATAGAAAGAGTTGAATATCAATGCAGAGATAATAACATGATTCAATCATTTAATCTACATTGACAGATCACAATTTTAGTGTAAATGTGTGCTGTAATGTGCTTTTAAAATTTACTGGTTCAGTCGGAAAACACACAGAGACATAAATGATGTGAAGTTCAAGTCTTACAGCATCTACATGCAGACTACATCACTTCATCTCATTATCTATAATATAATGTCATTCAGTCCTTCCAGGAAATGCAGAGTTTTTTTGTGATTGTTGCGGGCAAAAATCCTTGATATTGCGCCACATTTTATAAAAATGCGATGGAATATGTGGGATATTTATGCAATTTTATGCTATGAAATTGCGTGAACTTGCAAAAATTGCGTGAACTTGCAAAAACTGTTTCAGCTTTTGCAGCTTTTCAATGATGTTTACGTCACATAATCACGTCACTTCATAACATTTCCATGGCAACAGGGGACATGGCTGTGCATGTGTGAATTAAATGCAACATTTTTCAACTTTTTGCTAAGATATTTGTGATTTCTGCAACGAAAATACCTGCATATTATGCGCACAGAAATCTGCAATTTATGCTGCGAAAGTGCAGCATATTTGAAAAAATGCATCCCCTGCATAAATATGCAGACTTTGGCTGATTATGCATTAAATCATGCAATCCCATAATCACGTTTTTCTGGAGGGACTGGTCATTATTTGAAAGACTTCAGTTTCTATATGGCAGTTCTGTATTTATAGGACAACACTGTACTTTGGTCCCGAGGAAGCCCTGGCGAGGCACGATAAGGCCTCAGAAAAGACGTCCAGCCATGGCCTTCTTCTGACGTGTTTTCATGTAAAAGAGCATTTGTTTATCAAGCTGTTATGTTTAGGTTAAGTAATTTCACATTAATGGCAATGTTTTTTGGCCAAAATTACTTTGCGTTTGTCTCTTCTCTTAGCCATCCTTCTTCTTTATCCCTTTTCTGCGCCTGAATGATAGACTCATTTAGATTTTTGTGGTCCAAACTAAATCCAAGTCCTGGGAAGGGAACGGTGGTGGCAGTGGGCAAAGGTCATTCATAAGCGGTAACGCTGGGCAGCAGGCTTTGCTTCGTATGTAATGTAGGTCATCATTGTTGCCAGTTTTCCATTGATCAAACATCATAATCCTTGCTTGTCGCTCTATCAGCATCACCAAACATTACCAACATTCATAGGGTTGCCCATGCAGGTCAGTCAGAATCTGGTAAATGTAATTTGGGGGCCTCCTAGCGCTGGCGGGGGCCGTAAGCAGACGTTTACTTCACGTATAGGGAGGGCCGCCTCTGATGTCACTTCTGTTGTTCTTTTATTTATAAATAGATCAAACTAAGAAATCTGTCATAAAGAGTCGCCGATTACCAATTCAACATAGATATTAAACGAGATTTAAACCAGAGATTTTCTGAACAGCAGCACTTACAATCCTAAGAAAAACTCAATCTGATGATGTAACAAAAGATTAAAAACATGACTGAAGATTAAAAAGGTTTACACAGAAGATTTTCCTCACATAATGCTGTTCTTTGATTTAAAGTATGATACCAGTAAATTGTTATGTTGATTTGACAAATATAAAAACAAAATCCTGGTAAATCCATGTGCAAACATCCGATAGTTTCAAAGACCATCCATTCAAACCTATTCTCTAAGGATTAAGATCAAACCTCTTAATTCCTGGCACTGTTTACTTTCTAATACTCATTCTGAGATAAAATAACCTCGATTAGTAACCAAATTTAGCTAAAAAGTGATATTTATAACTAACTGAACTGAAGGTAAAAGAATCCCACAACCCTCGACTCTGTCGCTTCTCATCTCATTCATGGCTTTTGTCTGCCATCAGGAATCAAGTCCAGCGGTTTACAGCTCCGCTCTTCCATGTTAAGCTAAGAGGATTCATCTGTCATCGTGCCAAACGTAACCATCATTCAAAGCCTTACTGACTGCTCTGAGATCAGTGTGCTTACAGTACTATCAACCAAACCCAACCAAGATCAGATCACTTATGAAGGCATAATGAAGACATCATGTGCATGTATATTAAACACATTTACACTCACATGTGTTCATTTCATTTCAGTCCCAGTGATACTCAAACACAAAGAGACAACTGTTGACATCATCTTAAAATAAATGTAGATAGTTTAACAGATCATTTGATTTTTGGTGAATTTATAAAGAAATTTTAACCTAAGCATGATTGTTCTCAAGTACAACTCAATGAGAGGTTTTGTCCTTCACACAGACACAAACTGTGTTAAATATCTCACCTCAGTGTTGTCGGTGGTCAGACGGGGGACGTTAATTTCATCCCAGCGGATGCAGCCGGACTCACAGAGCGGCATGAGAGCGGAACACTGAAGCACCTCGGTCAACAGATTCAACATCAGGTTTACGACCATGATCCTTAGCGCTGCATCGGGCCGCTGCCGTTACACCCGCCAACCCCAAACACCCTGAACACCCCTCACAAACACCGCTGACAGCGAGCTGATGGAGCGACCTGTAGTACCACACCACCACACAAACTCCTCATGTCTTAAACGACCACACGCAGACATCAACCCATGCTATGGGTGCGAATGCTCAGGAGTGAGTTTATCCTCATGTGGAAGACCTCACTGAACTCAGGACATGATGGTCACGGGTCCGTTCGTCTCCAGTCAGAACCTCCTTATATGCCTGATGTATTTAGTAATATTTCTCAAGCTCTAGTGATCGCGTGATGCTGAACTACACACAGCTGCATACGCCCACAGCAGTCGCTTCATATTAACAGACGCCAAGAGCAGAAGCTCTACTAAAACCCTAATTCTGTCAGAATGAGCGAGAGAGAGAGAAAGAGAGAGAGAGAGAGAAAAACATGCTCGTTCATGTGAATGCTCTTTTAAAGATAACTGAAGGGGAAGAGACGGAGTGAGCATGTGCACAGAGAAACACCAAACAAACGAATATAAGATAAGTCAAGCAAAACAAAGATGACATCATGATGTGAATTAGTGAGAATATCCTTTCAGCTGAAGCACTACAAATAATTTAGTGTTAAATGAAATGTAAAGGAACATTTTGTAAACAAAATAAAAACAACATCAGAACAAAAGATTGTTGAATAATAGCAGATTGTTTTTATCTGTTTAAAGCATGACAGTATTGTAAAATGAGCAGCCTGATCTCAAAATAATTCATACATTTTTTACGAGTCAGCTATTTTGAATGATTTCTCATGAAGTGATTTGTATATATTTTACGAGTCAGCTAATTCACATGATTTTGGATAAAGTAATTCTTAGGTATTGTGCGAGTATAGGGAATGTGGAGTTGACGTCACGCCGTGTGGCATTATGAGTAATCCGCCATATTTGCAGGATCACCTCCTATCCCGCTGTATTTGAGTTAGTGTGTTGGAGGTTGTTTTTGTATTTTCTGTCGAGATTTTAATAAACTTCGATATGTTTGGTCAGTACTGCTCGATCAAGAACTGCCACAGCAGGTCACACGATCGTTCAGGGAGGAAACTGAACAACGGAATACGTTTTTTTCAGCTTTTATTTGGGGGAAGCCGGTGGAGGAGCTGATGAAAAGACGCCGGATCGCGTGGTTTGCCTGCCGCAATCAGGAGAAAAACTTTTACTTTTCAAAAAAATCCCTGCATCAGCGAGAGTGTGTTTGCTGCATTTTCAGTCATTCAGTAATTTGTGATTAATAAAAGCAGAACCACTTAAATTGTCTTGTTTTTATGCTAACACTGTCAAACTAACTTGTAAATGTAAATTATGTAACGTTATTTATACATTTCTGATCAACCTCACCACATGAGTTATAAAAATAAATCTTTAGACAATTTTGACGATTATAACAAATATTTTTTACTAAATGCAACTGCTCAAACCCACTGCTTGTGAATCTTTAAAATAACATAACGTTAGCTAAATATTTAGCATTTTGTTTGTTTTAATAACTTGGCCAAGAACAGAAGTGCCATCTTATGAACATGTGTTGATTCATTGCACAGAATACAACGGATATTTTTTATAGAATCATTAAGATACTTAGGTATTAATACATTGTAAGTAAATGGCATATTTCTTTTAGCTGGTTTGCCAACCGTCATAAAACTCCGAAAGAAGAATGTCATCTTACTATGAGCTTGTAGGGATTTATAGCTCTTAAACTCCTGCAAAGTGTATGCACTCAATCCAAAAACAAGGTAATAATAACAGATATGTGAGCGGAGGTAGTGCGTCTGGATCCGTAATCCAGTCATGGGCTGCTAAATCCTATGGATCTGTTGTTTATTTGTCCAAATAAAGTTTTTTGGCAGTAGCACTTAGTTTCTCCCGATAGGGTCCCTTCTCTTTTTCTTTTAAACTCCTCAATTTCTTCGGTTCTTCTTCAAGTTTACTTAGTTTTAGCTTAACACACTCACAATTAAATGGCATAGCGGTCGGCGGTGCCTCTAAACATGGCGCCCACGTCCCATAATGCAACACTGCGGTGACGTACATTAACATTCCCTATAGGCCAATTTGCATGATGTCGCATGAAGTGATTCATACATATTTTACACGTTGCCTAATTCGCATGATTTTGTATGAAGTGATTAATACGAATTTTACTAGTTGGCTAATTTGCATGAGTTTGCATGAAGTGATTCATACATATTTTACGAATCGGCTAATTTGCATGATTTCTTATAAAATGATTCGTACGTATTTTACTAGTTGGCTAATTTGCATGATTTCGTATGAAGTGATTCGTACGTATTTTTCGAGTTGGATAATTTGTATGATTTCATATGAAGTGATTCGTACGTACTTTACTAGTTGGCTAATTTGCATGAGTTTGCATGAATTGTTTCTTACATATTTTTTGAGTTGGCTAATTTGCATGATTTTGCATGAAGTGATTCGTTTGTATTTTACTAATTGGCTAATTTGCATGAGTTCACATGAAGTGTTTTGTATGTATTTTACTAGTTGGCTAATTTGCATGAGTTTGCATGAAGTGATTCGTATGTATTTTACTAGTTGGCTAAGTTGCATGAGTTTGCATGAATTGTTTCTTACATATTTTTTGAGTTGGCTAATTTGCATGATTTCGCATGAAGTAATTCGTTTGTATTTTACTAGTTGGCTAATTTGCATGAGTTTGCACTTATTAGAGTCACTTATTAGAGTCGGCTAATTTGCATGATTTTGAAGTGATTCGTATGTATTTTACTAGTTGGCTAAGTTGCATGAGTTTGCATGAATTGTTTCTTACATATTTTTTGAGTTGGCTAATTTGCATGATTTCGCAAGAAGTGATTCGTTTGTATTTTACTAGTTGGCTGAGTTGCATGAGTTTGCATGAAGTGATTCTTACTTATTTTACAATTCGGTTAATTTGCATGATTTTGTATGAAGTGATTTGTACGTATTTTACTAGTTGGCTAATTTGCATTAGTTTGCATGAAGTGATTCGTACGTATTTGCACTTATTAGAGTAACTTATTAGAGTCGGCTAATTTGCATGAAGTAATTTGTACGTATTTTACTAGTTTCTTAATTTCTTAAATAAATTTTGAAGAACAAATGATCTCAGCTATTCAAACCATTTTCATTTTATATCTCTGTAGCCCTGTATGTTAACAATTCTCTCATTTGTGTCTGTTTTTATTTCTTCAGATGTTACTAGAGACTTTGGAGATAAAGTTAATAATAAAACAAAACAAAACTAAAAACTCTGTTTATGACTCCTGAGGTATAAAAGAGCATCTGAGCAATAAGAGTAACCCTGCGTGATGATCACATGTGTTACTGTGTGGGTATTTAGCTCAAGGGACATCTCACTGAGGAATCACAGTGACGTTACAGTGTGTGTGTGTGTGTGTGTGTGTGTGTGTGTGTGTGTGTGTGTGTGTGTGTGTGTGTGTCTTTGTGCATGTGTCTCCATGAAACTGACAGAACAGTTTGTAGGTTCTGTGGATCTGCTTTATCTTTCTGACACATAAACACGCAAGCACACACGCACGCACACGCACGCACGCACGCACGCACGCACGCACACACACACACACACACACAAGACTTATGATGGCATATACTCACATATGTAAATGAGCAATCACACATGTGTATATGCAAATAAAGAGTACAACAACACAGTTTGTGTATCACAATCCAGACAACACAAGAGTGACACTCGTTTAGCCACACCCCCACATATCCTAACCTTAAAATGATTGGTCATTCATTATGTTGTTATGGTAACAAGCTTTTTCAGATATGACTGGATTTATCCTAGATGTGTTTTACTGCTTTCTGAGGACATGCAGTCATATGCACACATCTATTAAAATCATTTTAAATTAAACACTAATGACACTCTTAATATATAAAATAGCATCTTCTGGGCAATAACAAGTAAGATGCACCTGAAAATCAACTACAAGAGTCAAAACTGATCAGGGGTTTCCTCTCTCTCTCTCTCTCTCTCTTTCTTTCTCTCTCTCTCTCTCTCTCTCTCTCTCTCTCTCTCTCTCTCTCTCTCTCTCTCTCTCTCTCTCTCTCAGATTCAAGTGTCTGGCATGTGTATAAATATAAATGTTTGTATTTGAATGTGTTTGTGCTCAGAGCTGTGATCAAACTGAAGTCTCCAGATACAAACACACAACACAACATTGACTTTGTGTGTTGGGTTTAATAATGGCATAATGCTAGAGGTATCAAATCCATTAACATATTCAGGATTTATTCCAGACATGAATGATTCCTCAAATCCTGCTGTATGTTGAGAAGTGTGATCAGACACTTTTACGTGTCAGATAATGAAACAACATCAACCATCCAGCAACCTTGCACAGTTCTGTACTGTATCTCATGTTTTTGCTTTCCTTTGTTATTGCTTTGCTGTTTATCCTCATTTTGGATAAAAGGGTCTGCTAAATGTAAATGAGTCAAACTAAAGTAACTTTTATTGTGTTTGAGCATCATCAAATTGAATAGACAGAAGTTAAAAGAAGAATACAGCATCAGAGTTTCTCAGAGACGGTTGCCTAGATACAGAGTCAGACTTTTCTTATTTTAACTCTCAACCTTGACGGAGTACTCAGGTAAATAAACAGAAACATCACAAATAAGTAGAGATGCACCGATCGACCGGCCAGAGATTAGAATTGGGCGATTTTATGCATGATTGACCGAACTGGTAGCCGGTCAGTCTCATGTCCTGTTGTTGCCAGAGATCAGGTGCAAAACGTACAGCACCATCACACGTTCAATGCATCATCATCTCATATTTAAACACCACAAATGTCAAGAGATACCAGAGATCTTGACTGGAAAGAGGTGACAGCGCTAAAGTGATAGCAAAAGACTTAAAGCTGCTTATTAATGTTATGAATCATTGTGTTTCGACTGGACGTGTTTTTATAATGGTGTGCATCAGATCATCACATGACAGAGTCATTTGTGTTTGTCTTAAATGATAAAAACAGGCAGTAAACTTTACCCCTGAGAGTTTGAGAAATTATCCACCGGCACAACCTGATGGAATAAACCAGTTTTTATAACTCCATTCTTTTTAATGTTCACGATATAAATCATCGGCTGTGCTTATAGAGGTACAAAGAAACCCAGAAGCTCTTCATGAACTTATCTCAGCCCATCTGATTTAGTGACTGTTAGAGTTTCTGGTTTAACATCTGTGTAAGACTGTAAGATCAGTCTGAGATCATACACACACACACACACATGTCTGATGAATATGAATCAACAGAGGATTAGAAACACAACATATCACCCAAAAGATGGGCTTATTTTCATGGCCTAAATAATATTTTTTTCCCCTGTAACACACACACACACAAGTTTACCATTTTGCCTACGGCAGCAAAACGTTGCAGAAAATAAAACAAAGCCAAAATAGCAGTCAGCGACACTAACAGGTCAGCGTGTAATGGAGATAATCACATACAACAGCATTGTGTGTCAAGAAAAACACATTTGGGCACAATTTAAAGCTGAAAAGAAATCTTGATGCTCATGAAATACGAGGGCAAGAGAGACCGAATGAAATTTAAAGTTTTTTGGCCTCTGGTCTTTCTGAAATGAGTTTGGAGAGGTTGTGTAACTCACCACGGTAAACATCAGTCAACAACTTTACTATCAGAAAAACTTACATGACCAAACCATTTCAACTCAAAACTAAAAGGTATTTTATGAGATATAATGCCTGTATATTTAGTTGACAGTAATGAGATTGAAGATTTTTAATATTGAGACTTTTGCTCCACATTGTAAAACTGGTTAAGATAAGTTAACTCAACTTAAACCATTAGTGGAAACCGATTGCCTCAAACCATTTAAGTTTTAAAGCACATACATACTTTGAGTACTGTGAAGTTAAATATAAGTGCATATGTAAGGGGGTGAATTTTATATCCCCCATCCATCCGTTTGGCCCAATGGCGAAGTCCAAACCGCATGGGAAGGATTGATAGCGCGTTCGGTCTTTTCCGGAGCTTTGCAGATGACGTTTTGGCGTTACGTAATTTAGGTATATTTATCTCTAATCTGACTCCAAAGACAAAGATTTAGTTTATATTATATTACAAATTTGATTGATTATTACTTTTAAAGCTTACAGAATTTAGATGGATGTTTGTTTATTTATTCTGATAAAGCTCTGGTATTACACTCGTTCATTCGGTTCTCACAGTCGCACATGATCCTAGTATGGGCCTCATAATTAATATACTGGTCAACGGTCGTAAGCGAATCAGTGTTGGTCGCTGCCAGAGGTTGGACTATACGCTTAAGCGGCCGCTTTCTGCGTGCTCAACTTTAAACATACTTTGTTTAGTCCCCTTAGAGGTGACACTTAATTATTACAATTATTATTTCTAATCAAGATTAATGAATAGAATAACATTGAAATAAACAGAGGTTGAGGCTGACCCTATTTAGAGTAATCAGAAATGTTACTCTAAACGGAAACACAGCCTCCACGCTTCTAAGTACACTTAAACTAACGCCAATTGCTATTCGTATCTCACAAATCCTCAGCTGATGTATTATTCACTATCTAACTGGGTTTGGGCCGATCCTAGCCTGATTTCAGTCCTTACGGTAACTACGGATACAACGATATTACTTGCAGTGTCAACATTTACCGAGCAACACAGAATAAAATCAAATATAACAATTTATTAACCAGGTAGGTAAAACATAATTCAGAAGCCAATTCACATTCCAATTCAAATACGAGAAAACAAATATAATCAAATGAGAATAATGCATACCTGGCAAGTGATGAATATCTGGTTACAGATTTCTCAAAGTAAAATAAAATACATGATGCTGTATCAAAGATACAGCATCATGGGGGTGAACTTCCATGAACAGAAAGACCCGCCTAAATCTTCTACACATCTCCTTAAATAACCAGAGAACAAAGCATATAGGAATTTGGTACTGATTGGTTGTTGGTAAAACTAAGGGCTGTCCTTAATCTGTATACAGTGGGTGATTGGTTTATGCTTAGAAAGGGAGGTGTCTATCAACATTGAATGAAGTTTCACATAACATTGAATTCTGTTGTTATATGAGTGAGACCTGTAACCACTTGCAATGAGACATTCCAATAGAAAACAAATAAGATACAGATTTTAGATTCTTTGTGCATGTAGCATTTCATATACAGTTTGCTTTTAGAGAAAAGAATACAAATGTATGACACCCTAAAGGTGTGTCTTTGAAACCCAAATGTGTCTCAGTGGGAAGTCCACTGTGAATCGTGGAGAGTGGCTTTTCCCGCACACTCACTTTGCCCCCATGCAGTGTCCTTTGGGGAGGTGCTATCTTATTTAGGAAATTATCTTACAGCTGTAAGGAGAAGGATGTCTTCAAGACTCATCAGCAACAAGTTTGGACAATATGTCTGAAGATGACAACTGCACACAACTGAAAGCATGATCTTATGAACTATGTCACCATGGGTCTTCTTACGTGTGGCCCACGGTGCCAAGGGCGGATTTGTAGGATTAAAAATATAGGGATTGGTAATATTAAAAATATAGGAATTTATTACTTCGTCACAACTTGTCACAACCCCCATTTCCATACTGTACCATCTGCATTCCTGTGCTTACAAGGACTATTGTTACAGCTGTTTGTTCAATACAGTGGGGGTTAAAGGTGTGGTCTTCTGATTGGTCAGTTTGAATGTATCATGTATCATGTTAGGTTTAGTCACATGGTCAAGGAATAGAGAATAAAGGTCTTGGTTTTCATGAGCTCTGGGCTTTTGCCTTTTGGCATTTGCCATTTGCTTTCTGCCCTCTGCTTTTCTTCTTTACCTGAGTTCTTGGGTTTAGGCCATTAGGCCAAGATTCCAGTTCTTAATGGTGATTCTCTTTCTTCTAAACTTTCTTTCTTTCTCTGTTCTCTATCTTAGCAGGTAATATCTCACATACATTGGAAACAGTTAATTGTTTGTATTATTTAGCATTTCATGCATTTATAGTGTAACCATTTCAACTGTAACTTTAAGTCAGTACTGTAATTAAACCTTTTCATTTACAAATCTGTTTTTTAGTTTTGATTTAGTGTTAACACTTAAACGCTCCATATTGCAATACAATATATTCGTACTCTAGCAACGCTCTCAGACATATTGTGTCCGAAACCGGGGAATGATTGCAGTTTTGTTCCCCTTCCGAAACCTGAGATCCCTTACACATATGACTCAATATTTAAGTAATTTGTGGCAGATTAAACGCTCTGGCGCTGGAATGAGCTTCTCTGCAATGCTGCCATAGATTTACCATTAAACTGAACTTCATTACGACTGCCACTAGGGGGCGAACAGCGACGGTCGTGTCTGAATGTCGTGTACAGTGAAAAGGCAGCTTTAGGGGTATATATAAACTGTTATGGTCCAAACTGCTGACAAAATTCTAATACAGAACATATAAGCATTCACAACGTACAGGGATGTGAGCTAAAAGAGTCTAGAATATTTATGACGTCATCCTACACTTCAGCTTCAGCTACACGTCCTGTTCGATTAAATGCTCTATAGATGCTGAAGTGTCCCGCCCCCTATGAGTGAAATCACAAGTGCCTGAAACAGCACGGACACATAGAAGAAATGACAAACACACAAACATAAATTACACAATGTCATCGTTTTTTATTTTGTATTAACAGTTTCATATTATAATGTTTACGCGCTGCTTACGCTTGCAGTATGAAAGCTTTAATGCTGCGTACAACAAACCTGAATCCTCGCTCTAGATTATTTAACTTCAAGTCATGCAAATTTTTTGCTTGAGTTGAATATTTACAATTTGCACGAAGACGTGTTTAAGGCAATTGCACCACCCAATTCGCATCATTCGCATCGCCTCGCACAAGTTCACGTCTAATGCTACGTACACACCAAACGCAAGGCATCACGTTACTCGCTCTAGATTACTCGCCGGATTTAACTTCATGTCATGCAAATTTTTAGCTCTAATTGAATATTTTCAACTTGGGTGAAGACGCGTTTGATGCGAATAGCACGAGTTTCGCAGAAACGCACCATCCGTATTGCGTCATTTGCATTTGCATTGACTTTGTATGTAATCTACTCGCGCAAAAAAAAATGATTTGCCTCAAGCTATTCGCCTCAAACGCGCTTTGGTCCAAGTTGAAAATATTCAACTTAAGCGAAAAATGTGCATGGCACGAAGTTAAAACCCGCGAGTAATCTAGAGCGAGCAACGTGATGCCCCGCGTTTGGTGTGTATGTAGCATTAGTATGTTTGTGCATTGACTTTGTATGTAATCTACTTGCGCAAATCATTGAATTTGCATTTGGTGTATACGCCCCATAACTTGTTAACATGGGTGCTGAATAAAATATGTGCTGCTTACGGGTGTGGTGTGAAACGGGTGTCACAGTTTTTTTGTCTTCTTTAGCTCCTGTGGTCTCATGGGATAGAAAAGTGTCCATCCAATGCATACTCGAACTTTTTGAAAACTGATTTCCACTTTATATATAGTAGGCGATTTCAGATGCAGGGATAAACTTCTCTCAACTGACACAATTAAATCAACTTTATTATTATTATTAATATTGTTATAGAGATTTCATCTGTTCAAAATTTAAATTCTGTCATTGTGCTGAGAGACTGAGAAACTACATGTTTTAAAAAGACTCATTTCTCATAAAACTGATGTAAAGAGAGCTGCTTCTCTCGCCAGGCCGGGGAAAAACCTGTCATGAGTAATAATTGAGACATTCAGATCCGTTCAGCGTGACAGATGTTTGCTCTCTGAGGATGAGGATCTGTTAAACCCTGACAAGCTACAGGTGAACAGAACGCATTGAATCACTGAAACGTCGCCGTCGGGTCACGGTTCCTGAAGGGGCTGGCACAGTTTGATGGATGACTCCGCCCCACTGGTGATGATTTGTCAATGTTATTGATGGGTCAGCCGTCAGGACTGCTGGGAGCCAATCAGATCGCTGACACTGATGGGGACAAATGGTTTTCACACATCGCAGGATGATGTGAAGGATGTGGAATCAGCAGTGAATAACTGATCTGAGTTCATTGTTCATCAGTGTTTTTACTGAATATAAAAAAATATACAATAGGACCTGAGCTTGTTTTCTGAATTGAGTAGATCATTATAATAAGTGAAAAATAAAGTATACATTTCTGCTCAAATTTCTCTTCTGTTGATGAGCTTTGCATAATAAGTGTCAAGAATGTAAATATATGTGTTTGTGAAGAGATTTAACTGAATGTGATGGCACACAGATTTATTGATGTTTATTTAAATCAACAGCATGTTTACACAGTGAGGTATTTATAGTCATCTAATAAAAAATCTAAATCTCATCAACATCTTCAGAGAGATGAACGATCACGGCCCACGACCGGTCCGATGCTGAAAGAGACGCACGACAGAGCGCTAACAGATCGCAGCGGATGACAGATGACAGCATCCCTTCCCACAATGCACTGCTGCGCTCACTGTATCACCTTTAATGCAGATCTCCTTTCATTTAACTTCATTCATCATATCTGTGCTCGCCGGCGTCTGCCAGGACTTTAGACTAATAGACTTTCAGTGGACGAGAGATTTAAAGGAACGGGCACACAGAGTTCAGCTCATGATAATCTATTTGTATCTTTGTTGTTTGTGTACATTTGATTATTTAAACACAATTCCCATGGAGTCTCATTAAACTTTATTTGAAACATACATAACATGCACTTCTATTTACTGCCAGATGGAGGCAGTATATCATTTTATAAATACACTCATGTATGGGTACTGTATGTTAAGTGTCCATACATTTATTATATACACACTACTGTATACAATAAATCAATAAAGAGTTATGATTATTAATAATTGCAATGGAGGGATGGATGCATAGATTGCATCACATTTCTCACATCAAAAGCACCTGCATTTATTTGAATCAGACTGACAGCTGAATAAATTCAGTCCAGAAATTATTCACAGCAGTGTGTTAACAATGAAGAAGCAGTCTGGACAGCACTGGTGCATGATGGGTAACTTTACCGAACTCTCTGTTCAATATTCTCTTTGTTGCTGTTTCAGCTTCTGATGCATTTCTATTGAGCAACTAACCTCCCTGTTAGACAGGAATTCAGTTTATTAGTCCCACAGAGAGACTTAAACAGCATAGCTGGACGGATACACCACTACAGATGAGTTCAGACTTTACAGATCCTCGGAGAGAAAAAACTGCACTAAAACAAAAAATAAAACTTTGCAAACTTTCAGAAGAGTTGGAGCTACTTTCTCGTGCAAAACTCATTTAATATATATGTTAAATTTAGTTTGATCAGACATTGATCAACACAATGTACATAAAGCAACATATTATACTATATTATACAGCAGTTATTTCTGGTTATCAAATCTGATGGCTAAGAGCCCTTCCCAGACGTGACATATTCTACTGATAACATTACAGTAACTGCTTCACCGTTTCTATCATTCTGACACCTATTGGTCATTTTAGTATTAGTAAATGAGGCTACACGTGAGTTATACTTGGACATGACATAGATCTATGACTGGAAAAACTGCCACTATAGAGCGGATGGTCACACACACATCCATGGGCACAAACTATGTTGTAAACACTTTCCGTGTGTCTCAATAAGTCTGTGTCTGTGAATCCCAATGGGAAGTGATTATCCCTAAACCCGTCGAAGATCAGAGCTCTTGGATGTAACTGTTAAACTTTTGGGGATGTACTGCAATAATGTCACATTGTGTGGACGATTAAAATACACTTGGCGATTAAGCAATAAAAACAATCATTTTATCTGTCTACGTCTCTCCTCCCAATAAAAGGATACCAAAACGCCATTTGTAACTGCAGGTAAGGATACTGGCTCTTACATTGGGATACTTTGACGGATACTTTGACACGCTGTGAGAAATCATCCCTGATATTTATAAGCAGCATGCTGAAACATCTCTCTGACTTATTAAAAAAACTGGATACAATATAAAACACTTAACTTAATTATTCTGTTTTATGTAGTCCAGTAATAAAGCAAGTGCTTGTATCGTGTTAAGATTAAATGGAAAATCAATAGTATATAAATAAAGTTTTATTAACTTTTACCTCGTGCCAGAACAATAACATAAAGACTAAATATGAATAAAAGTGACAAGTTATACATTTATGAGAACAAATACTGCTGGCTTGATCAATCCAAAACAAATAAAATCTAATTTTGACTATCAAACACAGATACATCAGAGAAGGCAGTGATCTGCGGGGTGAGCAAACACTGGATCTCACATCCGAATCTTTTTATGCAAATATTCACATAGGCACTATCTTTACTAATTGACTGCAGATTTGCATATTATACACACTTCTCGTCTGAAATAATCTTAAAACTACACTTTGTGACCAAGAAACGGTAATATTAAGAAAAGGCTATTCCGTCTAATGAGTTGTTATGACATTGAAAACAAACAGCCGAATGTCTTACCTGTCATTCTGGCCTTCAAATAAAAAAGTATTTCCCCAACAAAGAGGCTTTTAACATAACTCTGTGGTTGTTTTCTAGTTTTCTTTTTTTAACTTGTGCCATTGAACTGTTGTATAAAAGCAAAATATCGATCTACAGCTTTATATCATCATGTCTGTGATTAGGCAAGAGGTATGAGGCCAAGCTATAATACAAACTACTCGAGCGAAATTGCTTAATAGTGTACTGTGCAAAAGTCTCATGCTACTGTACGTACACACCAAACGTGTAGCATCGCGTTGCTCACTCTAGATCACTCGCGGGACTTAACTTCGTTTCATGCAAATTTTTGGCTTGGGTTAAATATTTTCAACTTGGGCGCAGGTGCGTTTGAGGCGAATAGTGCGTGTTTTCGTGGCAAACGCGCAACCCATATCCTTCATCATTTGCATCGCCCCACGCGAGGACACGTCTAATCACATCTTTGCATTGATTTTGTATTTAATCTACTCGCGCAAATCGTTGAACTCGCGTCTGGTGTGAACCCACAGTTAGGCCACCACCACCAGACTTGTTGTTTTAGAAGTTTTAAAGTCCATCCATATTTATTTTTCAATCTATTTTAATAAGATGCAAACAGAAAATACAGGAAATATGTTATATATATGTCTTCTTTAGGCATCGTCAGTGTTTAGTGTGACTTCTCTTGGCACTAAACACATCTTGAGCGTTTTTGAGCAGAATGAAGTAAAAAGACTCATTTCTTAAAAATTAGGATTTAATTTGATTTAGTTTCACTGTTTTTATCTCGCTGTCTCCCGGTGGTCTCTGTCATATTATTGGACCCTTAGGGGCCTGAAGGCGAATACAGAGCTGATAGAAGAAATCATTTAAACAACCGATGTCATGTGTTGATTCATTTCTTGACTGATCACTGATCACTTGATTTAAGTGTATTGTGTGAAAAAAGAGAGAAAAACAATTCTCTTTCTCTCTCTCTCTCTCTCTCTCTCTCTCTCTCTCTCTCTCTCTCTCTCTCTCTCTCTCTCTCTCTCTCTCTCTCTCTCTCTCTCTCTCTCTCTCTCTCTCCTCATTCCAGAAATCTCTTCTTAACCTTCTCCAATCAATTATTGTTGACAAGGCCAAACTTCTCAACATCATTCATCTGTGGGCGAATGCATCCCATATAAAAGTCTATTTGTGTTGAATAATCATTTATCTGTTTACTGAATATGACCAGTAATAGTTTAGACCCACCGGTAACCCAGATTAAGACCCATTAACGCCAACACTATAATAATAAGATATTGAGATAATAAGATTTTTTTTGCTGAAAAAGTGCTAACATAAATTTCAGACGCACATTTTCTCACTCCCTGTCCACACGGTCACAATTACAGCAAATTTTATTGTTTATTATTTGGTCGTCCATATCTCAGGATCTAAAGACTCCTTAAGAGAAAATTGTTTAAATGCATTTGAGAGTTTTGAGCTGTAAAACAGTTTGAATTTGGGTCAATTTGATAAGAAATGTTTAAGTTAATCATGAAATCTTTAATAATATTGACTTTAATTTGCAAACTTGTCACATCTGAGCTCAGTTTGTGATTTTGTTGAGATCACATCTAAAATTGTTATGAAGACATTTATGGGATGTTTGGCAAGAAAAATGATCTGAGATCTATAAGACTTTGGTGAAAGTTTCCACTGCTCTCCATTAAATTCATTTAATAATTAAAGAGATCTCATCAGTGAGTTTTCATTCATATGGGAGTTCAATATGATGTCCTTATGCTACATCACAATATAATGTAAAAGAGCACAGAGAGACAGACAGGTAATATGTTTTAGGCTGTTGTGAATCTACCCGAGGAAACACATCTATATAAATCATGAAGAAAATCAACAGCGTTCCCCGAGGCGAGAAAATCTCTGGACAGAGAACTGCTCCAAACACAAATAAAGCATTGCATCTCGAGAAAACATATAAAAGTGCCACCCAAAAGAGATTTATACCACAAATGTGCTGACATATGAAAGTTGTCCTCTAAACAATTAGGAATCTCAGCCGACACGCTCCAATCCAGACACTCACCTCCTGCGCCACTATGCTGGAGATCCGAACGGCTCGTCTCACCCTGCCGTTCCTGCTCCCAGGCGCCCCCTCTTGAGGGATGCTGTCACGCCCGCTAAACGACATCTCGCTCATCATCTGTTCGCTTCCCCCCGACCAGCGGGTATCGTGCCGCCCGTCCCGGGCCAGCCCATCCGCCCCACGCGCCAGCACGGCCACGACCCCAGCGTCGTCCTCTCCTGCCCGAGCTTTATCGCAGCCGACGGCGCCTCGGCCGTCCGCTCTTTGAGCGTCCCTGAGCTGGAGCAGGCGCAGACGGGCGTCGGGGAGCAGCTGCGCGGCTGCTGTCTTTCCCTGGAGCGCAGCCACTGCTGGAGTCAAACTGTGCCGGTTTGTCTCACGGACTGTCGCTGAAGTTCCCTCCCCTTCTGTTTCACACTCTGCCTTCCTCTTTATGTAGAGGAGAAGTTTTAAACACGAGCTTCGTTCTCATTCAGGACGCGTCTGACACTTAGATGTTTGCCTCTGTCTCTAACTGGATGTGCAGAGTTCCACAGGGTGTCCTGATCGCTTCTCACCTTCCTCGTCTCCTCCTCTCCCTCTCCCTCTCTCTCTCTCGATCTCAGCATCCCTCGTTCCTTCTCCCCATGTTTCCCCTCCCCTCCGTCGATCCTCTACACTTGATCAGAGATAATTGGTTCTGGCTGTCTGATCCCCACGCAGCTGTACGACACCATGGGTTCTCGGTCTCATGCAAGGAAACCCCTCTCCTGTGCCTCCGCATGTCTTCATTTACCTGATTATGCAAAATCACACGTACACTTGCAAGGGAGGTTGTTTCTCGAGGCTTAATGAGGTATTAATGCCACCCGGGACGCTTGTGCATTCTGTTTAATTTTGTGTCCCGCTTCATGTAAAAGCTGCCCTTAAATAAACCTTTTAGATTTGTTAGGGATCGTCGCTCTTGTGTAATGTAAGACGGCTCGCCGGAGGCCTTGCGCATGTGTCAACAGAATGAAAAGCTATTTGGATTATTTTTTAACAACAACAAATAATGCTACACCCAGTAGCTGAACGAGAACATTGTTTATTGAAATATATTGAATATGGCCAGAAGTGCCGTGTGGACGACTATCAATGCTGCAACACAACGTCAATAAGTACTTTGTGAAAGATAGATGACGTTCATGCATAAGTCAGCAGTAGAACTAAAGTAAAAATATGAATACAAAAAAATCGCCACTAGTCTTATGTGACATTGCATCATGAGTTTAGCACATTGTGAAAACTGTGAGATACTGTATATCTATTTTTGAGTTTGATTTCAGGAGACATGATACAAAAATGTACGCACGCAAAACCATTAGTCAGCAGAAACTCCTGGAGACACAGAAACTCTTCCAGGCTTTTAACGTCACATTAGCATTCCTACGATTTAGCAAAAACGGTGAAGAAGGAGAAAAACACCTTCAGCAGATTCAGCTACAGGAAACACCGTTACTGCTGAACACGGTTTATTCATCTCTACACATCATAATGATTAATATTCAAACATAAAACCTAACTACAAAAATGTTGCTAATGAAAGAAACACGATGTGTGTCATGCATTGCTTTAATGTGTTGGGTTAGCAGCAGGAGCGATGGAGTCTCAGCGTGTGAATATACTTTGATACTGAAGCTGCATTATTCATTTATTTCAATTAATATTAATAAGCATTTTTGTTTACATAAGTTTTAGCATGCTGACATCACACACACTTTCATTCCCAAGATATTTAACGTCTCTTATTCACCTGATGTGTATGTGGAGAGCATAAAAACCTGAGGTCGACTGGGATCAAACCTGAGATCTTGTTGTGAAGCACAGCGAGTGCTAACCACTGATCAGTCTGAACACACAGCAGTAATCTGCTCGATAAATCATCATTAGACAAAAAACAACAAACACAACCACTAACACCACACTGCTAACCTCACTGCCATCTCCAATCTGCTGGAAACCTGAACGTGAGCTCACAACACTCAACAATCTGTTCTGAGAACAGCAAACTTGTCCTTATATAATGCAACTAACTAATATGTAATATAAACAATATGAGTATAATATACTAATTTACCCATGCTGTGTAAATATTGGACGGAACACATGCTGGGTTAAAAATGACTCAGTGTTAAGCAGTTGGGTTAAAACAACCCAGCATTAGGTCAAATTTAACCCAGCATGTGTTCTGTCTAATACTTACCCAGCATGGGTATGGGACATTTTTAGACGGCAATGCTGCGTTTACACCAGCCGCGGTACAGGCGTCAAACACTAGTGATTTCAATGTTAAGTCAATGTGAAGACGCGGTGACGTGCGTCTGGAGGTCTTGCGCCGCAAATGAGTCGTTTAGTGTGGTGCAAGTTGAAAACTTTGGCGGAAAAATGCACTGCGTTAACCAATCAGGAGCTTGCTTTAGTAGTGACGTAATTACCGAAAGCAAGCAAAGTCGCAGAAGCCCTTCCAATGACACGAATTTCCGCGTGACTGTATCGATGACTAGAATTTCATGCACAGTTTTCACGTGCGAATGACACAAGTACATTCAAACTGTTCAAGCGGCAAACTAGTCGCGTTAGACACGAATTTGATGCCTCAAACACAGCTGGTGTAAACCCAAAATAAGAAGTGAAAAGTTGGATCAAAAAAGTAGTAGTCTAGTAATTGAGACTTTTCAACTTAAAGTGTACTTAAAGTGAAAGATTTTAGTTAAAACATTTTTTTTTAGCTGTTACCAAGCGTGCTGCACAACCCCAAAAGTGAAGCCAAAAACGTCTCGATTGCCCCCAAATGGTCCTATTATACTGTAGGACATAAACCCTGCCGCCCCCATGTTATTCAATGGGATTTGAGACCAACTAAACAATTTAATTACACTTCAATTATCTTTTTTCCGAAGCTGGTTTCTGTCATTTACTGTAGTTTTTATCACACTAATGTAAATTCAAGTGTTTGTTTTTAAAATAAGTTTGGTTTTAGTTAGTTATTTAATGATATAAAAACGTTGGTGTGACGTCATGATTGACAGCTGTGATTGATGGCTATCTGAGCCGAGCCAAGTAGTCACTGAAGCACCAACAGGCTTTACCTCTGGATCTTCGGAGGACTGAGAAGATTGGAGCTTTAAATTTAATCTACAAATTTCTATAATTAATATAATTTCACACCGACATAATGGGTTGTTCTGCAGTAAAATGTGCTAATCGATCTGGCATGTCCGATCAATCTTTGAGGTTTTTTTCGTTAAATTAAATTTATAAGCTAATTAGACAGATATCAAAATTGGAGCAGAATGGAGAAACAGAGCAGACAGAGTTCACATAGAGCAGAACTCCACTTAAAACCATAAAACAGTGCAGTGTGTGCTTGTGATTGATTATGCGCATTATGCGAGAGTGAGGGCGGGGCCTTGATTTTGCGGCTTTACTTCCTGCTCACTACTGCGCGGGACTGGTCCTGAAATCACTACTGCGTATACTCAAGAACCAAAATGTCAGCGCCATATCGGGACACTGGCGGCTTCACTTTTCACCAATTGAAGAGAGCGAATGAGCGTCTTCTTTAACAGTCTTGAAGTAATTTTTTAAAGGGGTCATATTATGAGATTTTTTAAGATGTAAAATTAAGTGTTTGGTTTCCCCAGACTACGTATGTGAAGTTTTAGCTCAAAATACCATATAGATAATTTATTATAACATGGTAAAATGGCCACTTTGTAGGTGTGAGCAAAAATGTGTCCCTTTAAATGCAAATGAGCTGATGAAATGCAACTGATGGTGGTTTGTTGAAATTGAAACTCTCTCTCTTTCTCTCTTTCTTTCTCTCTGCACTAAATGTCAGTGCCGTGGTTGGATAGTGTAGACCGGCCATTCCCAAACTGTGGTCCGCGGACCACTAGTGGTCCGTGAGGGTACTGCAGGTGGTCCGCGTAAAGGCAAAATAAAACTCATTCATATTTTTGGCGAACGTGTACTGCTGCCTTATAAACGTTACTGTGAACTCATTCATTCTGGTGCCTGTGAACGGCACGCTCTCTCAGTTTAACGTCGTTCAATAGGGTGCCAGATTTGTATATTCTTCCAGGCGAAAACCTGACTAAAACACACTGTAAAAAGGCCTTAATGTGTAGCGGAAAAAACACCCAATCTGGCAACACCGCCACCAGTCAGTGTTCACCAGTCACGCTGCATGCGTCATCAAAACAACACAGACGCTGCTGAAATTCCTTTTTTTTTTTTTTGCCGCGCCACTCAAATAGTTTAACATTAAATAACATCATATTTGTCCTAAATCGTTAACGATTAACATAGGCTGCTAACGCATATTCCAGATCTTGAAATAGACTTTGACTAAGCTCACGCTATTAAACGTGCACGTGTGGTGTGCAATACCTGCGAGTTGTCATACACGCAATGCCTCGCAGCGCTTCTCGCCCCCGGGGTGCGACTCCCACCCGGCTAGCCTTTCAAGGTAAGTGCAAGCAAATACAAAAATTAAAAGACAGTCAATGCTAAAGTAAACCCTGGTTGGATAAGGATTTAAAGTTGGATATGAAGATGAAATCTGACGCATTTTTAGCTTCAGTGTTAAAGAGCACCAATTATGCTAATAAATTGGCACGTTAGCACGTAATTGTAATATCCCATAGTACATACATGTTATTAAAACTTGAACTAATGCATTGTGAGTCTTATAAATTGCTTACATACCTCACCGATTTCCCACTGTCTGGAAAACGCTCGGTTTAGTTCCTGTCTCCGCCTCCCAAAATGTCTAGTGTAATCGGATTGGTCAGATGACTACTCAACTGTTATTGGTCAGCTGGGTTCAGCGTGTGTTTGAAAGGTTACGCCCCTGACTACGCGTGGGTTGACACAGATTCTGACTGAGAGTCACAGCCTCAGAGGCAACGTAAACAAGCGCTATATTTCTCTATAAACGATGGTGTCTGTACTGTACTGCCTTACCACTTCAAGCTCGATCCAGAGAGTTCAGACGGCCGTTACGATATAAACGATCTCCGTCAATGAACGCGATTGGATTTAACTTTTTTAGGTGTCCTTAGCTCTGCCAGAATGCTAAACGAAGATGAAAATGTGTTGCAAAGACATCCAAAAGGTAATTTTAACGTACTACATAACTATATGGAAACACCAAATGTAGCACATAGAAAGTATTTGTTGAAATGATTATAAAACGATTTCACTTGGTAATTTCTACATTATTTTACTCTAGTAAAATATATTATAAAAGACTGCTTACATACTCTATTACTGTGCAAACTATATGGAAACACCAAATGTAGCATATATAAATTATTTGTTAAAATGATTATAAAACGATTTCACTTGGTAATTTCTACATTATTTTACTATAGTAAACTTAATTATAAAATACTGCTTACATAATATTTTACTGTGCAAACTATATGGAAACACCAAATGTAGCACAAAGAAAGTATTAATTGAAATGAATGTTAGTTCTACATTATTTTACTATGGTAAACTTTATTATGAAAGACTGTGCTATGTTTTTACTTACTAGGTTTTAAGGAGAATGCAACATGTTCCAGGGCCTCTTACCTGCGTGATTCATCATCCAGGTTTTGCACAAATTGTCTAAATCCCTACACACAGAACATTTATTGTACCGACTATAAGCCTTTGAGGTGCAGGACTAGAGTAAGTTTTATTACATTTTTAAACCAATAACACTAAAGTATCATTATAGTAACAAAGTACCCAAAAGAACAAAAGATGTAACTTTAAAGAAAATATAATAGTCAGTCAAAAGTTTTTTTTATTTATTACAAATATATATTTAAATGTTAAACAATATATAAATAAACATACTTTAGTAACCATATTGTGCTCTTGTTTCAAAAATTGTTCAATTCATTTCTTACAGCTATCTATTCAGATAAATGGCATATCAAAGCTTTGTCAGCTGGTGCTATTTAAGACGACACTATAAGGTTATCATCCTGTCGTGTGTTGTTCTCCAGATACGCTTGGAGCTTCCTGATCAGATCGGTCACAATTTTGGCTTTCGACGACCCCTGCACTGAAGATGGCATGCAATCACGTCCTCCTTTGAAGGTCTCTCAAACTGTGATGCCAGGTCCATTGGAATCAGGGCTTCCTTCAGCTTATCTTCAAATACCTCATCAAACACAAGCCTGATCACATCATCCACATAACTGTAGAAATATTGCAGTCAATAAATCTTTTGTTTTGATCATTTATTTCCCTGCTTCATACATTAAGTTTTTAATTATGAATGTATTTGAAATAAAACATTACTGCTTACGGTATGTCACTTGTGTGTTTTGGGAACATAGCCTTGTACTTTCCCTCTCCTGCTTTTGTTACGGCTTGGTGACATTGTAATGGATGGCTGCAAGGTACAAATACCTGTAAAATATAAACAAGCAATTAATTTATTGTAAAAGTAAATACTACTTTATTTAACACAGTTACTAAAATACTTAAATACCTGCACAGCATTCCAATAAATGAGAAAATAAATTTTTTTTTGCTGCAAATCTGAAATCTCAGGCTACGGACAGCAAAGGCATCCACTGATGATGGTGATGGAAACATTGTGAAACGATGCTACTGCCTGGGTTCCTATTATTATGCAGAGAAAAAAAACTTTGTCATCATCAGTTATACATCTAAGACTGGTAGTGGTTTCACTAGCTAAATACATCATGTGTGTTACACACCTTTGCTCCTCATATGCCAGTCTGACTCCTTGTACTGTGTGTAATGATGTTGCATGCTTGCATACAGTGTAGAAGGATGTGTCCAGCTGCGAATCTAGGATATAGACAAATAAAACAAACATGTATTCAGTCAAAAAGACATATTATAACAATAGAGTACAACGACTATAACTCGTTAGACTATTCATTAAAACGTTAATGTATTACATATTACATGGCCCAACATTAGCAACATACATTACGTGTTTACTTCGTTTCAAAATCTAAGAAAGCTTCAAGTAAATACAACAGTAAAATACATATAACTTTAAACAAATCATCTGTACTTAGAGTTTCTTGAGTTTGATCATGAGAACAAATTTTATTACCGGTAACAGTTTAGCTGGTATTTGTATTTGTATTTAGCTTAGCAACTTAGCAAGTTTGTAAACATGTCTAAACCAACATAGATAAAAAAAACGATAGTCTGCATAATTCAACATACACGTGTGTAAATATGGTACGTTGTTTATGAAATACAGTATTACAACACAAGACAATTAGCTTGCAAGCTTAGCTCTACATGCACATTATGTTAATCTCCGGTTACCGGTTACGTAATGTACAGTAAAAGGCAAATAATAAACGTGAATACTTACAGCCTGTGATCCAGAAGTGCAGTAATCCAACTTTCAAGAGGAGACTTCGCGCAAATCCAGCTTCGGTTCATGAGAAGCAGTTATTGTGAAAACTCCGTGAACAACTTCTGACTGGATTTTTCCGGAACCGTATTAAACATGATGTCCTCTGTGGAAGTCCATAAAGTGCTATTTTGCCCTCGCATCTAAAGAGACAGCGTCTACTCGAGAGATTTAATCGCTTAAACAATGAAACAAGAGCTTGCAAACAGGGTCAAAGCAGGAACTCACAACCTCCGCCATTTTAGCTGTCTTCTGACTCGGCGCTCCCCACCCTCGTCTTTGAGGGCGTACCCAAGCAAAGCAGAGAGGGCTGAACTATGATAATGTTGGTCTTATCTACGTCACCAATCCCAGGAAGTAAACTGTTGCCTACAATCCGAGTGTTTTTTGTAGTCCTCGAACGTTAGAGACGATAACTCGTGTCATCGTTTTCTTTGAGGTATGTACTTCTTGAATATCGTTAGCATGTACTTATGCACACTTACACACAAAAGGATGTTTAAAAACGTGTATCCCATAATAGGTGCTCTTTAAAACTGATCAAATAATTGTTGTCTGTGGTGGTTCTATATGGGCTATAATGGCAATCATTTAAAAAAAAAAAATATGGGAAAAAAGAACTATAAATTAGTTCAGTTTTGGAACTTTGACCTAGTTCAACATTTTTGAAATATGAACTATGAACTGAACTAGTTCATTTTAAAATTTGTGAACTGTGAACTAAACTAGTTCATGTAGAAAGTGAACTTTCCAACACTAAGAATATGTATATAAATAATTATGATATAAGGTTAAGAAACCTGTTGTACTGATGCGATGACCAGTTATAGTTTTAGTGCTAGTAAGACTATTTAGATGTGCAGATTAATTCAGGACTTTGTGTAGACATATTTTATAATAAGTATTATGAGGTGGTCCGCGAAAATTCTTGATTACAAATAGTGGTCCACACACACAAAAAGTTTGAAAACCCCTGGTGTAGATTAAGGGGCGGTATTTTTATAATAAAATCCCCTTTTGAAATCACAAGGGAAGACAAATTTCAATTACCTATTTTTTTACATGCTTGCAGATCTTTTTTACATTTTCTAGGTTGATAAAATCACTGGGGACCCAATTATAGCACTTAAACATGAAGTCAGATTTTCATTATATGTCTCCTTTAAGTTGATCCAACTTATCACTTTTTACAGTTTAACGTTGGGTTTAGGGGTGGGGTTTGAGTCTTGTTTTTTATGGTAATCATACGTTTATGTATGAATCACTTTATACAAATACATACGAATTCCCATGTAATCGAGCTTGAATATTCTCAAATAAGTAAAGTTGTCAACCTAAGGTAAACCAAAACAGTTCTGAAGGTGAAAATGGTGATTGAAAACTAATTAAAGCATATTAATGATGTCATTTCAGTCATTAAATTATGTTTACAGGCTGGCTGATCTGTGAACTGTGTATCACAAAACATTATTTGTCTGAAAGTGCTTTTGAAATGATGGATGGATGACATTAAAAAGGTTTGACTGACCTTTAGACGAAACAAATATTAAACTATTTCCTTGTGTTTTTGTGTGGATTTTTATGTTCCTCCAGTACATTTTTTCCAGAGTTAAAAGGTCTTTTTAATTTTAAATACGTAATGTTAATTGGTTGGGGCACTATCCAGTGCCATTGTGAGGACTCTGCCATAATCTGGTTTGGTAATTATATCTAGTTGTGTATGGCAGGGTCCTGACAGTGCAATGTTTTGTGTGGGAGAGCGTGGTTTTGATATTGTCATATCAGACCACGTTTGTCCCATGTCTTGTGACTTTTCCCCGCTCCCTTGTATTCTCTTGTCATTGTGTGTTATTTTTCCCCGCTCCCTTGCATTTTCCAGTCTTTGTCTTTTGTGTCTTGTTTAGTCTAGTGTTCTGTTTTCATGTATGTATGTTTGTATGTATGTATGTATATATATATATATATATATATATATATATATATATATATATATATGTATATATATATGTGTATGTGTGTATATGTATGTATGTGTGTATGTATATGGCATCCATGCATATATATGTATATGTGTATATTGTATGTATGTGTGTATATGTTTTTATATATTTGTATATATTTATATATATAAATATATTTATGGTTTTGTCTTGTTGGTACTGTGGTTGTCTTGTGTTTGTATGTGTTTTACAGGTTCACGTGTGCTTCCCTCACAGGTGTTCCTGTTCAGTGTGATTGCCTCCTCTCGTCTTCCTCACCTGTTGCTTGTTATCCTCTCGTCTGATCTGTGTATTTAATCCCTGTGTGTCTAGTGTGTCTTTGCAAGTCCGTTTGTCGATGTACTCGTCTGTACTTGTCCATGTACTCACTAGTTACTAGCTCTGCTAGTTTGAAGTCTTGTCTTGTCATTCTTTTGTCAGTTTTGCCCAGTTTATTGTTTTGTTTATTTGGCCACGCTAATCTGTGCTTTTGCTGCCCAGGATTTACTCTGAGACTCTGTGTTTTCTGACGGCTCCCTGGACTTTTGTCATCTGTTCAGACTGCTGCTCTTTCTGCCTGCTATTTTGGACTGCTATAATTATCTGCAGCAGCGGACGCTCTCTGCGGCATTGCCGCTGTCCAGCAGGAGGGTCCTTCCCCACTGGAGCTGTCCAGCCTCTCCCGTCAGCACCACTAACACTCTGTCTCTCTCTCTCTGCCCGTCGCAGGATCTTTCCTCCTCGTCTGCCACGGGTGCCGGTTTGCCGGACTGTCTACGGATATCCCTATTGTGTCATTGTGGTCATAGACTTATTGTTGTACATAATCTCTCCCACCGTTCGTCTGTCTGGCCGGAGCCCGAACGTGTGTGGTTCGTCGCCCCAGTGTCTGTGTGTGTGCTCCTCGCCCCAGCCGTCTGTCTCGGAGTGGCCTTTGCGCCCAGACGTGCTTTTGTCTGTTTACATTCATTATCATTTAAATAAACATTTTCTGTTAATCTGCTCTGGGATCTCTCCGTGTGTTTATTCCTGACAGCCATTATAAGATAACTCCTACTGTGTTATATTATACTAAAAGTCATATATGCCCAAACGTCTTAAGGGAGAGTAAAATATGGGCTAATTTTCATTTTGGCGTGAACTATTCTTTTAATGACTTTAGTTTCTGCTGATGTAGATCTGATGCACTGAAGTCAAATGAAAAAGATCTTCTGTATGAGGACTTATTCTGTTATGATCTAACACTTCAACACAGATATATTCAAATTTACTCTGTAAATGTCCAAGCTTTTTATAATTCATAGAAGTAACCAGCAGAGATTCAGACTGTTGTACATTTACTTTTTCCTATGCAGTAAATTTCCTTTACACTTCCTAATATAAAAGCTACCTGTCAGTCTGTCCTGTTTATTCTTAGCATCTGGCACAGCGTTCTCATAAATTATTGTGACGTTTCCCGCTGTTAGTAAAGGCAAACAGGGCCATAGCATGAACTGAAGATAGATGCTGTACATTCATTATACTGTAAGAAGAAAGTTACAGACGCAGCAATGTTAACCTTTCTCATGTTATTCATTAGAAACATATATAATGCAGCTTTTGTTTTCCTTTATAGCTCAGGGGTAAAGCATTGCATTGGCAGCACTAAAGGTCATGAGTTTGAACCCAGGGATTACACACATACTGATAAAATGTATACGTTGTAATGCACTGTAAGTCACTTTGAATAAAAGCATCTGCCAAATGCATAAATGTAAAGGTAATGTAATGTTTCTAATGAACACAATCGACCACACAAACAAGGATGATTCATATCTGCAGCATAAACACTGATGGACGAGTTTCATGTTTGTTTAAACTAGCATTTACTCATAAAGACACAAAACCACGAAAAACAAACCAAATATGTTATGGAACATATCACAGCTGTGAATGTTTCAGATATTAGGCAATTAGTCTTAAAATTTTCCAGATGTTTTATTTTCAACTTTGGTGGTCATGAGAGAAAGCACAAATACTTTGACTAATATGTAAATATATGAGGAATATCTTTTTAATGGTTGTGATGTTTATGTGATATCTGTTTCAGGCTCAAGGCCCAACAGATCAAAGCCACGAGTATTCATGAGATTATGACAAAAATGGTCAAAAAGCACACGGCCTGATAGTTTGAGGCGCTCAACACGTCAGCTGCGTGCTGCTCGGCCTTATACGGTAAAATAACAACGGACCGATGTTATTGCATTTACAGTTCAAGTTTACAACCACAGATATTTGGCACATGCTTTAATCTAAAATAACTTTCAGTGCATTGCAAGATATAATTTTTAGTCTTACTGTATGTTAACATGTTTTGTTTAATGAGAAACGACTCAAATGTATTTAATGTGTGTAATAAATGATGTTAATGAATGTCAGCCTGTGTTGCTCCTCTATACTGTAGCTCAATTGTAAAGCATTGCATTAGCTTGGAAAAGGTCATTGGTTTGATTCCCAGGGAACATACATACACTGTAAAAAAATCACTTCAACCTGTTTCAATTTCAACTTATAAGCTATGTCAACTTATCACCAGTCAAAACTTAAAATAGTAGATTGAATTGACTTGCTTTTAATTTTACAGTGCACCATAAAAATGAGCATGAACTTCATTATGCAAGTCAAATAAACCTATTTTTTTACGTTTTGACTGGTGATAAGTTGACATAACTTAAAAAACAGATTGAAACTGTTTAACTTAATTTGTTAAGTTAAAGTAACATAAAAATATATGTTGATATGATATTATTATTTACAGTGTAGTTTATCCAGTTGTTAAGTGAGGACATAAGGAATACTGTTTCCGGGTCCAAACCTCCACTCATTTCAATAAAAGGATATCATTTAAACAACGCACTATTTAAGGAAAATTGTATAATCTCACAGTGTACACTGCAGTCTCCAGGCTCACGTTATCCGCTTGTTAAGTCATGACGTACGGAATACCGTTTCCAGCTCCAAGCCACCACATTTAAACACTAGATTTTTATGCACCCATTTCAGAGATAAACTACAGGCCATCTGCATCATAGTGGAGCTGGATTTCTAGATGTTCCCCGAGGATGAGTTCGTATCAAACTTTATTAAAATAGTTGCATGATAAGACTAGAAACTTTTTCAAAGGTAAGCTTTTAACACTGTCTCAATGAAAACCAATGCATATGATGTCTTTTTTAGAACGCTAGCTTGTTTGCTAATATAAGCGTGCTATATTTAATATCAATTCTGAACACATTACGCACAGTAACATGGATCAGACTCACAACATCTAATTATGGTTTAAAGCCTCCAATGTTAGTGTTACTGTGATTATCATATCAGCTAACATGAAAGAAACGCCAGAGGTTTGAGTTAACTGGGATCTGGACAGACATGATATCAGAACAATCCTTTAAGATGACATTAAGACTGCAGTTAGTTATGCTATGAGGATATATCACTTAATGAAACATGTCTAGATGACAGTATAGATTTCTATAGTCCATTTATTAGAAGGTCACTTCATGGTCACTCTGCGGTAAGAGGATCATAAATGTTAATGATGTTCAGGAGAAGAAATTAACTTTAGCACTAAGATGACATGTAGCGTGTTTGACCGAAGTCAATGACATGAAATCATCAGACACAATTCTGCCAGTGTACTGTAGATACAACCATATAACTCGCTGCTTCACCATCATAGTACGATGAATCGTTGGAGAAACTAGCTTGTTTCCAGAAAACACCCGTTGTTCAAACCAAATTGATTGAACAACATAGTGAATGACGTCATAAAAATGGTAAAGTGATGTTGAACAATAAATCTGAGATCGTATTAGATGCTGCAAATACTAAAGATTTGTTCTTGGGGGTTTTTCCCACAAACTATAGCACTGCCTCTTTGACCTAAATTATTTACAAAAAATTTATATTTTAATGATTTAAAAGCACATTTGCATGTTTGTCTTCAAAAACCTATATTTTTCATCCGTTTCAAAGTTTTTATTAGTATTATTTTGTTATTAGCACCTGTTATTGGTCCTTCATCCGGTAATTTTCTTTTCTTGGTAAAGCGTAAATAAAACCTATCTGTCCATTTTGCATAAATAGAGAGATGTAGTTACAATCAAACAAGTCCGCAATGCATTTGAACTATTCTGTAACGATGGAATCTACGTAAAGCCCGGAGTATAGTTAGTTTTTTTTCATGTGTATGCGAACGTATAAGTACAGTTGAATGCACAGCCTTGCAAACGCATAGTTTACACGTACACATAACGTGTACACAGACTTTAATGCATGTGCATTGCGACAAAATGCAATTGCTGTGTGCATGTACTATTCTGATGACAAAATGTGCACCACACGCACTGTACACGGACCCTTGCATATGCATAAAATCAGGACTATATTTCCAGCTAAAGCATTCTGCATTTTGAGATGCACTGCTTATTATAGGAATAGTTTAACCACAGATGGTCCTGATGAGATGATGAGAGAATGTTTAGATTTTTGGATGAAGCATTCATGTAAAACGAGTCTTTAATCATCAAGGTTCAGCTCATCAACTTCTCCATTAAGATGCAAAGACGTCAGAAGCTTTAAATGAAAGCGGTGGAAACCCTCAGGGGGTGTAAATTCTGTGTTTTATTTTATGACACAGTTTTTAGGTCGCCTCACAGTGCATATTTCTTATTTGATCAGAAGGACGTTCTCGAATGACTCAGGGCCATTTTCATTTACTTTTTATTAGGCTGAAAAAAACCCTGTGATGCTAGACTCAGAGAATCCAAGCTCAGACCTCGAGGGTAAAAGCTCGGACTGAGATCGGGCAGGCAGCTGAGCGCGCGTATGTTAGGTGTTAAAACGTCACAGGTAGAAGAATAGTCGCCTTCATTCCCAGCGTGCTTTGTAGGAATAACAAATGACACCATTACTCTGAACGCAGCGGCTCTGTGGCCCACTTACAGCCGGAGTGCTGCGGTAGGCATCTCTACACCACAACAGACCTCTCATGTATCTTAACACACGCACAACACCTCAATCTGCTGGCAACAATTGTGTAACAACCAGGTGCTTTTACCTTTGGGTGTATGACATGACTCAAAATTCAATCCTACATCAATCATCCACACAATCTGGAACATACGGTTCACTTATTACCTGTGGCAAGGATATTTTGTAATGAATATAGAGATATGCTTAGTGGGTTTAAACAAACACACATCTTGAGTCTAGACTGACAGATACTGGACAATTTAGAAATATCTTTATATGTCCATACTATATATTTTTGCCAGTTTCAGCACGACACACTTACACATTGTTTAAATAGCAAATACATTTGCGCCCATTTGTGTGCCCATGGGCGTGCTGTCTTGAAATGAGGTGTGTTCAGATGCATATGACTCAATATAGTTATTGTTATTTAAAGAGCGTGTTAGTAATATGCGCCTATAAATGGGGCGTTAACGCACGTTTGCTTATCACACAGATGGATGTGCAACAGTACACAAACATTTTTAAATATGAAAAATGAAAGGATTAAAATGTAAAATATTATTATGAGTCTCTTGGACATAAATGAGGACATATTAAAGGACTTTAGAAAGTGTTATCAGCTGGCAGAAGAGCTGCTTCACCAGTAGCCTGGTAAGTAAACAGATTTTTTTTTGCTTTTAAAAAGTGTTAATATTACATTTATTTAGATTTTTTGAAAAGCTACCCAACAGATTTATTGTATATGATGATTTTTTACCTTTGGATATGGTGACATGAGAAACATTTGTAACCATTTCGCCATTGACGAGTTATCTTGTCAATTAAGAGAAAACATTTGCATGAAAAAACGTGTTCCTGATGAGTTTTTATGGTTATCTGTAATAACCCGATGATCCACTAGATGGCGGTTGTACCCAATTTATAAAAACTGAAGAATTTTTTTTTTATTAATTTTACACTCTGTGTATGTTTTGATAATTGTTCTGAATCTGATCTCTAACAAAAATTCTTTCACAAAAATGCAATTATTACAGCTTTTTGCTAAAAAAACCCTCCATATTTAAGAGTTTATAATCAGAGAAAAAATATAGCATGAAACTTTTTTCCTTATTTTGTTTGTTTGTTTGAAAGCAGAGGGTCTGTTCTTTCATCTGATATATTTGTAGGTTTATATATTTTTAGAAGAAAATTTTCCTGGAAGGCATTTTGTGAAACTTTTGGCGAAAATCACAAAAAATGCTGGCGGGCAACTTTAAAAAAAATAAATAAAAAAAGGCTGGCGGGGAATGAGTTAATAATATTTTCCAAAACACTTAAGCAAGGCCCTTTACCAGTGCCGAACTCTCCACATGTTTGTAAATTCTTTATCTCTGGTTTGTTACAAATAAAGTATTTTTACTTATGCAAAACTTTTTTGCATATTTGTAAATTATTCTTATAAAAACTTTTAAGATTACAGTGATCATGCATCATACAACTTTATCAGCAATAAAAACACAGCTTATTTGAATCATTACTCCTTTACTGAAATAATAACTTTTAAAAAGAACCAAAGCTTTAATTAAACAAATAACCATTTTAATCAATAAAACACAACACATTTTGTTTAACAATAATGTTAAACTGGTGGTTTTCTTCCTCTGCTTAAAGTTTTTATGCTTACGCCATGTAAAAAGGGAATCCACCTTGTGTTTGGAAGTCCCTGTCGTCGTCGCAAGATGGTGGTACACATTTGTTTAATGAATTTACACAAAAATATTAGCCTAGAAATCTAGACGCACCCTAGCGGCCGCAAAATATATTTGCTGCCAGGGTTTAGTCTAGGCACTCACAATACACTTAACCGGTCCAAAAACCAAAATTTGGTCAGGCCAATCACATCTTGTGTAGCGTCTGTGGGGCGGGCTTAACATGATGACGACAGAGCTGCAACGGTTCCTACTTGAAAACAGAGAATGGCTGCTGCTGCTGGCGAACAGCTTTCTTTTGAAGCGGCTTTGGCCGCGACTCTGGAGGACTTAGACTTATGTTTTTCTTTGAGAGAAGAGCAAATAAACCCTACTGAAGTCCTTTTTAAGCAAGAAAGATGTGTTTGGAGTTTTGCCGACTGGTTACGGTAACTACGTCACCTTCTTCGTTGCTCTGATCCGTCATAGCGCTGTCCTATTGCGTGCAGAGGCATTTTGAGGGACAACCTTATATCCCGCCCCTTGCATTGAGCCGTTTGTGTGAAGAGTTGCCAGACCTTACATCTTGATGTAGGTCTGGCTAACCAGGCTACAAAAATATAGCAATGTTTGTTAATCTACAATGAATGTGCATCACATGTTTTTGCTTTTTATATTTTTTTTTAATTTAAAAAGCCAATTTAGACTGTAACTTTATATATATTAATGTTTATATTGCTGCGCTGTCGTATTTCTATGCAGACATATTCTTTTGTTGTAAATAAAAAAAACGGACAGTCTTCAACAACAAACGCTACATCCACTGATTCCTCCACGGTTCTCACTGACACACCAACAACTCATGAACTTGGGATTTAAAGACAATCTTAAGTTTCCCACAAACACTTGTTAATCCCAAGTGTGGTGGCGTTCATGCACATTTATCTCATAAATAGGATCAGTATTCAGTACAAACTTCATTATGCACCATCTGCACAAGCATCATTAAAGTTTAAAATTAAGATCATTTGTATAATATCGTTCCTTTAAAGCTGTGTTTTCAATGATATTTTCAGCTCATCAGCTTAAGAAAAAATGACTTTAGAAACATGTAAAAGAGATTAAATCACAGGCATGTCACCTAAAATAATGAATGGCTCATAGCTGCCTGTGAAGACAGATCAAGCGTGTCTCTTTAGCTGAATAACTGCCGGTCGCTCGTACATTCATCTTAAAGATCTCACAGAGGAGAGAAGAATGAGAAACGGCGCTGGTACAGCGGCTGAAGGTGACAGAAGGACACGCCAGCTCTTCTTTATACTGTCAAACCTGAATATGAACTTCTGTGATGAGATGGTCATTGATGACGGATGGTACGAGCGCTGGACTGTTTTACTGTCTATCTAACAGAAGGTCAGTGTTAACACGATAAAACACAGCTTTACTTCTGTAGTCTGAGTGAAATAAAAGATTTAATGGAAATCATTTCACTAGATCAACTATATAACAACTTCTATATGTATTGAGAAAGTAAACAGGGTCAATGTAGACTTTTAAAGTGAACATCTGTTTATCTTCTGTTCATCCCTGAGGATGCTATAGAGTAAATCTATTCAACCATACATCTCACATGACTTCACACGAGCTCCTGGTTAATGAACGAAGACAACATTCATCACACGACTCATATTAACCCACTTACTTTAAGCTAAAAATATCCTCAGAACAGCAAACACACAACTGTACAGTAGAGACGTCACACAATGAAAAATGTAAATGTACTTTATGACGCATTTAACTGTGGTGTAGTGTAATGAAACTAAAGCATGTAGGAAAAACGCTGTTTAATGACCTACTGTAGTCATGTGCACACTGAGGATCGGTCTCTGATCACTCAGGTTATCATGGGATCTCATAAACAGTTTTCTCTTATTACATAATTGAATGTGCGTTTCTATCTCTACTTCAGGTAACTAGAGATTATACCATGCTCCATTCTGAATCCAACCTCTTATGGAGATTAAAAGCGACCTAACATCTATAAAGAAATGACATCTACCCATATGAGGACTTCAGATGATATAAGATCTGGATTATAATGAAAAAACTGTCAAATATTACATATATTACACAGTTTATTATCACCTATCACAAATATTAATTGTGCAAACTGTAAACACTATAATTTTACTCAGTGTTTGAATTGAGGGGGTTCTGGGGTGGTCCCAGACCTCCTATAAGTATTGAGGGACCCCCATAAACCACAAAAATATAAATTAGGGAGTCAAAATTATTTTGCTGGGCTGGCACAAAGCAATACTGTCCATTATTCGTCCCAATTTTGCAATAAATGAAATATTTCTGTCTAAAATTAATGTAAACTCTCAAGTGTGCCTCACGCTGTTTTCTGGAGGAATTCTGGGTTAGGGGCATTCAAAGGGCATTCATAAAACCTTCTCAAAAGATTATTTCACACTAATTTGAGGTGTAAACATGGTTAGGGTTTGAGTTAAGAGTAATTGGGGTTTCTTTGATAATTAAAACATTGATCTAGGACCAACAACATTTTTTTATCTAGGATTTTGCAAAAACATGGCGACCCTATAACGACGTCACATGAGTGGGGGCTTGAGTAGGGGTGTGTGATTTAGCTAGGAGACCCCCCATAATATTTGACGTAATTTGAACACTGATTTTACTTTCTAACAACTTTATTGTCTGATATAAACATGCATTTATATTTATATCTATAATGCACCCTTTGAAACAATACTGTAGGCACTCAAATAAATGTGCAATGAAATGAATTGTTGCTTTATTATTTACAATAACAGTTAGAGCTTAAATAGTTTTTGTCACATTATGTCCATGGTCATACTGAGAAAAATGTATGCATTGAAAGTTGCTACAGCAAAACAAATCCCTGTACTGAAGCTCACACATAATATATTATAAATATATATAAAAAGTTTTTAAAAGAATGTAATCTGTATTGTCAAGAGGAGTTTAGTTTCTTGTGTTCTCCATGCATTCGTTCTCTTCTGTACCTCATGCAATTAAAGTCTGCTGTACAGATATCATAACCGCAGTAAACACTGTGAAGATATCTGACACACCAGGAGGGAAAACCATCCACTGGCTGGTAAACTGTGATATCACATGAGCTGACATACACAAGTTATCTCATACAAATGACTGATAAATCACTTACATGCTGAAAGAAGAACATTAAACCAAATTCAGTCACACACCCCTTAAATGACTTGTGTAATTGTTTCTCTGTATTATTAAAATAAGCTTGACTAAATGTAAAATTCACTTTTCATGCACAATCCCTACCAGTGTTATTAAGTCCACATCACAAAGCTTTATGCTGGAAACTGGTTTGTTGAGATTTTTAGTGCTATATTTTTAATTTGTACATAAATGTGTCAAACGTTGTGATTCAAGCATTTTACTCTCACATGTTCTGCCCTAAAGTTATTATTATTTAAAGAACCATAAAACAAAAACAATCTGTTAACATCGCTAGTAAATTTCTGTAAGAACATAAATCAGAAATTTGTGGCTTTTACGTTTAGACTTTAACCAGACGCTCTCATTGTGCTTACAAAAGCGAGGAAAAACAGCAAAGCATTTTAAATGAACGTCATGATGTACAGAGAAAAATAAACCATCAAACCACTTTTCCTAATGCTTGTTAAATCTATCTAACAAACCGTGCAACAAACAAACAGACGTGATGGGTGGAAATTACAAGGACAGCAAAATAAAGCAAGTGCCACTTCCAATAAAACGTCTGTGAGATATCACTGACAAAATTTTCTTCCAGAAGCTGAAGCGCTTGAGATCTCTGACCAGCGGCTGTGTGGCTCTCCATCAATAATCCAGCGCTTATCTTCAGGTCACCTCAGCTAATAGAGGTCGACAAGGGTAATAAAAGATTTGAACTGGGAGTTAAAACTCAACCAGTCGAGTATGAGATAGAAATGAGTGAAAAAGAGATGAAACAAACACCATCTGCCTTTACATTAAACTCAACATGCTCAACATCAAGAAAAATGATGAAGTCAAATTCAATTTGTGAAAATGTTAACCATTAACCTCTCGGATCATAAATACATTTACGGTTTCATTATCTGTGTTTACATTAAACAGCATTTACACTAAAGTTTGAATACCATAATAGATAAAACAAAATAATGCAATTAAACATGACCGTCATTACAAATATGTTACTTTTCAATCTCACTGAATCGGCTCACTGTTGTGTTTGTGTTGAATCACAGATATGTGAAGCTTCCACCGGTGAGACCTGTAGATGTTTTCACAAACATTATGAGCAATGATGCTAAAAAACAGGCCAGCGCTCATATCATGATGATTTATTGCATCCACTACAAATGCTGTATGTGCATAAACTTAAATGATTGCATGCTACAGGGCAGGCCACATGTACATAACATGAAGGCAAAAATAGAAACACCCGGACACAGACACACTATTGTGTTCAGACTATCTGGGGCATAGCATATATACGTTCAGTATGCACTTCATGTGTAAATGTAATGTTGTATGATTAGCAATGTGTCCATAGCTGCTGTTCCCTGAAGAGTGGACATGAACTTTTGGCGATCTGTTAAGATTTGTATATTTTATAATCCACTGTTGGATGGAGACATGATGAATTTCTCACATGAATGTTAAATCTCAGCTCGTCTTGTGTCTGACACGCTGATCAGAATGAGTCTGTGTATCTCTATTCCCACTGAATCAACTGAGATCTGAAGAGATCAATCTCAATAAGACACAAATCACAGACTTCCAGACCTCCTGAAGACCTCATCAGACATTAAGACATGACCATTTATTCTAATGGGAAAAAACCCAGAGAAAAGAAAAATGAGATCTCATTTATTTTAGCTAGACAGTTAAATGAAAGTAAATGAAACTCTCAAATATCTTTGCTTAATAAAACCCAATGATTTTCAATAAAACAGTGAAAAACAAGCTGCTATTAAAGATTTAATCATCTCAAAATGACCCTTAAACATCAAATTCCCTACTGTAACTAAAATAATAATAGTTATTTGCTATTAAATAATATTAAACTTTAGCGTATAACTCATTCATGAAGTTATCAAACATAAAGCTTGCAATACAGCCATGAATGATACTCAAACTAATAAATTAATCATTCAGCAACGACACATTTGCAAAACCTTGTGTACTTTCAATATGAATCAAAACTATCTTCCCTATTTTCTGCATCCATTTCTGCCAATAGTATTATCACTATATCAGTATTTATTTGTCTTGTTTTTACAAAAACATAAAACAAGAAAAATGTGATGGTAATTTAAGTACATTTTTAATGTTTAGATATACTTTTATATACTGTTTAAAATAAGCATAACACTTGCTATTTTTCTATGTTTAAGATTTATCTCTTTAATGTGATGTGTAGATATTTTAAATGAAACTATTAATGCAACCCAACCCGTATAAATAGCAAGCATTGTGAAAAGAAACAAGAACTATTAATGCAACTCATGAAGTGCGTATAAATAACACGCAAAGTCAAAATTCATGCAATACATACGTCAAGATCCAATTTTGGATGCATATTATTATACGCCAGTTCTTCCTGTTCACTTACGGTGCATCTTTTTGTGTCATTTTATGTATTTGTTTCTAATTTTTTTCTGTTTTATGTTTTTTAAACTATTGTCACCAAACCCAAGGGACAATGATAAAAAACTGAAAAAAAAAAAGAGAAACCAATATATAAAATGACACAAAAAGATGTGGCGTATTAAATAAACAGAAGGACTGCCGTAATATATGCATGCAAAATTGGACTTTGACGTATGTATTGCACAACTTTTCACACTGCGTATTATTTATACGCACTTCATGAGACTGGGTTGCATTAATAGTTCTTGTTTTTTCACATTGCGTGCTATTTATACCCAAATCATTAGAATGGGTTGATTAATGAGGACAAAACATTTTTTCAGTGCAGTGGATGACAGATTCTTTATTGTACAGCAAAATTGGAGCAGTCGTTACGATGCATTCACATAAACATCGAATTAAATAGATTAAATAAATACAAATCTAAATAGACTTGTCTAAAACAACACATAGTAAACAAGGCAGTAATGCAAATAAAGTTCAAGAGTCATGGAGTATTAAATAATGCACACTTATTGCCCAGAGACATAAAACAGGAATCTATGAATGTTGAATTATTGAATACTAATAGCAGGAGTATTGCACAGTAAAATCTTAATGCATGTTATTGCACATCTTATAAATATTTACTGCACAATAGAGAGTAATGTACTGCATGGGTATTTCACAAGTTAAATGGGATTTGTGATACTGACATACTGAGTGATGTAGAGTGGAAACTGGGTAGTATGTAGTGAATACTAAATAAACATAATCTGAGGTATATTTAAGCAATAAGGTACGAGAGGCTGTGCTGTATCGTGAATAAGTAACGGCTAAAGGGCGTTGTTAGGCACGACGCGAAGCGGAGTGCCTGCAACCCCTTCAGCCGTTACTTATTCACGATACAGCACTTGCCTCGAGTACCTTATTGCTTTTATAAAACGGTTAGCACACAATATTAAAGTAAAAAAAAAATTAGTGCAACTTTCATGAAGTTAAATCAATAAAAGCATTCCTTCCGCTAGAAAAAATAGTCCCTGAATGCAAACAACAACATGGAAGCTCAAATAAAAACAACAAACTGCTCTTAGACTTTGTCTCATTATATGTTTATGTGTTGCTAAGGGCGCAGTGATATTATATAGAACCGTTGGGTGAAGCGGTCATAGCAGTGTTTTATTGTGAATAAAGCACACCTATTGACCAATCAGAATCAAGGATTGGAACTAACCGTTTTATAAAGAGGATTTTACCCTGTGGTGTATTCATTAGTTATGTGTGTGCGTGTCTTTGTGTGTGTGTGTGTGTGTGTGTGTGTGTGTGTGTGTGTGTGTGTGTGTGTGTGTGTGTGTGTGTGTGTGTGTGTGTGTCTGTCAGAGATCTCAGTGGGTTGTGGAACAGAGACTTTATGTGATAATGAGAAGACTCAGTCTGAACATGCAGAACTTTTAGAAATTGCAGATTTTTTTTTTTCCAGAGATTAAACAAAACGTTTCAAGTCACAGTGACACAGCGCTGAGACTGCTGAGTAAACTAACATCGGTTTGTCTGCTACTAAAAGTGGATGAACAGGGACTTTATGATATTTAGTATGATATTTATCCATGTAGATGAGTGTCCAGTAACTGTTTAAATGACACTCACAAACCCCAGCGTGCACCATCAATCCTACAATCCACCTCATGAGCTTGATGCTTATCCTCATCAGAAATTAATTGAGCAGCTTTCAGAATATAAACCTCTCATAATTTACTCAAGAAAAATATGCATGTGAGAAAAAATGAATCATATTTTGAGATTATATGTTAATGTACAAAAAGATGATATGGCTTAACTGGTTCTCGTGTATTATGACTAGCTGTCACAGAACCAAATAAACCGGCATGCCACCATGTATGTAGTTTTTTACATATATTCATACATGACGTAGACGTATTGATCACTAAATAAGTAAATAAATAAAATATGAATTATTGTCTTTTGCACAAATCATTTAGCTGAAAACTTGGGTACAATTCAATGCCAAACTAGTCTGGCTGATAGAAGAAAGTCGAATACACTTATGAGGGTAAATAAATGATGACTCAAATAATGAACAATTGAAACTCTCTTCAATATAAACATACATCAGTCACTTCACAAATACGCTTCTTATTAATATTGTAAGTTAATCTTTTATTCTAGTATTCTGTGAATTTTAGAGTGATTATTTTATACACAGTTCAGTGTTTCCTCTAGGATTTTTTTCAGCTGTGGCGGCAGGGGGCGCCCATGATGATTATAAATGTAAAAAAAAATGTAATGTAGAATATAGGCTACAGTAAACTAACATGTATTTTTTTTATAATTTTCACGCTGTCATTTACTTTTCCTTATATTTATAGCATATTGCTTTTCTATGTTTGATCTAAACTGTATTTTCTTAAAATAACGTTACACAGCTACGTAGTTCGGATATTTCATTGTAGTTTTATGTAGTGTGCATTGCAAGTTCGTCCTCGTGTTTAGCGTACAGAGCTGTTACAAAGTCATGCAGTCCTGTTTGATAATCCGCACCGCTGTGATTGACAGAACAACCGACCAGTTATCCGACATCAGCAGCAATTTTATTTCACACCCGTACCATTTGACATAAAGACTGTGAACCCGAGCCGGTCACACTGCAAATCGCGCAGTTAACAGACCTGCCAACCTTGGAAATTTTTTTTGAGTACAGTTGCATTGGCCAAAAGGACAGAATACGGGTTTTTAACATATAATTTAACACATGCACGCGCACATGCACGCACACACACCTCTTGGTAACTTTCAAGGTAACATGCTGCACATTGCACTCACTTTTTCCCCATCCTGCCATAAACTGCTCTAAAAATAATTATAAATGTGAATAAAATCATGTTAAAAGTAATATTACTGTTAAATAGTGGGAGATGGTTAACCCACAAATGACATTCTGTTATCATTTACTCAACCTCATATTGTGTCTAACCTTCAAGATTTCTTTCTTGAGTGAAACACACACAAAAAAATTTGAGAAAAATTTTTTTTTGTTTTTCCCTGACTAGCAAAACATACAATAGAGTGGGGACCAGACACTGTGGTTATCAACACTCTTTAAAATGACTTGTGTATCACACAATAAAGAAACTCATTAAAATGTTTGGATGGTCTGTTCTGTTATGTAAACTATGACTGAATTACATGTTTTAAGTTAACTATACCTTTAAGACAGTATTTTAGAGTTAACACTGCTTTAAATTCAACTGTGACAGTAGTGCTGTTGACTGTATGTCTGTCTGTAATTTATTGTACCTTTGTTTACAGTACAGTACGGAATAGGCACCTATCACGTGGGCGCTCGAGACACGAGATATTCTCCATTTATAAAACTTTATTTGATGTGGTTTGTATATGACGTTTTATTTTATTGACAATTATCAAGAGCGCGTTATTTCAGAACGCATGTAATCCGCTTCACTCGGGTGTCAGGTGGATTCCCTTCACTGAGAGTGAACTTTCCGTTTTTATTTGACTAAAACTGGATCATCATGGTAAAATCATTGTACTTTTTCGTAAGCGCTCAATTAAAAATGATGCCCATTTACAAATCAGAAGTAATGTTAGCGCATCTTGCGGTCAAGTGCACGTTATGAAACGGAGCCCGCGCGACCGTCGACTTCATAGGATTAAGCTAATGCATTATTTCATTATTTGCACATCCACCCTGACCAGTTTACCTTAGCGGGTCAGACGTCTTGACTCTCCGTTGAAAAAGATGGTTAGAAACTGCGGGTGGAGGAAGGAGATCACGCTGGATTTTGTGATTCCATCGATAGCAGACTCTTGTTACTGATTGGCCATACGACTTGTCAATCATCCCCACTTTCTATGTGGTGGATGAGCCCAGTGCTATGATTGGACATATTTTCCTTTTTTCTGTTGCTTCTTTTGAGTACTTCGCGCGGCAAAGGGCGTCATCAGGTTTTTGCGTAGTTTAGAGTGACAAATCGTACCACCGTACTTTGAGGTCAAAATGAGTACCTGCTACGCAAAATGCGTACGGGTTGGCAGGTCTGAGTTAAACATAAACCTTTACCTCTTCAGACAGATCTTAAACACAAATAAGCACGGGACATTTAAAAATGAGTCGAATTTTGGTCTTGGATGTTAGACCCGCATTTTACTCTTGTCTATTGAGTCCCGACCTGCATCTACAACACAAATGACACGCAAATAGTCTATTATTACACCCGTTAGATCAAATATTATGCGGTTCACCCGCGGGTACCCCGACCCTGCTGTTTCGTCTGAAAACAGATAAAACAGTCTCACCGTCTGCCTCAAGTTTCTATTACCAACGTTCTTCTCTTCCACGGGAATAATGTAAGTTTCCTTACAAACAGATTCGACAATTAATGTCTTGCAGTCGCATATAAGTAGTATTCAGTATTTAGCCTTTTGTTTTTGGACAAATATCTTATCATTTAATGTGAAACTTTATGAGTGTCGATCTAACGTTAAAGCACAGACGATTGACTGACAGCTGAGCGGTCAGCAGCGCGCTGCGCTTATAGCCTATACTGAATAACTAATGGCCCGATAAGTTGATAATATGAGTACAGTGATTCCAAATGAATGTCCAAAAAACTCGTAATATGTTAAATCAAAAGTTTAATAAAGTCTTTTCTCGCAGCCCTGCGCTGTGTTGGTGTAGATATGCGCCGGTGAACATCATATGCGTGATGACCTTGCAGCTTAAATTACCCTAAATTTATAGTCATAAAGATAAAAGTAAAACAACATTCGAAACTTCAAATGATGTATTTTTATTTGTGTAAACTCACAATAAGGAGAAAACCTTGTGCTTATTTATAATCATTAAAAACATGACGTGCTTTCTGCTGGTTTGGTTTTAGAGCGCGTCACAAAAAAAGAACAGAAACTCAAATACTTTTTTATTCATTTAGTCAATTTAATAATTATTTAAGTGCAACATATTTCGTATAGGCTTATTTATTTTATTATTATTTCTCAAAACAGAAACGTAGCTTAATAATCCTCTGTTGATTTAAATCTATTTGTGCATGAAACTAAACCCATGGAGGAAATTATGATATTTTAGGAGATTTATTTATAAATGAGTGAACAACGCAAATCCAGAAAGGAATTTATTTCTAGACATCCAGTCTCGCAGAGCGGACATTTCGGTAGCTTTTTTGCGAGCTGGCGCTGTGGGTTTTGTCTAGAAGGGATACAGCAAATGCCGAAAAGTTAAGGATTAGATTTGGAGGTAGGATTATTAGGATGAAAACAGCGGTTCTGGCTAAATTAGATACAAATACATCCTACAATCGTGTGAAATTTTGTGTTTAGAGTTGGGTTTGGTTACAGGATTAGGATAAAACAGTGCTCATCCAACGAGATTTCGTTTGCTGTATCCCTTCTATCCACAACCGCAGGCGTGGCGGGGATGTTTTAGGAGTGGCGGGCCGCCACGGTTGAATGTATATAGCGGAAACACTGCAGTTATATTGCGCTTTCTAAATCTTTATATAAGATTATGATAACAGTGTGTTATATATGAATGATATAATTAATAAAGTTAACTTTATGTGACTGTAGTGCATCAGTAAAGGAGGAACAGAGAGGAAGGCTGCTGTCTGGTAAACACATGCATTGGGTTAGTAGGCTCAAATCAGTATGCAAGACGAGTAGTGTGTCCAAATTCATAGCTTTCAAAAAACAGGAGGCAAAAAGTAGCTACTACATCTAGATTTATAAGCATGCATTTAAAGGACACTTCACTATCCTATGACTCCAAGCAAGCTAGAGATGCCAAATGCATAAAAATGCATACAATAAAAATACTTATAATCTATGAACCGAAACATGTATTTCTCCAACTTGTTAAGCAACACAAACAATGTTCTGATTATGTCATATGGGTCACATGAAAGATGGCAGATGTTTATACTGCCCCCATACATACTGTTTTAATGACAAAACATAGTTACTTATTCTCATTTATTACATACTATCACAATGATTTTGGATGCATACTTTATAATGTTAATTATGTATCTTTCTTAAGATCAAGAGCAAAAGCAAGTCAATTCTCTCTTTTCTCTATGCCACATCCAGTAATGTAATTTCAGTAAGATGAGAGCACATGTAAGATGGTTGGGTAGCTCTGGAGGTTGGCTGGCAATGATGAAGAACCTCAGCATCTTCTGGTTCACCCCACTGCCTCACGTGATAGGTCTGCACGAGTCTACGCCCCACTGTCTGGTTTGATGGATTAACCTACGAACATTCAATCTAGTTCTTAACTAGAAACCGAGCATCCTTACTTGCATAAGCTATGCATGGGAAACCATGTTTAAACGACAACTGAATGAATAAATCCTGACTCTAGAGTGCCACATGTACGTACAAACAGATTAGATGATAAATCATTATCTCTAATCATAACATATTCATGAAATTCAACTCTACGCTTTTATATAAAAAACTTTTTTAATTACGATTGCACCGAATAAACATCATAGACTGAATCTCATTCAATCACCCTTAAACAGATGAAAGTTTTGGCATATGAGAGATGAGGACAGTGTGACTTTAAATCAATGCGGTATAGAGCGAGCACCCATTTCAATTACACCCATGATGAGCCGCCCAGCAGTGCCCCACCCGACCCATAAAGATTAATGGACCCTGTGTTGTTAAACTGGGTCACCTGTGCTGGTGGAGCTCACGAGGAGAGGAAGATACAGGTACAGAAGATGACATGAACATGGACCGATTCTCTGCGGAAAAACATCTCGTACTCTTTCATGAGAAACACATGCAACCAGGTCAAGAACATATGAGTGATGTCACTACAGCCTCGAGCGTGCTTCATCCAATCAGATTTGAGAGCTGCAACTATGAGTTTTATAATAAAAGGTTAAGCACTAAACATTATAATGGAGCTTTGAAGCTTTTCAAAGACTTTGATGATGAGTTTTCTCATTGGGAGTCACGGCATGAAGAAGTGTAAAAGCTCTTGATATTCCTCACCGTCAGACACAAACATCAATCAAAAGAAGTGCAGGAAAGTCACTGAGTCAGCGCTGGATGATCATCAATGATATCCTCTGACGTCTGATGAATCGAGGAGATTAATGGATAGAGGTGAACATCAAGAACAGGTTTTTGTGCCCTCATAATATTCCTCTGATTTTATTGTGTTCTTTATTATGTGCAGGTTTAGTTTTATAATAAGCTGTATAATATTATATCATTACTTTAGCAACTAATGATTATTTTTATAATCAATAAATCAGGTGATTATAATTTTATTTTTTTCCAGATAAAAACAGTAATATTTACTCAAATAGTTTTTTCACTTATTATAGCTAAATAAGGCACTACATTATTGTATTCACATGTAGAAGTGTATTTTTAAAAGTGCAAAGGCCACACACGTCTACGGAGTTTTACTAATATAATCTTTTTGATTTTAATATTTTATGTCTTAAATAAAACAGTTTGTGCAGCTTTTAACTCTTTCCCCGCCATTGACGAGTTATCATAAAACATTTGCATAAAAAAAACGTGTTCCAGATGAGGTTTTATGTTAATCTGCAATACCGTGATTACCCAATTTATAAAAAAACTGAAGCAATCATTTTTTTACTCATTTTAAACTGGGTATATTTTGATAATCTGAATCTGATATCTAACAAAATTTTGTAACAAAAATGCAATTATTTAATTTTTTTGCTAATTTATTTTTATTTTTTTTAAGAAACCTACCCATATTTAAGAGTTTATAAGCAGAGAAAAAATATAGATAGGATGAAATGTTTTTTCTCCATTTCGTTTGTTTGTTTGAAAGCAGAGGGTCTGTTCTTTCATTTGATATATTTGTATGTTTATAAGAAAATTTTCCTGGAAGGCATTTTGTGAAACTATAAAAAAATTGTCTGGGGGGCAATGAGTTAAAAACAACTTTAAAACAAATGATTAGTTTGTGGTTCAATATTATTTATCATGAAAACCCTACCACAATTAAACAAATACAAACTCACTTATATTATAGGACGTAATTAAATCTTTATTCACCAGTGTTCTTTTGCACTATTGTGTCCATCATTGTCCTGTCAGGGTTGCCAGATCCATGTAACAAAACCAGCCCAATTCCTATTCAAACTGAGTCCAAAAGCATCCTAGTGAATATTCACAGCCCAAATACCAACAACTAATGAACCAGAGATATCCACCAAACATTTCTCATGATTAATTCCTCATTATAATTATTATATCCCTGTACTCTTTACATTTTCTCTGACAGTAAACGCTGATGTAGTAGTTATATTTGCTTTGAAGATGGTGTAACAGGCAGCACAGTACATTAAAAGCACTTCAAAGTCATTAAAATGTGTTTTTCATAATAACACTCTTAAGAACAGCAGGGAAAGGTTTGTTAAAGCACAAACTATGCAGTACGATCACATCAGATCAGACCAGGTCCTGACTGTCAACAGACACATGAAGATGTGAATGTATTATACACCACAGGACAACATCTTATGAGAAAAAAAATATTAAAACTAAACATGATGTACAACTCCTGAAGAAAAGTGTCCCGTTATCCAGCAGGACCTCAATGAAATCAATGATATCCAAAGAGTCATTAGTGAAATCTGATGTTTACTTCTGTTAGCTGTCGTGTGTCAAACGCTTTTTAAATTGTTGAACGGTCTACCCTGTAGAGATCAACTCATTACACAACATTAACATATTGCTAATTTGCATCTCCTGAATATGTCATTTTCCAAATATTAACTCATAAAAACACTCTCTGTCTGACAAGTAAGCAACGTCAGTTTCTTAAAGGCATCATACCATTTCATGAAGTTTTCTTATGACATTAGTAAAGGGTTTGAGTCATTCATTGTAAAAAAAGTCATGCCTGATTCAAACTCAAACCTTGTTGTCTGTAGACTGGATGAATACTATATGATGTATTATGTATCAAAGAGACACAGACTTTGCATTGTCTACAGACAGACAATTCATAACACAAGTCTGTCTGATGTGTACAGGAGGAGGACAACCATCAGAGAAAGTCATGTTTACACCACAAGGTTTATGGTATTACTGCTTTAAAACAAAAACAACAACATTAAAGAATAATAATATATTAAATGAATTCTGTAATGCAACAAAAAATTAAAAAGTAATTGAACAAAAATGTGATATGTATTGTTTCTACACTGCAAAAAATGTACAAATATCTATTTTGTATGTTCTTGATGAGCAAAATGACTCTAGTTTTTAGACAAAAAATAGACAATTTAAGTAAATTTGTGTTTAAAACAAGCAAAACATCTGCCAGTGGGTTAAAATCTATTTCTTGAATTAAGTGTTAAAGAAAAAAGTTAAACTTTTGTCAAGATTTTTTGCTTACCCCATTGGCATATTTTGCTTGTTTTTAGCACAAATTCCCTTAAATATGATAATTTTGTCTAAACACTACATTTTTTAGGTCATTTGCTCATCATAAAAATGCATCTTGATTTAAGAATTTTTAGATATTTGTGCTGAAAACAGAAAGTCTTTTTTTGCAGTGTATGGTTGTTGAACATCTTTTTCTGCTCATATAGACATGACAATGATGTATACTGCCACCAAAAGGTAAAAAGATGCAACACCAGGTTATAATGGGATGCATTTAAAACACACAAGGACATCCGTGTGTGTGTGTGTGTGTGTGTGTGTGTGTGTGTGTGTGTGTGTGTGTGTGTGTGTGTGTGTGTGTGTGTGTGTGTGTGTGTTTGTGTGTGTGCAGGGTTTTTTAACAAAGTAACATCACATTTAAAGAATAAAAATATTTTAAAAACATAAAAACTGTGTGTGTCTGTGTGTGTGTGTGTGTGTGTGTGCGTGTGTCTGTGTGTGTGTGTGTGCGCGTGAGTGTGCGTGCGTATGACCCAAAGCTGATGTCTGAAAAACTGAATCCATGACCCGACTATATATCACTGACATGAATCTAAAACAAACATGTTACATCTTAATCGCACTTAGATGAGAAATCACACAAAGTCACACTCTGGATGTTATTTTACGCTGTTATGTGATAACCTCCGTAAATTAACAGTTGTGTGTGTTGTTTTTGATGCTGTTGAATAATCCTCCTGGATCAGATGTGATCGGTCTCAACACACATTAACAGACAGAAGTTTGAACACACTGGACTGAATTCATGTTTCTCATAGAGATCAAAGTATATTAAAACCTTTAAAATAAAGCCTGATGCTTAAATGCATAAAATTATGCTTGAAGAGATATAAAATGGGCTCAGATATAAATCTACCTTTTATCTTGATTTCTCTCTATTTTTTGTTTTTTAATTGATGAAGTTAAAAAGCATGCCTTAGGTGTACAGGATTAATAGAAACTCTAACGCTTTTTCAAAACATCATGATGCACCTGGTTAAATCGGTTAAGAGAATAATCTGGTTGATTGTGCAGACTGATGGAAATATAAGAAACATAACAAATGAGATCTCTTTTAAATATCTTAATTGTATCTACTAGTGATGGTATCTCGGATGGTACTTATATAAGTCTTTACTTAGAAGTGATCTCAACATTATTGTAAGATTATTTAAGATTTAATGAATTGAAAATATTTATATCAATGTAAGTATTTTATATTTGCATTAAAATCTACTTGTTTTTAATTTATATCTAGCTCATATTTTTAATGTCAACAATTGTCTTCTCTCTATCCAACATTAGAGATAAATATATAGAAGAGACTAGAGAATGAAACATAACCGCTAACTAAATCCCTACACTTATGTGTAATAAAACCTTCATCTGAGCAGATATAAAATGGGTCGGCATGAATTTGCTTAACATTTTTGGTTTACAACATACACTACTGTAACTCATATTCTCCGTTTTGTTTGTTTGCGTTTTATTGCTGAGTTTATAAAAGTTAATGTGTGTTCAAATCCTTCGAGTGGTAATGTTGCTGACAGACACAATACACAATCTTATCCTGAGGACAAAAGCACAAAACACAACACACACACAACACACACACACACATGCACAGTCAGACACAAACACACACACACACTGTCTCACAAAAACTCACTGCGGCAATCATAATTGAATTCTTCCTTATATCCTGCTGTGAACAAATTATAAACAGCTACATCATGACTTATTTAACAGCATGAGACATCTTAAAGTATGTGTACACGCATCACCATGACAACTAACAACATCTCACAGTACAACCAATCAGATCACGCTTATTAATTTGGTTACAATGAAACTGACGGCTCACTGAATCTTAAAGAAATCTTGCATTCATGGCCAAGATTTCTGCTAACTTACAAACTCCTACACAAGTCCAAGCGATTATCTCTTTAACTCATCTGTCATTATTACATTCAGAAACATTCATCCCTTTAATTTTATCATCCGAGCAGCACACATCAGCACCTGGCCATCACGCTATGAGTATTACATAAACTCTGTTAAAGTTAGGATTGATGTAGATTTCTGCTAAAGAGATGAAGTCAGATGAAACAAGAGGTCTGCTGCACCTGGATCAGTTTATTTTCCTAAGCATTGATTTATTTCACTAAAGCCTCTGAACTCAATTCACACAATGAGCCTCAAATATAAAACACAGCAGAATGAACAATAATTATTTGTTGTATGATGCCTTACATAGAAACAGATATTATTCTGCTCATGTTTATGAATGTGGCTCATTGCCTTTGGATAAAAGTTATTCAGAAACTGGGTGAAAGTTTTCTGTGATGAGTGACTTTGACTGATTTACAACTCTTATGTTATGTACACATCAAACACGAAGAATCGCGTTCCCCGGTCTAGATTACTCACAGGATTTAACTTCATATCATGTGAATTTTTCGCTTGAGTAAAAAAAATTCAAATTGCGCAAAGAAAGTGTTTGAGGCGAATAGGGCGTTTTTTCGGAAAATGGGGCACCCAATTCGCGTCATTCGCATTACCCCGCGCGACTTCGGGCCTATTTGCATCTTTGCATTGAGTTTGTATGTAATCTACTCGCGCAAATAGTTTAATTCGCGTCATTCGCATCACCCCGCGCGACTTTGGGCCTATTTGCATCGACTTTGTATGTTATCTACTCACGCAAATAGTTTAATTCGCATTTGATGTGTATGCCACATTATGCTGCGAACACACCAAACGTGAAGCATAGCGTTCCTCGCTCTAGATTACTCACAGGATTTCTATTCATGTCCTGCTAATTTTTCCTTTGAGTTTAATCATTTTAACTTGCGCAAAGATGCGTTTGAGGGGAAAAGCGCGTGTTTTTACTGCGCCCCACGCAAGTTTGCATCTAAGCATTAACTTTGTTTGCAATCTACTTGCGCAAATAGTTAAATTCGCATTTGGTGTGTACACACCCTTATGCTACATAAACAACAAACGCAAAGTATCACGATCCTCGCTGTAGATAACTCACAGGATTTAACTTCGTGCCATGCAAATTTTTCCCTTGGGTTGAATAATTTCAACTTGCGCAAAGATGTGTTTGAGGTGAAAAGTGTGTTTTCAGTGAAGTTTGCATCTATTGTTGAATTCGCATTTGGAGATTCCCCCATTATTATGCTACGTAAGGCGAAGTTTCGCATTCCTCGCTCTAGATTACTTTGGGATTTAACTTCGTGTCATGCTGATTTTTAGCTTGGGATTAATATTTTTAACTTGCGTTTGATGCAAATAGTGCATGTTTTTGTGGCAATTGTGCATGAATCGCATTGGCCTGTGCACGTCTATTCGCGTCTTTGCATTTTGTATTTGTATGTAATCTACTCGTGTGAAATAGTGCTTGGTATGTACGCCTGATTATTGAAACTTTAGTGCACAGGTTGTCAAAGTCAATCTACAGAAAGACATGAAGCACCATCCAAGTTTCTACATAACAAACGAACACTCATGTTCCCACTTCAATCGATTCACTGCAAGCAAATCCTCATGGATCTGAGTTCAAAAGCAGAATATAAAGCTTTGGTTTTAGCTTTGGCCTCATGGTGATGTTTTGAAGTTAAGCATTCACTTCAGAAGATGTGGTAGGACAAACGGGACAATCTGTCCAAAACAAAGCATTATAACAAACACCAAATAACATGTTTATGCCATTTCCAGCACATGGACAACACAAATAATTTATTAACAAGATACACAAACAGGTTTTTTACCTTCTCAACCCAATTGTAGCAGCACAGGTAAAGATCACAGTCGTCTTACCTGGGTAACTTTCTCTGTGACGTTGTGCGTGCGGTCAATAAGTTTACAGGGTGCAATGATGTCCATCTCTCCGGTCGGGAGGGCGATGAGAGGGTCCGGTTTAAAGTCCACAAAGTTGAGCGTTATCTGAGGGATTTTACTGATGGCGCGGTAACGCATGAGATCAGAATCAGAGGTAGAGTTCAGGATGTTGGACCTGTTGTTCATGGCACCTGTGTGAGGAAACAGATTGTGTGATGTGATGAGATAGAGATGGTAATGCTAATATGGTAACATGACCAATACTACGGTACTGTACGGTACGCCCCCATGTTTGTTGTGTGTGTTAGAAAAATCAATAACACATCAACTTAAATTCATATGTAAACATAACTCTTAACTCTGTAAACAGGAAAATGATTTAGCTGATAGATGTCCAACAGGTACTCCAGTCTCACCCGTGCTGCTGCTGGTGGGTCGAGCTCGGTGCTTACGGTCCCATTCGGGCCTCATGGCCTCGATATCGTCCACGGATGACGCACGGCGCATGCTGTGAAAACTGTCGCGTGACCGGCTGTTCGCCAGACTGCAGTTGGACATCGAGATGTCCGGGTTCAGCCGCTTTGGGCGGGGTGACGAATGACCAAGGGGCAGGGTGGTAGGATGGGGCGGGGCCGGGGGAGGAGACCCCGGGTCACTTCCCAGGAGGTTGCGCTGGTCTTCAGGCAGAAGCGAGGATGGGGTGCCCACTGTGTTGGCGGCCGGGCGAGACCTCTTGTGTTCTAGAGAAGAGCGCAGATCACCCAGAGCGAGAGATTCGTGGCTTTCCGGACGGGAGCTCGTGGGGAAACCCGTTCCCCGGCCGGCCTCGGGATCCTCACGAAGAGAAGATTTACTGTTGTTTCGGGAGTTCAGGAGAGGCAAGCGGAGTCGAATCCCTCGTGTGCGATCTACAACATGAAGAAATCTTTTTAAAAATGCTTTTGCAAGATTTCATTTAAAATGCTAGTCAATGTTTTTTGCATCATTTTTCATATCTTATTTCCCTCAGAATGTAAGAGGTTTCTGTACAGCTCAGTGGCAAAGCATTGCGTTAGCAGTGAAAAAGGTCATGAGTTTGAACCCAGGGAACACACATACTGATAAAAATGTATACCTTACAATCAGTGTTAGGTAAATGTATTAATTACTAGTTACTAATCTTGAATCATATAATTAGATTAAACTACAGTATTTAATTACTTTAATTCCTAATGACTTTCTAAATCCTATTTAGTAAATGAGACAAATAAGAAACGGCTCAAATAAATCATATTAAAGTAAATCAATTATTCTAGTCACACTTTTTAAGGTCAATTCTCACTATTAACTAACTATTAACTAACAATTAACTAATTTACCTAAATATAGTCCTAATTACTGCTTATTAATACTTAGTAAAGTAGCTGTTAAGTATTGGTAGAATTAAGGATTTAGAATAAGGTTTTGCATAAACCGGTATTAATATGTTTTTATAAGTATAATAAACAGCCAATATCTCTGTAATATTAATGCTAATAACCAAGTTAATACTAAGAATTATTAACTACACACAAGTGTTACCATTACTCTTATTAACTCACCAAAGTATTTAAAGTGAGAAGGATAAATAAAAAAACATGCATATTAACCCAACCTGATCTCACGAATTTCCGTGGCATAGTCACGGAATTTTTTGCTAATTTTTCCATGGCATTCTCACGGATTGTTTACTCAACTGTTTTGTCCTATTTTCTTACCATTGTCGCTTTGGTTTACGGTTAGATTTACATAAAATGACATCCCTATCCCTACCCAAACCCAACTCTAACCCCAACGCCAGGTGACAATTGATTAAAGTTTAGAAAATATAAAAGAATACATAAAAAAAATAGTATAAACCAATACTTAAAGTGACTTACTAACGCAAACACCAAATCTAACCCTAAACCTAAGCGACAATGGTTTGAAAATAGGAAAAAACAGTTGAGTAACCAATCCGTGATAATGCCACGGAAAAAAAAGTCTGTGGCAGGGCCACGGAAATATGCGGAGATCCGTGAGAATGCCACGGAAAAATTAGCAAAAAATTCTGTGACTATGCCACGGAACTTCGTGAGATCATGTTGCATTAACCTTAGACTTTAAATGTTGATGTTAAATCTACTATTGTATTATTGATCTACAGTCCATACACAAGATTTGCTTCAATTACATCAGATGTAATTGTCATTAAATTACTGGAAAAATAAGAGAAATCCCTTACTAAATTACATTAACTAATTACTTAGTAACTAGTTACACCCAACACTGCTTATAATGCACAGTAAGTCACTTTGGATAAAAGCAGCTGCCAAATGCATAAATGTAAATGTTGTTGTTCTGTATCTTCACTACTTTTATGATTACCTGACTTATTTACATGTCAGATGTGACCCTGGGGGCGTATTACAGAAAAGTCCTAACTTTAAAATCTTATCTTAACTGTTTGGTAGCCATGGTAATTTCAGTTAGGACCCCATTTAAGACAAAAGCTATTACAGAATGACGTTCCTAAATGCATTATCTTATCTTAACTGCAGATAGGAAAGTGGTATTACAGAAGCATCCTAACTTGACAAAACATCCTAAAAACGGTCTTAACTTTAGGGTAACCTCACAGGTGTCCTAACTTAAAACTTTAATGAGAGCCAGCTGAAACAATCACATTATGATAGAGCTGCGGGAGAATGACATTACATTTTTAACAAAGTGGAGGATGAAAAACATCAATGTTTGTTTTTGGATTACTCTTTGAATGTTTTTTTACCTTCACACATTCACATAATCACAATGTTTCCACTAGTGGAGCGGTCTTTCAATTTCTGTCATCCCTCATTATTAAAAAACTGTTATCTTATCCGTGAACACTTGATGGGATTATAGTGAATACAGTACACACTTGACTCAGCATCTATTTCTTGTCATGTCTCTATCAAATGTTGAAATGTAAGTGTATCCTAGCACTTAGGAAGAATAATTTTTTAAATTTTTGTAAGTCACATTTGCTAAATGTTTAAATTGAATGGTAACTGATAGATGATGTGCTAAAACACTAATACAAAAAACACAGACTATGATAACTATGAATTTAATAAAATGTATTTTTCTGGTCCATTGAAATTAAAAGGACAATTCTTTTGTTTACTGTAGCAGCAGCTCACGCATTGCTGGTTGCTTGGTAACAGACATGACAGTTGATAGCCGAACATGATTAAGCGATTTGGGATTTCCTAACTAGAGATGAGATAAGATTTGGTGAAATAAGATGAGAATCCTAAATCAATTTAAGATTTGCTTCTGTAATATGAATTTGTGAAAAATCTTAACTTAACACATAATATCTTAAGTTAAGACCTAAGATAGAAAGTTTCTGTAATACGCCCCCAGGACCACAAAACCTTAAGTCGCATGGATATATATTTCTAGCAGTACTGTAGCAAAATAAATGGATATTGGGGTGGTTTTCCAGACAGGGCTTAGGTTAAGCCAGGACTAGGCCTTAGTTTAAATAAGAAATATAACTAGTTTAAACAAACATACCTTACTAAAAACATTACTTGTGTGCATTTTGGGGCAAAACAAATGGCATTGATGTATTTAAAGATATGTCAATGCAATTTTTTTCAGTTTAAACAGCTCTTACATTTATTTTAGTAGGACTAGTCTAATCCCTGTCTGTGAAACCGCCCCATTAAGTTAAGATCATGTTTCATGAAGATATTTTGTAAATGTCCTACCATAAATATATCAAAACTTTATTTATGTGAGTGGATGCAGTTGCTAAGAAATTTATGCTAAGGCAATTAAAAGCTGTAACTCAGCCAAATATTGTCTTACCCTAACAAACCATACATCAATGAAAACAAAAAAAAATAAAAAAATAATTCTGCTTTCAGATGATGTGTAAATCTCAATTTTAAAAACATTGACCCTTATGAATGGTTTTGTGGTCCAGGGTCACATATGAGTAACAACGACTCTTAATTCCGTTGTGTTTTGTGTTTTAAATCTGCATGTCCTGGTTTTAATGTTTAATGAATGATCAGTTTTAAGTTAAAGGAACAGTATGTAAGAAATGTATATCAATTAATCATAAAATGGCCCTGATATGTCACTACACATTAAGAAATCATTTTCATTTCAAATACTTGAAATGACACTGACAACAGTGGTCTGGCCAGGATATTGTCATTTAAAAAGTGGAGTTGCAGCCCTCAACTGATGTTGATGTTGTCATTTTGTGTATTGGCCACAAGTTTTGTGATTGCAGTACCAGTTTTGGCCACAATCCTACATACTGTTCCTTTAACACTAGCTGCGTTTCCATTACAGATTTGTGCAAAACTTTAGCGTTATTTTCTTAATGTCGACAAAAAACTATTGCAAAATGACGGCATTTCCTAGCCTGGTTAGCCAGACCTACATCAAGATGTAAGGTCTGGCAACTCTTCACACAAACGGCTCAATGCAAGGGGCGGGATATAAGGTTGTCCCTCAAAATGCCTCTGCACGCAATAGGATAGCGCTATGACCAATCAGAGCAACGAAGAACGAAGTTTTCAAGTAGGAACCGTCGCAGCTCTGTCGTCATCATGTTAAGCCCGCCCCACAGACGCTACACACGATGTGATTGGCCTGACCAAATTTTGGTTTTTGGAGCTGTTAAGTGTATTGTGAGTGCCTAGACTAAACCCTGGCAGCAAATATATTTTGCGGCCGCTAGGGTGCGTCTAGATTTCTAGGCTAGGCATTTCCATTAACCGATGATATGCAACTGAAATGTAGTTTTTCAAACATCACGTCGAATGATGTCGGTAGGTTTACTAATATCACATCCACCGCACACGGCATTATTTTTAACCAAAGGAGATGTAAGAGTTTTATCCAAACATTAATGCCAAGGAAAGACCCTTATACTATATAGGTGTTTCTTGAAGGTAATAGTAGATTATTTTAAATCAAAAGAGATGTAAGAGTTTTATCAAAATATTATTGGCAAGGAAAGTCTGTTAAAGTTGAGAGCAGACACATATTGAGGTGTTTCTGGGAGGGTTTTTAGTACATACTGCGTCATCTTTAAATAATAATAATATGACTTACTTGCAGGTAATATGACTTCCAGGTGACCTGAAAATGTTAATAAACTTTTTTGCGAAATACACCTTTTCTGAATTGATTAAAAACACACATAAAATACTTGCAATATATGGAAGTTTTTGCTAAATTTCTGTGTTGGCATTTGCCGTATTTTAATTCACAATGTCAATTTGTGCAATATGAAGTGTAATGGAAATGCAGCTAGTGAAAGAGTTGTTGTATAGTGAGTGTGTTTGATGAAGGAGTACAGTATAATGTATATATATATATACTTGTATGGCGCCACAGTAGAGGCAGCTTGTGGTTGAGATCCTGTGCATCATTGAGTTTGTCGTCCGGCATGACCTCGAAATTCAGTATAAACATGATCACGACACCATCTTCATTCTTTACCGGCACCACGTCCACCAAACACAAGAAACACACGCCTGCAAAAGACAAGAAAAGTCTGTGAGATTTATCAATAAATAATGAATTATGAAAACTATTAGATGAACTACAGTAGTTAAATGAACAACTATCATCCCCTAGCAAAGTTCAGCCTGATTACAACTGCTGTGTGTATTGTGTAGCTACATGACATACAACAACATCTCAGATGAATAAAAAAAAATAGAGCTCCGTTTATATATTATTACTCAAGATAAATTTATTATAAAACAAGATACATTTCTTAACCTGATCAACTCATCAAAACAAACTAAAAAAAGCAACCATACACAACACATCAAAACACATTCATAACAGTTTTGTTTCTCAAACAAGACAAATTCTGACTTCACATACAGCAGCGGTTTGATTTCTAATGTCTGAGAAGCCCTGACGTTTGAATCCTGGACAATATCACACACGCTTACCTTCAGATGAGAGAAGAACAAAAGAGGAAAGATATAAAATAACACTTTCATCAATGAATATAGAGAGAGAGAGATGAGATGAGATGCACTGACTGCAGATTGGCCCACTATAATCCCAGCTGTGTTTGAAGCAGGAAAACTACACATGGATTACAGGTCCACTAACACCATCTGTCCATCACTGTTGTGTTCGTGTATAAAGACACGGACATCTAATGTATATGCTTTATAGATCATACAACTTATATATAACATCTTCAGGCTAATTTATCAGCTGACATCATCAAGTCCCTGCCAGCAATCTGTTAGAAACCAATAACCATCCAATCATGTCACTTCAAAGCAAAAATCAAGTCCTGACCGATACCTTACTAAATATTCAAAAACAGTAATTAACATATACATACTCATTCATATTTTCAAATATATTACTTATTAGATATGCTTACATACAAAGTGACTTTTAAAAGAGTAACAATACATTCAGAATCCCCACTGATATGCTGACAGTGTCCTGAAAAAAAGACATAATCCCTGTGGTAGCGTCTTTATCTATACACAGGCACACACGTACAGATTAAAAATGCCCATGAGGACGGATTTGACTTTAATTCATTACGCTTCCGTCCACTTTGAAAGACCAATCCACATCAATCCTCACACACACACACACACACACACACACACACACACACACACACACACACACACACACACACACACACACACACACACACACACACACACACACACACACACACACACACACACACACACACACACACACACACACACACACACAGTCGGTATATATGTCTGTTTTGGCAAGTTTACAACAAGTTATATAAGTACAATAAAGTGCATTGAGACCCAAATCGCTAAAAAAAGAATTTATTGTCATATGCACAGTAAAATTCTCTCTTTGCTGTCCACACTAGAATGCCATGAACAATAGTAATAAATATAAAAATAACAAGTAGTAAAGTATAAAAAAAATAAGTAATAAATGATAAAAAATAAACAGTAAGGGTTGCTGTGTCCTGTCCCCCCAGAATCATATCAGGAAACCTTTAAAACATTAAAATGCTGTGAGGGTTTGAGCTACATACTGTAAAACATTTTAACATCTGATTTTATAGAGCTGATAGAGCTCTAATCCTACAGATCTTCTTACAGAATAATGTGAATGGATTGTGTGTCGTGATGACCTAAGCCTTAACAACTGAATTATATTAGACAGACAAACGTTAACATTATGCATTTGGCAGAAGCTTTTATCCACATTGAATTATAAACTATACATTTTATTAGTGTGTTTGTTCCCTGAGGATCAAGGGAACTCTTACATGACAAAACTATATTTTTCCTGCATTAAAGGAATAGTTCACCCAAAAATGAAAATTCTGTCATCATTTACTCACCCATATGTTGTTACAAGCCTGTATAAATTCAAAGGAAGATATTTTGAGAGATGTTTGTAACCAAACTGTTCGTGGACCCCATTTACCTCCATAGGATTATTTTTCCAAATAGGTTTGTAACAACATGAGGCTGAGTAAATGATGACAGAATTTTTGGGTGAACTATCCCTTTAAATGTACAGTAGTTGATATGTGAGAGGAGACAGCGCCACCTGCTGGACTCATGCGTGTAAGACTCAAACTGACCAATTCCATTTCTCAATTGAGAGCCAGTACAATGTATTTCAGTATTTGTATGAGACATAAAATAAGCTATCAACCTCTTCCATACAGTAAATTGTAATGATTTTTATTGTAAATAATAGATCTCATAGCCTTCATGCCAGTATACAGTAAATCAATTCAAGTAAGTAAATATATTCAGATTTACTGCAGAAATGTATCTCAAATCAAAAAGATTTATCATTTATAATAATAGATCTATAATTGTATAAATAGGGTGGGCAGGGCTTCTTTAGGGGGTCCATAGGCGATTAAAGAAAACGATGTGTAACCCAAAAATTAAATGAATCTCATGATTGCTAATTACTTCATATTAACCCACATTAGATAAATATTCCTGCATGCATTACTAGCACAGATGTAAACACATGTAAGCCTGGATTTAAAACTTTTCTATTTCTCACATCTGATTTACTGTCTGTTAATGAAGCCAAATATCTCATGTTAACTGTAGTAACTTTTGAAAAAGTTTTTCAGGAAATCTAAACCTTAAACTTACTTCAAATAGCAGAGCTCAACACAAAGGATTATTGGCAAAAATGTCATTTATTTAATAGTTAATTAATATTTTTGACAAAGTTACAGAAGTTGGTCAGTCAGGAGCAGTGAGTTATTTTCTTTTCATTCTTTTGCTATTTATAATTAACTTTAATTGCTATCACTGATATCTGACATAAGACCAAAAGCAGTAAAATGTTTACATTCGTTTAAGACATACAGTAACCAATTCCTCACTTACTATAGACAGCAATTTTGACATACGAGTATTTGTCAGTTTAAGCCAAAAAAGCGAACATGAAATCATTTTAAAGTCTTGCACACAATGTTGTTAGGTGTGAAGTGCAATGCACATTTCGTTTTCGAGTTCAAGGCTCCAGTGCAGTCAAACACAGTAAATATAATAATATAAGATCACTTCAGAAATAAAAACACACCGTTGAATTTTTGTAAAAACAGTGCAAACAGAAAAAAAGGCAAATCTAGGCTATATTATATAATCATAAACTTGATTCAGTAGAAAGACAAATACTAAACTCTCTTCCAGCCTACTCTATGTGAAATCATGTAGTATTGTAACATACATTGATATTCTCTTTATAATAGTTTTAACAATCAACTGCGCTGTTTTCTTTGATATACAGCCAGAAAATCATCCTCATGTCCTGAACTCTCCCATCATAAACTGATATTAAAGCACATTCATCATCGTCTTCATCATCACTGTGAGTTATGTGATGTTTAAACAACATTTCTGCTGCGTTCGCATTTCTTGAGGAAAGAAAGATGATTCACAACATTAAGACTTTTACCTGAGGTGAGATGAATCATCAGTGAAACACAGAGAAGAAACTGAACAGAAGAAACTGAGATGTGTTTGATATACAATATATAATGTGAGAAAATAAAGACCTTTGATGTTCAGTGAACTGGTAATTTATTAAAAACGTCTTGTTTATTTAATCCTGAGTTAAAATAATCCTGTGATATCTTGTTATTTGTTTCACACAGGTTAACATTTAAACCTACAGTATAAGCATCAGAGAGCATTCATAACAACACTTTTATCTTTTCAATATATGATTTTGATCAGATGATGAGCGGTTCATTTTTAACACTAGAGGGCAGAAGAGTTTCAAATATTAAACACATCTGCTCACTAAACTCAGAGCTCTAAATAATAAACTGAATAATAATGTTAGTAATAAATGATTTGTGTTTTATGTGCTGCTGGTTACTGATGATAATGTAATTAACAGATAAATAGAAACTGAGCTTTCAACATCACACATAATGCTGTCTAGGTAGTCAAGTCAATGTTTCAGGACTCTGACATCAGAGAAATTAAAGTGGAGAATCATGCATTGTTTTACCATAGGACCATGATTTAAATACTTGGACATGATGATCGGTGAACTTTGTTTTTCCAACCCTGGATATAAAACTACTGTTGTGTTCATAAGCACAATGTGTTGCATTAGCAGTGCAAAGGTCATGGTTTACATCACAAAGTGATATAGCTTGAAGGCATTGTAAGTTCATTTGGATAAAAGTTGCATCATTTTTCCCCAAGCTTTCCATTATGGAAGGATTTATGTTCTACAGATAGATTTGTTGTGTTTGTGTGGTGTATGATGCACTTATATTTTTACTGTAGCAGAAGTCACTTAAGGTAAATTCAGGTGACACACACGCAGGACTGTGTGAGTTTGTCTTTATGTGATGTTTGTGTGACGTGTAAGATTCAATAAGCGTCTCATGTCACAGACACTATTAGCAGAAGATTAGAAAGCACAAAGCAGGATTACACATTGAACGCACCTGAGCACACGGCCAGACCCGTCACAAACCTGCAACCCTGCTTAAGCTTCCAAGAGATGCAATTACACTGATAAACCACGACTTCTTCTCTTATCTTCTTTCTTAAGATGTCCTGACACACTGTAAATAATTTAAAGCTGTTGTGTGTAATCGGATGTTAAAATACTCGCTTAAACGAGTCATATGATCCGATTTCATGTTTCCTTTGTCTTCATCTGTTAAAAGATGTTTGTGCATATAAAAGATCTGAAAAGTTACAAATCTTAAAGTATCAAACCCAAAGTGTTGGACGTCATACTGCCGGGAACATTTGCATAACAACGCCCTAATGTATAGACAAAGATAGAGGATGTAGTATTGTTGCCGCTGCCATGTTGTGGATATTGACAATTCAAACACGGAGAATAGTTGTTTGTTGTTTCTCAAACAGGTTTTATGTTTTTGTATCCCTATCTTACTGATCTGTTACGTTCTGCTCAGGCTGCGCTGGCAAAGTTGATCGTTCTTGGTCATCTGCATTTTCTGCATCAGATTCGGGCTCATTTTGATATAATAAAGACGATATTGTCTCTTTCACCAGCGTTGCCAGGTCCACAGACTTTCGGCTGAGTTCTGAATTGGTCTACATTTAAACTGTTTTGCAGATTGATGTTTTTCTGCTGGTTAGAGATGAATTTTATGCATTAGTTGTTGGTGTTTTGGCTGTGAATAACCATTGGGCTGGTTTTGATATGTGGATCTGGCAACCCTGTCTTTCACTATTGCTTTGGGAGCTGATCTTCCAAATATGGTAAGGAGCGTCACATTTTTGTTTGCATGCTTGAGGTATTCGGCAAATTACAATGCATCGGATAGCTGGCCAATGGGAGCACACCATGCTTTCTCAGAACGATGAGCTTTGTAGAAATCATGTTTCAGAAAGACAGGTTATGTATTTTTTTTGCTTTACATCATGTTAAAACTTTGCATTACACCAAATACACAAAAAAATGCAAGGTGATATTGGACCTTTTAATTTACTTGTTTAATATTCAGAATCAACTTTGCAGGAGCTTAGACAATGTAAAAGTTTTAAATTCATCAATAATGTTAATAAAAAATTCTTAAATATTTCAAATAGCATTCTCTGTGAAACTCTACTGGAAGCCTTTTTATTAGAAATGAATTGAAGGTTTAAATCTTTTAGACATGGACTGGTCAGGACTTTCTCATTAGTTCATAAAAATGTGAGACAGAGAAATGTACAACAAGCCCACGAGCGCTGCACTGATTCCCTATAGACCTAATTGAGCTCTTGTTCAATCTCAAACTAGAGTAACCTTCACATTCTGCCTTCTACATCACTGAACTTTCATCTCTGTCCTTTATATTATTGGACCTCAACAGAGTCAATTTTACTTTATTTCTATTTGTGAATTTAAAATGCTAAAGTAACAAGCATGTGAATGATCTGGGCCCGGTTCCCCAAAACGTTCTTATCGCTAAGTAGTTCTTAACCTATACCTTAACCTCTCTCTTAACTCTATGGCATGATTCCCAAAACGTTCGTACGCGAAGTATATCTTCTGTAAGTCACACTTTCATAAGGTTGGTCTGGACCATTCGTAAGCTCTCTCTTAGCGTTGTTTGAGTGCAAAACGCTATCGTCGCAGTCTTTAGAAATCAGCGCAGCGCAGTGCAAGTCAAACTATGGTATGCTGACAATGATTTTATGTTATGGACATTTTTAAGACTTGTAATAAAATATGTTTGCAATGGATACAGGACTATTTATGCAGTTGACTTTATTTGGTATCAGAACTAATGAATCAAAGACGGCGCCGGTGTTTGTTCCTCATTGAAGTCTGTTCCCTCTATGTTTATAGCGTTTTCATCACGTTACATTTATAATTTATTTAGAAAGATTAAAGATTTCAATTGGTTATACTAAAAATCAATAATATCATGTATTCTATTATACAATTTATTAAATATTTCATATGTGACAGTTTTATGTCTTTTAACATAGCCTGTCTTTTTCTTTTCTTTTCTTTTTTTCTCTACTGTTTGTTTTAAAACTGTTATGTTTCCAAACATAATAAATATATATTATACATATAATATGATTCATACTGTAAAAATAAATGACTTACAATCAAGAACAGTCAAGATACATTACATAAATGCACACATATACATCTCAGTAGCCATTAAAACTTTCAATGTATAAAGAATAAACGTATAATGTGATAAAAATGCTATAAAAATACTACACTAAAGGGAAACATAGGGGAAACAGACTTCCACACAACACCGGCCGCGTAACTGTTAAGTCCATGCCAATTTATTTATTCTTCAACCCTTAAACCTTTTGACATTTTGCCTGACGAGGCTAAATAAAAAAATCGCCTTCCAAGACAACTCATTATGGAGCTGCTAGATCTTCTCAGACCATATTCTCTACCATTGCTTTTTATTGAAAACATTAATGGTAAGCAATAGCCTACCGCATTAAACAGAAATACTGCAATCAATTCTGATTGTTAAGTACCTTAACAGTCGTATAAAAGTGTATTACATATTTTTTTTAAGTCAAAACCCATGTCAAGAAGCGGCACAAGTGGCACAACGGGATAAGGAGGGTGGATAAAGAGCGAGGGATACCCGCTTCGTCTACCCGTATTTCTGACAATTTGATCATTTAATTAATAGTCTATATTTTACGGATAACTTAAACTATGTTAAAATAAATGTGACTGGAATAATTTGAGTAATGTTCCATTTGTATATAACGTGTTGTCTTTCTTAACGTCGTAATGCACCTTCGCGTGAAGTGGAAAATCGATCCCTGAGTGATCGATTGCAAATAATTCAGCACCTTCACTTGGGACAGCGCCATTGTACGTCGTTCTTAGAGGCAGCGTGTTAAGAAGCTTCCTAAGAGACACTTCGGGGAACACACTTAGGAACATCAACAACTTTGGTAAGATATATCTTTTTGAGTCTTCTTAGCACGCTAAGAGTGAACGTTATCGGGGAACCGGGCCCTGGTCTGTCTGTCTGTCTGTCTGTCCAGGTGAACATCAATGATGTGTTGCTTACATTAACAGTTAAAAGTGTCAAGTAAAGAGTGTGACATGATCATTTGTGATCACTAAAACACCTGCAGCAACTTTACTAAACTTTACAAAGCAAGTGCAAGTAAAGAATAAATAAACTAAGTGTTCAGTATAACAGCTAAAGGTAGAAGTATAAATATGTTGAAAAACAGTAGCATGTTACCAAACGTCTCGGTTACGTATGTAACCCTCGTTCCCTGAAGGAAGGGAACGGAGACGTCACGTCGTGACCGACGAATTGGGAACCGCTCCGCGGGTGACCTATCTACTTCGAGAAACTATAAAAACGCCAATGAACTTGGCATGCAGGTATTTGCATAATGCCGGCGCCGCCCCGCCAGGTGCGTATATAAGCCGCAGGTGCACAATACCAAATTAGCTATATTATTGCTGAGAAGCCGAGCAACAGTGCCCGGCCTGAAAAACAGCAATGGAACAGCAAACTGTGGCGACGGGACGTGACGTCTCCGTTCCCTTCCTTCAGGGAACGAGGGTTACATACGTAACCGAGACGTTCCCTTTCAGTCGGTCACTACGACGTCACGTCGTGACCGACGAATTGGGAATCCCTACCAAAACGCCACTGCAGCTGAACCCTTCCAGTGCCTGCAAAAGCCCTCCGCCCTCCACGTAAGGGGCGGAACCTAAGGCGAAATGCAGAAGGCCGGTCACTACCTGTTCCTTAACCCACGATAGTGAAGCAGCGAACTGGGGAAGCGTCTAAACTGAGCGGAGCTAGAACACTGCGGAAGTCATCCCCTAAGAAGGTTGAATGGATGACATAAAATATGAAACAACCGATAGGTTGCTCATAAAAAGTCTCTGAACAAAACATAGTATGCAGAGAGATGCAGAACAGGCTCTGCTAAGGAAAACGTGGAGGATTAGTACCCCACGGAGTATACACACAAATGAACCCCACGTAGGGGACAAATGTGGACGCCTAGCCTACACAGGTTTACAGAGAATACATCAGTGATAGGTTGACAGCGGATGCTCCGCAACATCGGCTATCAGGGCGGTGGAGGAGAGGCAAAAACAGTTTTTTAGACGTTTTTGCCCCGATGGCCTTCCATATTGGTGCAGATGTGCAGCACCAAAATAGAGGCTCCAAGCCGACACACGAGCCGACCCTCGGCATTCTTAACTAGTTAGTAGAAAGAACCCGAGTGGAAACCGGTTCGACACGAACACTATAGAATCTTGTGAACGTATTAGGTGTCGCCCAGCCTGCAGCTCTACAAATATCTGTTAGCGAGGAACCGCGAGCCAGTGCCCAAGATGATGCCACACTGCGTGTAGAGTGGGCACGTAAATTAAACGGACAAGGCACATTCTGCTTTTGATATGCAAGGGCTATAGTATCCACAATCCAATGGGACATCCTCTGCTTGGTGACAGCTTTTCCTTTCTGCTGACCACCGTAACAAACAAAGAGCTGATCTGAGGTCCTAAAGCTTTGCGTCCTGTCTATATACACACGTAGTGCACGAACAGGGCATAACAAAGCCGTGGCTGGGTCTGCCTCCTCCAAAGGCAGCGCTTGGAGGTTCACCACTTGATCTCTGAAAGGAGTGGTGGGAACTTTGGGCACAAAGCCGGGCCGGGGTCTCAGTGTTACGCTGGATGCAGCCGGCCCGAACTGAAGGCACGATTCGTCGACCGAAAATGCATGAATATCCCCTATCCTCTTAACAGAAGCCAAAGCAAGGAGAGTTAAAGTTTTCATAGTAAGAAATTTAACACTCACACTATGCAGAGGCTCAAATGGGGCTTCCTGGAGTGATTTCAGCACCAAGGACAGGTCCCACGGAGGAATAGAGGGAGGACGCGAAGGATTCAGTCTTCGAGCGCCTCTGAGAAATCTAATGACCAGGTCGTGCTGACCCACTGTCCTACCGTTTACGGGTGAATGGTGAGCTGATATCGCAGCGATATCGACCTTAATAGTGGATGGTGACAGCCTATTCTCCAAACGACGCTGGAGATACAAAAGCACAACACTAATCGGGCATTCTCGGGGGTTTTCACTTTGGGAAGAACACCAGTCGACAAACAGGTTCCATTTAAGCGCGTAAGCCTGTCTCGTAGACGGCGCTCGCGCTGCAGCAATAGTGTTAGATACCTCTTGCGGTAAATCACTCAAATCCTCCGTGCCCCGTCCAGAGACCACACATGGAGGTTCCACAGGTCGGGGCGCGGGTGCCATAATGTGCCCTCTTGTTGAGAAAGAAGGTCCTTCCTCAGGGGAATCTTCCACGGAGGGGCTGTCGCGAGGAGAGAGAGTTCTGGAAACCAACTCCTGGTTGTCCAATACGGTGCCACCAACAGCACGCTCTCCTCGTCCTCCCGGATTTTGCATAGGGTTTGCGCAATGAGGCTCACCGGAGGGAACGCGTATTTGCGCATGTTTCGCGGCCAGCTGTGTGCCAATGCATCCACGCCGAGCGAGTCGTCGGCTAGTGAATAGAACAGGCGACAATGGGTCGTCTCTGGGGAAGCAAACAGATCTATCTGCGCTTTGCCGAAACGTCTCCAAATCTGCTGAACCGCAATGGGGTGGAGTCGCCATTCGCCGGGACGCGCAGCCCGAGAGAGCGCATCCGCCTCTACATTGAGCGCGCCCGGGATGTAAATGGCACGAAGAGACCTCAAATTCTTCTGACTCCAAGTGAGGAGATGACGGGCGAGATGCGACAGGTGACGCGAGCGTAAACCGCCTTGACGATTGATGTACGCCACGGTCGCAGTGTTGTCTGTGCGAACTAATACATCTTTGCCCTGTAACTCGTTGCTGAAACGGACGAGCGCAAGATATACAGCCCACATTTCTCGGCAATTTATGTGCCAATGCAGCTGGGGTGCCGTCCAGACCCCCGAAGCCGCAAGCCCATCGTACGTGGCCCCCCACCCCGTGTCCGAAGCATCTGTGCATACTATTGCATGCCTGGAGACCTGTCTCAGAGGCACACCGGCTCGGAGAAACGCACGGTCTGACCACGGAGTGAAAGTGCGACGACACGCAGGTGTAATGATAACACGGTGAATGCCGCGCAGCCACGCTCTCCTCGGGACTCGATCGTGAAGCCAATGCTGAAGCGGTCGCATATGAAGCAGTCCGAGCGGAGTTACAGCTGCGGCTGCTGCCATATGCCCCAGGAGCTTCTGAAATTGTTTCAGCGGGACCGCGCTCTTGCTCTTGAATGTATTCAGGCAAGTCAGAATCGACTGTACACGCGCTTCTGTTAGACGAGCTGTCAAATCGATCGAGTCCAGTTCCATCCCGAGAAAAGAGATTCTCTGCACGGGGCAAAGCTTGCTCTTTTCCCAGTTGACCCGAAGACCCAAACGAGCGAGGTGTTTTAGAGTTAAATCTCTGTGATCGCACAGCGTCTGACGTGTTTGAGCTATTATGAGCCAATCGTCTAAATACGCGAGAATGCGCACACCTTTCTCTCTCAGGGGTTTTAAAGCCCCCTCCACTACTTTGGTGAATACACGGGGAGACAGAGAGAGCCCGAATGGGAGGACTTTGTACTGGTATGCTCGCCCCTCGAACGCAAAGCGGAGAAACGGCCTGTGCCGGGGGAGAATCGATACGTGGAAGTACGCGTCCTTCAGGTCGATGGATGCGAACCAATCGTTTGGACGAATGCATGGAAATATGCGCTTGGGCGTCAGCATCTTGAACGGCATTCTGTGAAGTGCACGGTTCAGCGAACGCAGGTCCAGGATCGGTCGCAAGCCGCCGCTTTTCTTGGGTACAATAAAGTAAGGGCTGTAAAACCCCGACCTCATCTCGGCTGGAGGGACCGGCTCGATCGCGTCTTTCGCCAATAAGACAGCGATCTCCGCACGGAGGACGTGCGCATCGGCAGCTCTCACCGTAGTGAAACGAACGCCGGAGAATTTGGGGGGACGCCGGGCAAATTGGATCGCATAGCCGAGACGAATCGTGCGTAAAAGCCAACGCGACGGGCTGGGAAGCTGTTTCCACGCCCCCAGACACCGTGCGAGGGGGACTAAAGGCACGATCGGTGTACCCGCGGCGGGCGCAACGGAGGTGATCGCCGGTGTGTGCGTAACGGCCGCACCGACAGCAGTGTTGTGCATGATAACACTCACCTGAGTCCGCTGCTGGGTGGGTGAGTAAGGGAGGCTCTGCTGAAGACACCTCACGCCACTCGATGCACCCTCTGGCGAAGGGGGAGGAAGACGATGGGTTATGAGCCCGTGATTGTCTTCTTTCCCCTGAGAAGTCAGAGAGCGCGATGGGGTTATGAGCCCGTGCGTTGCTCTCGTACTCCTCTGATGAGTCGGAGAACGAGGGGGGGTTATGAGCCCGCTCGTGTCTCCGGCGCTCATCTGAAGACCTAGAGATGGAAGTGGAATTCGCTCTTTTTGTGGAATTGTGGGTGCCGACTGAAAAGTCGGCGGAACAGAAAATTGAAACAAAGGATTCCCCAACCGGCCCTCCTCCGGTGGGGGGAGTGGTGCTTTCACCATCTCCCGAAGAGCGATCCCCTCCATCTCTAGGTCGCCCGTCTCAGGGCCGCTTCGATTTTCTTTTTCCACCCTTTGAAGCGGGCTGAGCGGGCGGGGCGGGCTGCTGACGACCGGTTCCTCGCTTCTTAGAAGAGCCCCGGGGAGGAACGGAGGCGGCCGCCGCAGGACGCCCTCGGCGAGGAGCAGGCTGAGGTGCCGACGTGGACGGGGCAGGCGCAGGACGCTTCCGACGTGGCATGATCTGAGCGATGGCCTCAGTCTGCTTCTTGGCCGCGGAGAATTGCTGGGCAAACTCCTCGACCGTCTCGCCGAACAGGCCGGTCTGGGAAACCGGAGCATTCAGGAGCCGGGTCTTATCAGCATCCTTCATGTCCGCCAGACACAGCCAGAGATGGCGTTCCTGGACTACCAGGGTAGACATCGCACGCCCGACGGCGCGTGCAGTGACCTTGGTCGCACGGAGCGCCAGATCCGTAGCCGCACGCAGTTCAGAGAACTCCGCCGAGTCGTGACCTCCCGCGTGCAGGTCCCTCAGAGCCTTAGCCTGGTGGACCTGCAGCAATGCCATGGCATGCAGGGCAGAGGCTGCCTCCCCACAAGCCTTGTAAGCAGCACCGGACAGCGCCGAAGACTGCTTACAGGCCCGTGAGGGGAGAGTAGGCTGGTCCCGCCAGGAGGAAGCGACACCGGCCGGACACAACTGCATCGCGACCGGCCGCTCCACTGACGGGATACCAGTGTACCCCTTGGCATCTCCACCCTCGAGAGAGGTGAGGGGTGAAGGCTGAAACGGTCGGTTCCGGGCGGAAAACGGGGTTTTCCACCACCGCGTCAGCTCTTCATGCACCTCGGGGAAGAAAGGCACCAGGGGCGAGGACTGAGAAGCCCTGGCACCCCCGAAGAACCAATCATCGAGGCGGGACGGTTCAGGTGGGGGAGGTTTAGTCCACTCCAAGCCGACCGCCTCCGCCGCCCGGGCGAGCATGGCTGCCATCTCGGGGTCGAACGCAGAAGCCGCAACCTGGCCCGAAGGCGGGAGCGGATCCGGATCGACGTCCGAGGCTGACAACCCCCCTTCCGATGTTACGGTGGACATCGCGTCGGGTGGAGGCTCGACAGAGCGCGAGGACACCGTAGAACACGGGCCGCTCGTCTCCATCGGGACCTCCGCTGGCAACGGATCAGGGCGCTGAGAGCTGCTGGACGAACCAGCAGACCGACCCAGCACCGTTATACGGAGATCATCCTTCGCAAGTCTGGTAGCTGCGCTCTTAGCAGCACCAGACTTGGAAGGCGGGCGCCGTTCCCGGAGAAACGACACCCGTCTCCGCAAATCCGCCATAGTCATGCCCTCACAGATGGAGCATGAACTATCACGCAACGCTGCCTCTGCGTGCTGGAGCCCCAGACACGAAAGACAACGCTGGTGGCCATCCCGGGGGGCGATGAACACACCGCATCCAGAAACCGAACACGGACGGAAATCCATCTTTAAAAAGACGACCCCGACCGTGACACGAATGAGTGGCTGTCTTTAAAAAGACACAAAGCTCAAACGTGCTGCTCTTTTAGGGAAATCACTCTTTTGTGCGAGCTGGTGAAACACACAGGGAGAGGCAACGCACTCACTCGAACTCAAGTCCTAAATTAAAGAGACAGAGAGAGAGAGAGAAAGGGTGGAGAAAAAACACTGCGAGCCTCCGCTGAGGTGTCTTTGCCCAACCAACTTCAGCAAGCTGAGATCTTATTTTCTTCCCTTCCAGAACAGGATCTACGAAGATCAGATAGAAAGCTTCTCGAGAGCAGATGTCTGCCGGCTTCGAAGCAATAAAAGCTAATTTGGTATTGTGCACCTGCGGCTTATATACGCACCTGGCGGGGCGGCGCCGGCATTATGCAAATACCTGCATGCCAAGTTCATTGGCGTTTTTATAGTTTCTCGAAGTAGATAGGTCACCCGCGGAGCGGTTCCCAATTCGTCGGTCACGACGTGACGTCGTAGTGACCGACTGAAAGGGAACACAATTGCATGATGGTTTATTTGTATGCATTTGTATTATGCTGATATTACAAAGATGTTTTACAAAAGTTTAGTACAGTACAGAATATATAAACTGATTCTTTATTATTGTTCATAATATTGTTGTTCTCATGAGCACATGAAACTAAACGTTAGATTTTTTTACTATAATGTCACCTTAGGGGCTCGGTATGAACACAACCACCCTATGATGAAAAAAAATCCACCCACTATTTGTTTTTTAATCCCCATTAAACCAAAGCAGTCTCATTAGACATGCCGTTCTGATTCTCTTATCAATGTGAGGTCACATTGATAAAGCCCCGCCCACTTACAGTCCTGCAATACCATAATTTCTGCCCTCAGCAAGTTGTACACTGTTCATAATATCTTAATTGTAAGATAATATTGTCTCAGACTGTATTAATCAGATCTATGTTAACTAAAGGTGCTCACTCTTTGTTTGTAAGGAAGTGAGGAGCTGGAGCTCATTTGCATTTAAAGGTACAGACATTAAAACCAAGATAGGGTCCTTTAGGGACATGCTATAATAAATGATCTGTGGGGTATTTTAAGCTGAAACTTCACAGACACATTCTGGGCACACCTGAGACTTATATTAAATCTTGTAAAAGGCCATAATAGATGCCCTTTAATATAACTGAATGATTCTGGTAACTGGACATTGTGCATTCAGCTTTCTTTTTGGTGCCAGCATGGAGGCAGCCATGTGTGTTATCACTGAGTCTCTCTCTCTCTCTCTCTCTCTCTCTCTCTCTCTCTCTCTCTCTCTCTCTCTCTCTCTCTCTCTCTCTCTCTCTCTCCCTCTCTCTCTCTCGTCAGTTTATGAACTATTAGTGCCACATGAAGCACACATCTGTAATGTTTCTGTTGGATTGTGTAAACTGAATTGTATTCTTGCCTGCAGATATTTGTGTCCAATTACAGATCATTCCTTGTCTTTGTGCCGGGCTGTGCCAGATAACTCACGGCACAAGATCCACATTTCAATGCTTTTGAGTATCAGGTTGCAGCACAAAGAGGATGTTTTTCACACTTTGGAGTTTCACACAAATGTTGAGTGAGATAAATCAGTGCTATGTCAGCATAACTCACTCCTAAACTCCATTAGAGACACACAGAGCCTCTGGACACCTGCCGTGAAAATCCTTCATATAAGACTGCTTCCAAAACCTTGTAGTTTTCCCACCTGGACAGGATTTTAAGACATTACGTGTAAGTAGAACAGATAGTGTACACGATAACAGCCTGAAATTCAGCATGGGATCGTGGGTGTTGTGCACGGTTTAAACTATCCTGCCAAATTCAACTCTTATAATGAGAGAAATTGAATATTTTGAAATGTTCTATATGATTAGGGTTTTAGTAAGAAGGCTCCCAATATCAGGATTTAAACTGTGAGCATTTTAGATTTAAACAAGCCCATATAATAAACTGATGAGTTCAGTAGGTTTTCTTTATCCTCATCTGATAGCGACAGATTTCCATCACATGAGACGCTGGATACAGCTGTGATTTTTCATAGCATTTCCATAGACTATTCAAAATTTTGTTTATCAAATTCTGATATTGACACAAACCTCATGGAAAGTGTTTGGGTTAGATGTTTGGTGTCTACAGGAGAATTTGATATTCAAATACATAATGACTCAATGTGTGCTCTTCTGAACACTCACTGTCAGAGCTTCAAATATAAATCTACTATAAAAATATGAAGATATATAAAAACACTCATCATGTTCATCGTCCAAGATCATTTACTGCACGCTCAGAGAATAGGTTCACACTGTAAAAAAAATGCTGTAATTATGCAGCTGGTTGCCAGTAACTTACTGTAAAAAAATAAAGACTGAAAATGTTTCATGTTCATTTAACATTAAACAAACTCTTGCCAGTAAATAACAAATGTAAAATCTACAGTAAGTTACTGGCAACCAGCTGCCAGTAATACTGTAATTTCTACAATTTTTTTTTACAGTGTGTCACTGGGGCGGTACCTTTTCAAAAAGTAGACCTTTCTACTTAAAGACTGCAGAAGTACCTACAGGGGTACACATTGGTACCAAATCACTAAAAACAATCCATATTTGTACCGTAAAAAGCTGTGGTTGCCAGAAAGCCACCATAAAAAATACAGGAAACATGTAAACAACTTTGCAAGTTTTGTACATTTCACAATTACCACCTAAAATATATGTGACAATTTAACACTTATTTGACTGTAAAATTACATGTAATATTTTGTTAAATCTATTACAGTTTTTTACCACAAATGTCAAGGATTTTCAGAGTTTTACCGGGTTTTTACCATAAAAAACCTGGCAGCTGTGTTTGCCAATTAGCCACTAATTGCCAATAAAAAATCAGGAAACACATAAAAAACTTTACAGATAAAAACTGTAAAAAATATGGTGGCATTTTGTTTTTCATTACAGTTACATTTTATACATTTCACAATAACCACCTAAAATATATGACAATTCATATACTTTATTTTAAAATTCAAACACTTTATTTTACAAATCATACACTATATTTCACTGAAAAAAATAAATGTAATATTTTGTTAAATCTATTACAGCTTAAACAATTAATGTCATGGTTTTTCAGAGTTTTTTTTAGCATTTAAAAAAAAAACTGGCAGTTGTGGTTGCCAAAAAACCACCATAAAAATACGGGAAACGCGTAAACAAATTTTCAGGTGAAAACTGTAAAAGCAAATACGATGGCATTTAGTTTTTTATTAAAGCAAAGTTTTGTACAATTTTACAATTAACACTTAAAATATATGACAATTCATGCACTTTACTTTATTTGAGTGTAAAATTAAATGTAATATTTTGTTAAATATTTTACAGTGTTTAACCACAAATATCAAGGATTTTCAGAGTTAGCCAATTACCGGGTTTTTACCGTAGCATTTAAATTTTTTTCCTGTTAAAACTACAAACATCTTTTACGTTATATCTGTACTTTTTAAAGGGTACAATATTCTACGAGTGTATAGTTAAATCAACATCATGTTTTCCAGCACAACCTAGCTTTTGATGCTGATGAAACAGCTGGTTAAGCAGGGAAGTTTTGTTAAAAAAGCTAGTTAAAAATCCCAGCAGATACACCGACATCCGAAACTAAACATTGTATGCTTTTGACCAAGATTCACTTCCAGTGGCCAGAGTAAATGTGTTATTGTCCTGTGGAGATATCCTAAGTATGACAGAGAAAAATACAGCACATGTCAGGTGTTTGGATTCCACCATTATTGAAAATAAATCCATTACTGACCCGGAGAACGATAATGGTCCTGTTTTGACCTACTGTACAGCTCTGTCTCTAAAACCATCAACTACCAACCCCAATTATTCCAGAGCTCTGACTGGTTAGTCCTTATTAACTCAACCAATGACAGCAGTTAAATCACCAGGGGTAGCTGTGATTTCCCAGCACAGTTTATCCAGTGACACGCTATATGGGCCAGAAGACCTGAAGGATTATTTCAGGAGATCGCAGATCTGCTCTTGGTGAAGTGAAGCCAACCACAAGAGATTTTAGTTTCTATGCAACCACACCAAAGACTCATAGACACACACACGTGTGAATGAGACACAATGCTAACCTTATACTTAAACTAATGTAATAATACCGTAGTAGCTGTGGTCTATTTCTTACCTGACTTATGAAATAACCATTTAAATGTTTTTTATACAGTTTAGCTGGTTGAATGGCACTCACTGAAATGTGCACCATGAATATAGTATGCATGCTGTTTGAAATGTTTATGCATATTGTTTTTAATGAACACCAATGGTATGCAATATTTATTGCAAAGAAAAATGAGCATTGAAAAGTGCTTTAACTTGCTTTGACATTTCAATTGCAGTTTCATATTTAATTGCATCTGATTTTTAACAACATCAGTGCTGCAGTCTTTGAAAGCAAGCAAACCTTCCTGTCTAACCTGATTATGATTTATTTCTCCTTTGTAGATAAATGACATTCAGTGTTATAATGAGAGTAAATAATGAGCCACGGCATCGAAAAAAAAAAACCGAAGGAACAACTAAAAACTGCATTTCAAAGAGGCCACGCACGCTGGATATTTTTGGAGCAATTACGATTGTGAATGATGAGACTTGGCACGTCTTTACTCTGCTAACAGGCACTAAACCAAGCCTTAAGAAGTGTTGAAAAGTTTCCAGATTAAAGTAACATTACTGCGTCCGGCAGTCTCTGAAGTTCAAAGCCACCGGCGGCACATCCAGAACTCTTTATGAGTCCTTCAGTCTTCAGTCAACAATAAATGAGTTCAAATCTCATCTTCTCTCTGTACAAACGCAGGTTTGGCCTTTACAGATGGCTGTAAATGGATGAAGTATTTTCTTTAGACAGGTTTATTACCAGTTCGGAGGAAGATGTTTCCTTAAGAGCTGAAAATAAAACAGTCTGTCTTATATCTCCTGATCGCTGCTAGCAACCTCACATGACAACAGAGATCATGACAGTAGAGTATTTACTTGTTTAAAGGTTTGATTTTTTCAAATGGTGAGGTCATGTGCAGTCCTCTGTATGAAAGAGTAAAATTAAAAAAGAAAACCTTTGAAATCAGTTAACTAAGAGGAGACGCTGGACAGAGTCACTAATATTGTGAGGTTAAATCAACATGCACTGAACTTCAGATGTTAGTCTAAGTGTTAGTTCACATTACTCAACTTTTTTCCTAACATTTTTAAAGGGGATATTTCACAATACTTTTTTAAGATGTCAAATAAATCTTTGGTGTCCCCAGAGTACATATGTGAAGTTTTAGCTCAAAATACCCCACAGATAAATTATAAAATTGACACTTTATAATGTGCCATTTTTTGGTGTGTCCTTTAAAATGCAAATGAGCTGATAAATGAAACACTGATCACCATAATGGCGGTTTGTTGCAATTGAAACTTAATTGTGCTGTTGGATAGTGCAGATTAAGGGGCAGTATTATCCCCTTCTGACATCACAAGGGGAGCCAAATTTCAATGCGCTGTTTTTTCACATGCTTGCAGAGAATGGTTTACCAAAACTAAGTTACTTGGTTGATCTTTTTCTCATTTTCTAGGTTAATAGAAGCACTGGGGACCAAATTATAGCACTTCAACATGAATAAAAAGTCAGATTTTCACACTATGACCCCTTTGGTCAATTCAACTTGTCCACAGTTTACAGTTTATGCAAATGCAGCCCTGTCAATATCACATTTATACATGATGGAGGTCTAAAGATGATGTCATTATCAGCTGTACATTTAACCATGTAGATCTGTGGTGATGTCATCTGTTTACAAATGAGTTGTGCATACTGCTAGGCACACCCTATATATCCCTATATATACACGTGATGATGGCGTGTGCGTGCGTGTGTGTGCGTGGTCACACTCTGCGTGATCTGTGTCTGTGTTTATTGTGATCACATGGCAGCCGTTTCTGAGCAACAGAAGTTACTGCAGGGCAACATGATGAGATACAGCACAGCACATATCTGTAGATTAGAGACAAACACAAACTAATTCATCCTTATATTCAATCTAACTATTGGCAACACTCATCATCTGTTTGTCTGGCTCAGACCAGATGATAAAATATTGATTTGCTTTAGAAACATATTATTTCTCATCGTGAGATCCTCATTAATCTTCATGACAACCCTGCACATGCAGGTCCATGGGTGTAGATCAGACGTGGGACATGTCCTCTGCACTTTTCAACTTGCTATCACCATATCACCCGCCCATGCATTTTTGTTTGTTACTTAGATATGAGTGAAGTAACTTTAACCCAATCACAAGTGAGCTAAGCATCGTTCATGCATGCGTGTCTGTCTGTTTGAGATTAAAACAGGAATAGCCCACGCAGAACTGTCACTTGCTTGATCAGGTCAGTACTGCGTCATCATCACAAATGACTATTTCACATATTTTAGGCATTGCCAATTTGAACATTTAAGCACAAGAAAACACCAAACAGATTTACTCACATGCTGTTTGAAAATGTTGCGTGTACGCTAGTGATGCACCGGTAACCTGCGGGTCGGGTTGGGGCGGGTAAAGAAATTGTCACTTTATTGCGGGCAGGTTGGGGCGGGTCATTAAAAAAAAACATGTTGCATGCAATTCCCTATAGCTTATATTTGGGAATTTATATTTTCATATTTAATACAAATATTATGCTAAATTTTATGCTACTACGTATCAACATAACTTGTGTGATGTCCTTAAACCTTTGACCTCACGTCACATAACTAGTGTACGCCCACTTGAAGGGTAAGCCTGGAAAGCTACATCTTAATGCTTTAGACAGCATGCAAACGCTAAATTCAGGTTATCTAACTAATTTAAAAGCATAATAGCCTATTGGCTGTCACAAAGTGAAAGTATGTTAATTAAACATTGGCCAATAAAAAAACTAATTTGTTTTGACTAAACTTTTATAACTGCAAAGAGGTTTAAACTGTAGTCAATTAAGGCTATACAGCATAGGACCATGCATGCACTATTATTGTAAATAAATTTGATTACGTTTCTACGAATGAACCTGAAAAAAAGGCACAGATTATTTGTATGCTTGTTATATTATAATTTTTTTTGGACAATTGTTCATAATTTTTTATATTATTTATTTTCTATTACTATATATATATATACATATACATACAATCAAAACTAAATGTATTCAGACACCTTCAACATTTCACACATTTTCACAGTTTATTTGCAGAACAAATTTATCTTAAATAAAAAAATTAAGCCCTTAAGCAAAACAAGGTCAGGTCAAAGTGTATGAATAATTTTTGGTTCTAAATTTTAATACATTTTACATCTAGACCACTGTATGAAGAATTTGTTGGGTCTAGTACTATGTTACTATATTTGGCTTCACTATATACATATACATGTCCCTGTCCCTCCTTACTTTTAAGATGCCGGCTACGCCCCTGTTCAAGTCATTCAGTTGTGATGTCAAGCATCTCTTAATATCCAGATGAAAAGCCACAGGGCTTCCCATCATCTCTATACAACACATCAGTGGATGTTTTATGTAATGCATCTAGACGCTGGTTGAGGATGATAGATATTGGCTCATTAACTGTAATGAGGTCCGAGTGCGCTGTGGATTTTAACGAAGTCTCATTTCAGACCTGTTCATTTCCTAATTTCAGCTCAGAGACCTATGACCAAACTAACCTTACACGAGTATAATGAACCCATCAATCAAACCAGCAATAAAAATAAACAAGCAATGACTTTGATTCTGTTGGAATGACCTGTAATATAACTCATATTAAGAGCAACATAATGTCATCAGTGGTATATGATTTGCCCTGGGCAGATATTTCCCCGGCACTCTCATGTAAGGAAATCTGAAATTTGTGTTAAATATTTTGGAAAAATTGTCGTCAGAAACAGGAAATCATTAAGATCTCATTTTTACCGTATTACCATAGGTCCCTCGCTCCCTTAAACCGAGAATAATGTAGCTCAGATCAGGATAAACTATACTGTATATTAGGGGGTTCTCAAAATTTACATTCAAAGGTCCAAATCTTAATTCTCATCATTTTCATAGGTCCGGAAAAACTTAATGTAAATCATTTGTTTATAAAACAAATCAACACAACAGTTTGGGAAAAACATAAGTGTATTTTGCATTTAAAGTAAAAAAAATTTTTTTTAACATAAACACAAGAAATATGCCAAATGTAACCAGGTGTGCAAAATACAGAGCAACCTAATGAGAGAAATGGCACAGTTTGTTCTCCATCAGATGCATAAACCATGGCTAAAAAAGTGTGGTTGGTAGGCAGAGACACTGACCAAAATTAGGGGTGCACCTATAAATTGGCTGATGATGCTTGCTATGCTTCTCAATGAATTACGGTGAAATGATGCTACATCCATAAACCAGGGGGCGCTCTCGTGCAGAAACTCAATATGCGCTGCAGACGAAGAACCAGACACACGCAGGATATATTTATATTGCTGTTCTTCAAACCTTTTCAGGTATTTTCATGATAATAAAGAATATGTATAAAGATTATGTTTGACGAGTGTTGCTTTTCCAAATGCATGTTTTAAACGGCTCAAACCAACAGTGATTTCAGATCTATAAGGATTTACTGATCAAAAGCCGTAGTACATGAAGTACCTGTGCATAATATCTGGGTGTGATGGGTACAGCGTCACAAAGGAAATTTTTAAATAACTCGTTTTATTTTCAGACCAGGAATACTCTTAAATCTATAAAGAAAAAAAAAAACTAAACGAATGGTTTACAAGTTTAATATGCATTTGTAAAGTAGCAAATGCACACATTTAATCAATCACATACAGTATAAATTAATGCACGTGTAATATGAAGTGGACGCGGGTCCGGATCCGGACCGGAGTCCGGACTTTGAGAACCCCTGCTGTATATACTATTCTGAATTTTGATCAAATGTAAAAGGATTTCTGTATAATTTCACTTAGAACTTAAGTAGTGCATTGTTACTTTTGACAGCTGGGACGAAAGTAACACAACAGAACAAGATAGATTTTTGTGTTACACTTGTTTTTAGTAAATATACACATGACTATGACCTTGTTCATATGTAACTGCAAACATATTTTGTCATCTTTGCGAAAAATAATGATATTACATTTTCATTTTAAATTAGCCTTCATTTTCATCAAATGTTTCAAAAGCAACCCGACAACACAAACTTGAAAAGTTGAGAATAAAACACTTTTTTTAACAGTATGAACACCATGAAAATTTAATCAAATTAGTGTAATATAAATGTTCAACACAATGCAACAGTATTAGCAGCGGGATAAAAGTAACAAGTGTTCATCCCAACAGGAACTCTTGACTTTTAAACCCGATTTACTTTTATTTTGAAAAACTCTGAGAAGTCAAACTTCAGGATGTGTTAGGTCACTAAATAACATGTAGATTGATCAATACTAAAACACATGAAACCAGAAACACAATGGGTAATAAGAAATGATGGCTTTAGGAATTTACTTATTATGGTTGAAAACAGGAAATATTGCAATATTTGTCAGCTCTGTCAAGGGTTGCGCGCTAAAAATGCTGTCATAGTTTGGAATGAAAATGTAATCAGGGCTCGTGGAGAAAATCACTTTGTTTCTTTTGTCCTGGTTCTCCTCTAAAGTATGCCTTTAAGTTTCTCTGAGGAATCCTTTTTTATACGCTGCAAATTACTTTTAGAAGCTGTGTTTAAAAGTTCACCTTCAAGCATGCATGCACCACACACACAAATAAATATATTGAGGCATTGCATTGGGTATTGCAAAAAATGTGGCAATTCGGTTCGATTCTTATATGGTTATGATCAATTTGATTTCAATTTGTTTCACTATAGATTAGTTAGCATCTTTTGACATCTCTAGGATGAGAGATGAAGTACAGATACTCTAATATTCACCTCCTCTGAAGCAAACACATACATTTAATAATCGATTCAGAGATTTCCCAAATATTGTTTCACTAAATTGAAAATGGATTCAAATTCAAAAATCAATGTTTTTTTACCCAACCCTACTCCCAACACATCAACACTTACTGTATCTATACTCTAACTGTCAGCATCATTGCATATTTTTTATGTTGTGACATTTCTGCAGATGTTACACTGTAAAAAACAATACGCTGGATTTACTTAAAAAATATAGTGCATCATTTTTGCATCCACTTTTTTAAGTAAGTTTTCCGTGAAATTTTAAGCAGTTGCATGAATTGCTTAAAATTCCATGTAATAATTGTTTAAAAAATGGATGCAAAATGATGCACTATATTTTTAAGTAAATCCAGCCTTTATTTTTTTCAGTGTAGTGTTTCCATCTTTAACTAGAGGTCGGTCAAGCAGAAGATTAAACTTGAGAAGGTCAAACAGATGCAATCTCAGCGATTTCTTTACCAATACAGAGACAATAAATCATTCAGTGTCTGTAAGAGGTTTGAATGTTTTCTCTCAGTTAAGATTAATGACTGAGATGCTAACAGGTGACTTCTGGTTACTGAAGTAAAAGTGTTTAACCAGCACATCTCAGTGACCCAGTGTTTAATTAATGAAGCGTATGACTTCACTTATCCATGCTACGACTGCAGATGTCATGAGATTTAAGTCAGAAATACATTTTGAGTCTCATAGAGTCTATCCAGCAAAACTTTACACCATGAGTCAAATATCATGATGTTCATCAAACATAACCCACAACTGACTCGACCCAGACAGCAACAGCTGTCATTTCACAGTCTAGGTTAACTATAGACCAGATATAGTCCGGTTATGAGTCAACAACTTCTAGCCAAAATAAACTTGAATTTTCCATCATGCAAGCAAAGTCAACAGCAATTACAAGGTGTCTGCTCTCATTCGAGCTATAGTTAGACGTCTATTGAATTTTCACTGACAGACTAGTTTTTGCCTTGTTTTAGTCTAGACGCCTAGGCTGTGCTTAAATGGCTATTAGACGTCTTTTGAATGCAAAATTGCTTGCTGGGAAAACACCAGACACCACGAACAACAAAAATCTCTGGCACAACACACCTGGGGCCAAAGATAAACACATTTCCTGACATTTGTGGTTGTATTTAACAGACTATTGGAGCTGAAGTGCCACCAGGGAAGTGTAAATGTGTTTTATGAGCTTTAATCATCAAGATATTCCCAGTTTCATAAAACACACGATGAAAGTTAAACTTCTGACCATTTTATGGCCACAAACAAACTTCACACCTGACACCTTACCCTCACCGAAAGATCTGCCTGTGGTCATGCACTGTTTGAACAATACAGCTGAAACCACATGTGGTAGTTAACAGCTAACAGGTCAATCATTTTGACATTAAACCAACAATACAATGGTTTTAATTTAGCACAGTACCTATTGTTAACCTGCTCGTCCGTCCCTCTCACACCCCGGTCAAATGAATCAAACCGAGAGCCAATAGTGGTTTTGTCCTTTCAATATACATTAGGGAGTGATGATTTTATTTTAAAGGGCACCTATTATGGCCTTGTTACAAGATGGATTATACGTCTTAGGTGTGCCCAGAATGTGTCTGTGAGGTTTCAGCTCAAAATACCCAACAGATCATTTATTACAGCATGTCTTAAATGCCCCTATTTATTTGGTTGGGAGCAAAACCGCACTTTAATGTCTGTACCTTTAAATGCAAATGAGCTACAGCTCCTCACTTCCTTACAAACAGACAGTGAGCGCTTTCAGTTCAAATAGATTTGATTAATACAACCTGAGACAATAGAGTACAACTCACTCAGGGTGGAAACTATGGAAATGCAGGACTGGAATTGGCCGGGGCTCTATCAGTGTGACCTCACATTGATAAGAGAATCAAAACGGTTTAATGGGGTTTAAAAAACAAGATGCAGGTGGATTTTTTTAATCGAAGGGCGGTTGTGTTCACAAACTGCCAACACACATCGGGCCCCATCATACACCTCCAGTGTTTTTTGCTAGTTTGAGCCCAGCGCAGTTATCATTTTCACGCTCAGTGCCACGTTGCAATGTATTTGCACCCATTTGTGTGGCCATGGGCGTTCTGGTCTGAAAACCAGGTGTGTTCAGGCACATTGTTGGTGCGTTGCTGTTATAAGGCAACTAAAATAGACTTTGCCATTGACCAACTAAAACCTAAAAATTCAGCCATCTAAATAGGGAATCGGCATGGCGCAAGTACAACTGGCTTTTAAAGGGGATGGGAGATAAGACTCTCATTGGTTTATTGCACTTTTCGCCCAAAACACACACATGACTCATTACGAGAATAGGAACAACCCTTTAAGACTGTGCACTAGGTGCACAAACCATTTATTCCATTGTTAAATTAGCAAAAGTGGATTCGGACATGCCTGTTTAGATCGTGCGCTTAAAACCATTGGCCCATTACGTCCAAACTCCTTGATTTTGCATAATAGGTGCTCTTTACTTTGCATTTTTGCAGGACTGCATAAACAGTGTTTAAAAACATCAGAAATATCCCCTATTTGTCTACATGCACCGCTGCAGAAAGCAGATTTGATTTTTAAAACTGCCAAGAACAAGTAAAGTTTACTAAGACACATATTTCACTAAAACCCTAAACAAATGTGTGTGTGCAACAGACATAAAAGTGTGTTATACTGAGGAGAAATGTGGAAAACAAACATAAAAAAACTGTTATATTGAAAGGTGGACTCAAGATTTATCTAGTCTATAAAATCACACTGAATCGAATCAAACAGCTTTTATTGTCATTGCACAACTTAATGATTTTTCTCACGCATGCAGAAGAAAAACAAATACAGAAATATACAAGAAGGGCGTATATGAGAGAGAGAGAGATGCACACAAACTGCATAAAATATTTTTTTTTGCACAAAATTGTTTGCACAAAGCCTGTAACCTAATGTGAAAATAAATATCACAGAGACTTTGTGCCAGTAAGCAACCATACAGTACATTTATGCATTTAGCAGATGCTTTTAAATGACTGACAGTGCATTACATTTTTATATCTGTGTGTGTGTATCCTGGGTTCAAACCCATGACCTATAGCGCTGCTAACGCAATGTTTTGAGTTACACAGGAGCAGTAACCAACCAGAACATCATAGAAACTATTTGGCAATCACCCGGAGCACCCTAGCAACCTCATAGCAACCTCGCACCTTTCCTGAAGAGTTGTCTGTGTTCTCTCTGGTCAATGTTAACAGATGTTAATGACTGTTTACCACACGCCTGCTTGGGTGTGCAGAGATCCGATCACTAACCTCTCGTCGGTTCCAATAACATCCAAAATACACCGCTACCTCTTCAGCAGCGAGTCCAATGTCAAACATCAGAAAATCAATACAACAGGAAGAGAATGAGATTAAATATCACATCACTGTTTCCATTCTGCTCCACTGAAGGATGCTCACAATAAACCAAGACAAACTGAAAAATCATCATGTAATGAAGACACAAGAGTCACAGACACCCACTCACCAACCAACATCTGTTGGTTTCCACCTTCACTGAAGAGAGATGTTCCTATTGTAAATTAAGATGATCAAAGACTTTAAATATAGTTTAAAGAAGAACAGAAAGATTACACAGACGTCCACATTACTCATACTCTCACCGTCGTCTCCTGCTTTTGTTTTCTGCAACTGAGCTCATTTCTTTACATACAGACATTTTACCGAATCTGTACTATTTCTGTCCCCAGGACATTATATGTATAAAAATACAAGAAGTCCAACTCTAAAATATTTTTTTTTATTAAACAAAGTGTCCTGCATGTTAATCTAACATCAAATTTAAACTATATAATTTAAAACATTAATATTAACTATAAAACAGCACTTTTATCCATCCCTGCTCTCCATCTTTATACTTTACCTTTAAATATAAAGCATAAAATTCTTGCATTTTTGTATGGGTCCATATTCCATCTTTGATTTAAATATTTTACCACTGAAAAAGTCATCATATTTAAGATTAAATTTTATTAATGTCCCCAGGATTTCACTCCTGCTACCCAACACGTTCCCCCTCTGAAAATCTAGATATATTTTACAAATCACATTTTCAAGAGGAAGTGACATCATCTGGATCTTGTGAAGGCATAGGTGTCATTTACACTGGGGACGCTGGGGACATGTCCCCACCACTTTTTGAAATGGCTGATTTTGTCCCCACCACTTTTTTGAAAGCATTTGGTTAAAATGTTCTGAAACATCAAACAATACCTGTGTGACTTACACTGCAAAAATGACTTTCTTAGTTAGTATTTTTGTCTTGTTTTCAGTAAAAATATCAAAAAATTCTTAAATCAAGATGCTTTTTCTTGATGAGCAAAATGACCTAAGAAAATAAGTCTAGTTTTTAGACAAAATATATCCAATGTAAGTGAATTTGTGCTTAAAACAAGCAAAAATATCTGCCAATGGGGTGAGAAAAAAAATCTAAAAATAAGATTTCTTTTTTTCTTAAACACTTAATTAAAGCAAAATTTTCTCACCCCTTTGGCAGATATTTTTGCGAAAATACGAAAAAATCTCTTAGTAAAATATCTAAAAATTCTTAAATTAAGATGCTTTTTCTTGATGTGCAAAAATCTAGTTTTTACACCAAAAGTATCAAATTTAAGTGATTGTGTGCATAAAACAAGCAAAAAAATCTGCCAATGGGGTAAGCAATTTTTTCTTGAATTTTTCGTGAATTTAGTGTTTAAGAAAAATTCTCAAGATTTTTTTGCTTACCCCATTGGCAGATTTTTTTGCTCGTTTTATGCACAAAATCACTTAAATTGGGTATTTTTCATCTAAAAACTAGACTTATTTTCTTAGGTCATTTTGCTCATCAAGACAGAGCATCTTAATTTAAGAATTTTTAGATATTTTTACTGAAAACAAGGCAAAAATACAAAGAATTTTTTTCTTGAAAATAATTTTTGCAGTGTACGTTTTGTGGTCCAGGGTCACATATGTTGCGTTGTGTGCTTATGGTGTGTTTTCTTTTACTTATGTAAAGAATTTCATTTTAATCATTGACTTAACATGCTGCTGTTTTCTACAGTATGGTGCTTTGGCACTGTTCGGTTGAGCTGGTGTTGCAGGGACTGTTACATGTGCAGTCAACATTGTTGAGGGTTTTATGCTAAGTATTTTCCCCGTCCTGCTGTAATGTTTATTCATCTGATTTTTTGTCCCCACCACTTTTCAACACAAACTGACGCCCCTGTGTGAAGGCCATTATTATTTTTATAATAATATTTATATTATTTTATAAGTTTTATTTGTTCAAAAATCAAACATGTTGGGTTGTCTCAACACATTGTTGGGTCAAATAAAAACATTTTCTAGGTAAATGTAACCAAACAGATGGGTCCTTTTTTTAAAAAAATACTCTTTTAATGTGATATATTATAGGAAAAGGGAGAAGAGCCAGGTTGGCAAAAGGTAAATTTGGGACATTGCGTCTACAGACCCCACAGAAGACGTTTGCTGTGTCCTAAACCACTCCCTCATTCACTATATAGTCATAGAGTACATAGTACATAGAGTCCACTATATGGGGAAGACGTGAAGGAAAATTTTGGACACTGACATAAATACCATGCTTTCTTACTGTTTGTCACATTTGTAATGTTTATTGTATTAGTTGATAATAAAGAGAAAAAAACAACTGCTTGTCATATTTATTTACTATATTTAATAAACATATGTATTATATTTTAAATAAAAGGTATCACATTTATTTTTTATTTGTTTATTTGTAAAAAGTAGAAAATAATTTAAAACAAGAAAAATGTCAAAAGTGTACAAATGTAAATTTGCTGTGTTTATTGTCAGTATCCTAGCATATGTTCGTCTACCCTTTGTATCATGTAAGAAATGTAAGAAAAATGAGTGTGCTCGTGTATATCAAATGTACTGTCAAAGTCAGAGTGCATTGTGGGTAAAAAGTAGTGAACAAATGCAGGTTTTGAATACCACTACAAAATGCCAAATATTTTGCACTATATAGTAGATAGAGAGCGGTCTTGGACACAGCATTTGAGTTTTGTGCGTCTTTTTTAAACTTAAGTGGCCAACCAGACATTAGTGTGCGAAGCTAGTGTAAATAGTGCTTGACAACAACAGACATTATTTTCATTGTATTTTATTTTACTAATATGTTATCGACACAAAATTTACATACGTTGTGTAGATGTGCAGATTTTAGCGGCACCTAGCAGTGAGATTGTAAATTGCAACCAACGACTCAGTCCCTAATTCACCAAAATGCATAGAGAAGCTACTGTAGCCAGCACAGGTCAAACATGTCGTCATCCAAGACATAACGAACAACTAGTCAGACCAATTTAAAACACTGAAACGGGAAGTAAAGTTCGGACCCGATGCGTATCGCGTCACCGCACTTGCGTCCGATGAAACTGTCTATAGATAAAAACGACTCATTGTAAGGTAATAAAAACAATACAGTTCATTATGTAAGGTCTTTATACATCACCGATAATACAGTTATGTAGATTATATTGCATTTCTCTCAAGAGATCCTTCTAAAAGTTACACACCTTTAAGTAAAAAACAACAAAATATTTAGCAAAAAAAAAAAAAAGGGTATTGTTCAGACTGAAGCACATCGAATAATAATTTTGAAGCTCATGGTTTTTGACAGACGAATTAACAGCTGACAGAAAGCAATAATTCCCTTCAAAGTTTGAATAATCTTCCTAAGAAGAGTAAATCCTGAGATTGTCAGTTTTCTATTCTGCTGTCTGTGTGTTATTGTGGGATGTGCTGAGCTGGTGAGAGTGTTTGAAGGTGAAGGTCAGTCATCTGTAAAGCACAATTAAATCACTGTGACTCTCTCTTGAATGGATGCTTGTCCCTGGAGGAGCAGATAAAGGCATCGGAGGAGAGAAAAAAACTTTAGTGTCTTACGACTGATGGTCTGTTGAAAGGAACTCTGTCACCTGTCATATCACCAGTACATGCTCAGTCATGTGATAGTCATTGTTTGTGAATCGATGAACAAGCAGAAGATTGATTGAATATCCCATGAGGACACAATGCAGAAAACATTCCTATACTGTACCTCCAAACTGTAACATTAAAACAACAATTACATAATCTAAGACCATTAATATCAACATTTATTATTTTTAAGAGTGCTTGTGAAGTATGCATACTAAACACAGATGTACAGATTATCCACTACACATGCCTTAATGTGTCGTATACACACAGAGCACTGAGTAGATGCTAGACTGTAAGCTTGATGGGGGATTTCATAAAATTTGTTTGTTCAACATTATAGAGATTTGGTTGGACGGGTTTTGTATTTTTCTATTTAAGCGCATCACATGTGGTCGTCATTATACAGTGATTTAATTTATTTTGATGAGTCTTATGGGACACAAACATCTGAGCAGACGACACACACACACACACACACACACACACACACACACACGCACGCACGCACGCACGCACACACACACGCACACACGTGCGCGCATGCACACATACAGAGCAGCAGTGAAGACCACTGTGTGTGTTTGTGCTTCAGCTTCAGCATCAACAACACATTTCCTTTATACAAGCAAACAACTCATCTTCTAACCTAACTAACTAGTCTTAATGGGGTAATG